>NW_020953955.1:1005877-1177347 GCF_900497805.2 Vombatus ursinus | reverse complement strand
CTCTCTCTCTCTCTCTCTCTCTCTCTCTCTCTCTCTCTCTCTCTCTCTCTCTCTCTCTCTTATTTCACCTTGTCCATCCACCCTTAAAAAGTATTTTGCTTCTAACTATTGCACCCACTAATCTACCTTAGCTTTTATCAGCTTCCCCCACACCCTTTGTCTTATCCCATTACCCTCCTACTTTCCTGTAGGGTAAGATATATTTCTATATCCAACTGAGTGTGTGTGTGATTTCCTTTTTAAATCAATTCCGATGAGAGTAAAGTTCAAGCCCCCCCAACCCAACTCCTTCATTTTCCCCTCCACTGTAAAAGCTCTTTAATTTGAGATAATTTGTCCAATTCTACCTCTCCATTTTCCCTTCTCCCAAGGCATTCCTCTTTCTTACCCCTTAAGTTTATTTTCTTAAATATCATCGCATTTTATCCAATTCATATCCATGGTCTCTGTCTATGCATAGTCCTAACTGCCCTAATAATGACAAATTTCTTAGGAGATACAAGTATCATCTTCCCAGGAAGAACTATAAACAATTTAGCCTTATTGTATTCCTTATGATTTCTCTTTCCTGTTTACCTTTTTATGCTTCTATTGAGTCTTATATTTAAACATCAAATTTTCCATTTAGCTCTGATCTTTTCATCAGGAATGCTTGATTGTAATCCTAGCTCCTTTGCCTTCTGAAATATCATGTTCCAAGTCCTCTGATCTTCTAATGTAGAAGCTACTAAATCTCATATGATTCTGACTGTGGCTCCATGATATTTCTGAAGGTCTTTAAGTTTTTAGTTCTTGCAAGGTGGTATGATCTAAGGGAGATGTGTTTAGTTCTCTCTTGGCCTATACTCTGGTCAGTGAGTGACCACAAGCACTCTTTTACCCCCTGGAACTGTGATCACTCTCTTGTGGTCACAATCTCCTCCTTGGCCTGGAACTGTGACCCAGGACTTTGACCTGGACCTACATATGGGCAATGCAACAGAGTCCTGCACCCAGTGCCAGCAAAGGGACCCTGTAATCTTTTGCTGACCAGTTTGCTTACCATGTCTGTAGGCTGAGGACTCTGTAAGCCACTGCTGCTGACTGAGTCGCCCTCAAGACCCGCTGCTTGTTTGCTGAGGTACAGTCTGCTACTGGTTTGCCAGGGAGTTGCCTACTCTGAGCTGCTTCACTCTTACCTTGGTGTGACAGACCTTTCCTACTGACCTTCTAAGTTAGAAAATTAATTCAGCCTGTCCTTTGATTGATTCTGCTACTCCAGAATTTGTTTTGAAGTGTTATTTTGAAGTTGTTTCAAAGAGAATTTGGGAGAGATCAGGTAAGTTCCTGCCTTTTTTCTTTCATCTTGGCTCTGCCCCAGCCCATGAGCTATAGAATCTATTCTTACTAAAGTATGTATGAGCTGAAGAATTCTTTTCCAACTATAAGATTATGTTATATTTTTGGGGTTGATAGTAAGTCTTCATTGTCTTACTTTAAAGAGTAATTTTAGGCATTGTAATGTATTGCTGAATTTGACTTTTTTGTTGTGCAGTTACATCTGATTCTCTGTGACCCCATTAGGGGTTTTCATGGCAGAGATACTGGAGTGATTTATTATTTCCTTCTCCAGTTTATTTTACAGGTGAGGATCTGAGGCAAAGAGGGTTAAGTGACTTAGCCAGGGTCACACAATGTCTGAAGCCATATTTGATCTCATGAATATGAGTCTTCCTGATTTCAGGACTAGCACTCTATCCACTGCACCACCTAGTTGCCCTCAGAGTTTGGCATCACTATCTTTTTTGTATTTGTTTCCCATTTTCTCTCATTTTCTTACTCCTTTCCTCCTCCTTTTTCTTCTATTTCTCATTCTCCTCAACCTTTTATTCCTCCATTTCCCTCTCCTCACCTTCCCCATTAAAAATAGGAGAATAGGTAAGCAGTTTAGCTAAATACTAGCTAAACAGCTTTTAAAACTTACAATTGTGAGAAAGACAGGATTCTGGGAAGATGGTGAACTAAGTCAGAAAATTCTAAGCTCTCAAGATTTTCTTCCACAAAAGAGATAAAACAATGCCCCAGGGCAAACAGAGAGAGGTAAAAATAAATGGGAAGGGGCAAGAACAGGTGTCCTACTGGGACAATCAGAAAAGATCTGAAGAAAAGTCTGGGTAAGAGGTTTGGTCTCTGTGAAGAGTAAACACCTCCATGGACCTCCTAAACAACAAGCAGCCAGCCTTAGGGTTAGCTGGATTGGGAGGCTGCCTCATCCCTCACTACGGAAACTTTTGCCCCTGGGACAGTAAAAGGAGTTGGGCATCTGAGCCCAGGAAGATAGTGGGAACCTCTGCTGATAAGGAACCCCAGACCCAACTGTGCTACAGTTATGTTGTGAGGGGTGAGAAGGAACCAACATAGCACCAGTGAGTGCGAAGGCAGTGAGGCCGTGATGCCACTGGCCATGGGAACTTACAGGAGGCTGGAGGTCTTGGTTTGGGGTCAAGATGAGAGAGGATAACTGAAGGAAGATCTGAGGCACCACCACCCATCTCCCAGGACTAGAATTGATTACAAAAATTAAGCTATTACCAAAACAAATGCACAGGAAAAGGAGAAAAAATCCAACCATAGAGAGTTACTATGAGAATAGTGAAGACCAGAGCTCATCTTGAGAGGAGATTACTAAAGCAAAGAAACCCTCTTCTACCCCAGAGAGTAATGTCAAATAGTAACCTGCCCAAAAAGAATTCATAGAAGAACTTAAAAAAAGACTTTAAAAATCAAATGAGAAAGATTGAGGAAAAACTAAAAAAAAAAAAAAATAAGAACAATCCAAGAAAAACAAGATTATGAAAAGAAAGTCAACCAATTAGGAAAGGAGATCCAGAATCTTAAGGAAGAAAATTACTCCTTGAAAAATCAGAATTGGGCAAGAGAAAGCCAGAGAAGTTGTAAGAGTTCAAGAAATAATAAAACAAAATATAAAGAATGAAAAAATAGAAGAGAATGTGAAACATCTCATAAGAAAAAACAACTGATCTGGAGAACAGATCAAGAGGAGAAAACATAAGAATAATCAGACTACCTGAAAACTATGATAAAAAAGAATCTTGATACAATAATACAAGAAATAACATTGTCTTGACTCATTAGAACAAAAGGGGAAAGTAGTAATAAAAAAATCCACTGATCACCACCTAAAAGAAATACTACAAGGCAAACCCACAGGAATATTATAGTCAAATTCTGAAATCCTCAGCTCAAGGATAAAATATTACAAACAACAAGAAAGAACAATTTAACCATGGTGGTGCCACAGTTAGAATCACATAAGACCTAGCAGCAGCAACATTAAAAAAAAAGACTGAAAGTCTTGGAACACTGTGTATCGAAGAGCTTTTGCTCTTCTGGAACTAGGGTTCCAGACAAAAATATCATACTCAGCAAAGCTAAGCATAATCCTGAATAAAAACAAATGGACATTTAATGAATTGTCAGACTTTCAGGACTTTGCTTAAAAAATAAAACCTGAATTTAATAGATTTAACATACAAAAGCCAAGAAAAACTTAAGGTACATACCAAAGACAAATTGCAAGGGACTCAATAAGGACAGACTGTTTACCTTATATGTATGTAAAATGTAAAATGTATGTCTGAGATTCTTAGTAGTAATTGGGTAGTTCATAAGAAAGATCAGGGTAGACCTGAACATGATATGACTTCAAAAAGCAAAACCATTGAGGAACAGCTAAAAAGAGTAATTGTCTTATACAAATGAGGTGCAAGAGGAAGAACTGATACAGGAATTAGATGGGGGAGGAGGGCTGTTAATTCTGGGAACCCACTTTCATCAGGAATGGGTTCAAGATGGAACAATATATATACATCTAGAAGAGTATAAAAGTTTTCTAAATTTAGAAAGAATTAAAAACTAAGGGAATAGGGAAGGAGAAAATGATAAGGGAGGGATCTTTAGAGGGGAGGATGAGGGAATAGGTCAAAGAGGGATATAGAAGGGTATTTAGATTAATGAGAATGGGAGGATAAGGGAGGGATCCTTGGAAGGAAGGTAGGTTAAGTAACAGGAATATAAGGTAGCAGGTAGAAGTGTAGGAGTCCAGAAGGATAGTAAATAAGAGATATGTACAAACATAAAAACAAAGATTAGAAGTAGGAACTCTTAGGGAAAGTATGTTCATGTATGTGTATATATGTATAATGTATGTATATATCTATATATAAATACATCTACACTTAATTTTAGCCTGGGGAAGAGGAGGGAGGGGAAAAAAGAACAAAGTAAAAAGTGTATAGCAGAGAATAAAAGAAAAGCTACAAGGAAGCAAAGGTGGATAGCTCTCAGCACAACACATAGTACTTAATATTTAGGCTTTCTTGAAATGGAAATTATTGCTATATAATCCTCTCTTACATTCTCACTGTGCACATGATGTTTTTTTTCTTTCTTTTCTTGTTTTATATTTAAGTTTTAATATTTCAGTTTATGTTTCTTTTTCTTTTTAATTACGTATTTAAGTTTCAGTATTTGAGTCTAAAAGAAAAAAAGAAAAACTTACAATTGTACACTCATGTGGTCTTATTCTTCTCATATTTTTCAATTGATTTCAGATAAAAACAATGCTATAATGTCACTCTCCTGCCATTCTTATATATTGAGGGGTTTTCAGGCTATTGCAGAAGTGGATGCAATTAAAGGGTTGGGGAATTATAACTGATAAAAATGTTGTAATAAATCCACTTGTGTAGGTCCATTAAAAGTATATCCAAGAAAAGTCCAGTAGCAGAGAAGATGATGGAAATGTGATGTATTTCTGTGCTCACATGAATCATATTTCTATCATTAGATCTCTATATTTGGGAAATACCTCATTCTATGTAGTTGGGAGGTCATTAATATTTGGAATGGTGACTATATTAAAAATATTCTTCTTAAATGTGAATGGAACAATCCAGGGAATTGTAGGTAAGAGTTTGGTCAGTAGTAATCCCAAATTCCAATATAATTAAACTGTTGATTTCTCGACTATAGTTTAGAGTCTGTATTTGCAGTATAGGGATCAGTTACCTAAGAATTCATCAAAGATGCAAAACTTTTTGCACTGCAAGCTGAAGGAATATGTTACACACTTTCCCCTGGTTCCTTATGTCATCTAGATTAATCGATGAGTCCAGACTGTTTAAGGATGACATTTCTTCGATTTCTAGCATCAATGACTTAATCTTGAACATTAAAATAAAACCCCTTTCTTAAAACAAATCAACATGTTCCAATCATTAACTCTTCCTAACAGACATATGAGGTATTGATGTTACATGAATGCTGCACATAGAACTTTTAGTTTCATTTTGGATCTAGGTTGTTTCATTGGTTCCATTCAAAGATAAACAATTTTTGGTTACACTTGGCAAATCCAGCAGCATCTATCTATTATGAGTCTTTTCTATCATTTACTAAAGTGGTGTCAATGTGGTTCAAAATGTAAATTTTAACAGTATTGTTGTTGTTGTTGTTGTTGTTATTGTTGGAGCTGATTTCTTTTGGATAACCATGGATACAATTGAGGATGTCATATAGCATGCTATGTGCCTGGGCAAATTACTGAATGTCTTAGTTTCCTCGTCTGTAAAATATATTGTACTCAGTTGCTTCTAAAGCCCCTTCTAGCCATAAATCTATATTTCTTATACATAAGAAATCTTTTATTTCTATACAAGGCTTCAGAGAGCAGAATTTGGAACAATGAGTTGAAATTGAAAAGAGATACAGCTACAGTTGTGCCCCTACCCAAACTGTCTCCTAATTATTTTGCATATATGTGTCTGTATGTGTTATCTCTTCTGATAAAATGTAAGTTCCTTGAGTGAAAGAACATGTTTCACTTTATCTTTTGCATTCACCAGTACCTAGCAAAGTGCCTGGCATATAACAGGTGCCTAATAAATGAGTATTGCTTGATTGATTAATGTAACAAAAAGCATCCTAACAGTCAGAGCCATCATTGAACATTCAATAAAATTCACTTGTTAATTCATCTGAATACTGTTCCCTGACCAACTCTATTAAAATTCATTTTTGACTTGCTCTTTTTCTTGCAGCAAACTATTTAAAATTCTTATGTATTATTTGGTTAATTTATTGGCGTTTTTAATTGTATAGTCATTATCCATTTCCCTGGAGTTTTGAAAGAGCTGTTTGACTACTGATAATTACTATATACCTGACCCTAAGCAAATCACTTTACCTCTGAACCTCAGTTTCCTTATATGTAAAATGGTGATGAAAATGTTTAGATTAAGATGAGCAGAACCAGAAGAAAAACAAAGACAAACAACTTTGGAAGGCTTAAGAACTCCAATGAATAGGATAGACCAACCATAACTCTGGAAGAATGGTGATGAAGCATCACACCTACCTAACAGAGAAGTGATAAACTCAATACGCAGAATAAGATATATATTTTTGGAAAAGGCCAATGCAGTAATATGTTTTGCTTACATATATATGTTTGCTACAAGGATTTTGTTACCCTTTTTTTCAATTTGGGGGTGAGAGGGTTTGAAAATATATAAATGCTTGGTAATTTAAAATAAATAAATGTTTAAAAAATACTTTCATTTCACAATGTATAAGGTTGTATCAAAATCAAATGAAACCATACATTCAAAGTATTTGTTAAGCTAAGGCAATAAACAAATATGACATTATTTATTTTGTATCAATTGCCAATATTTCAGCTGCTTCACCATGAGGGAAGCTCATCTCTTTATGCATTGGGAATTGGTTTAGATTATTATCAGCCCCATTTCAAAGTGTTCCTACTTTGGGATATCCTGGCTAAACTGGAGAAATGGCTGTTCTTGCCTTGCCTTCCTCTACCACAACCCCACTTTCCAGCCTAGAATTCACCTCCTCATCCTCACTAATTGTTGAATTCCCTTTCTCAAAACCTAAATCAAGGAGCACCGCCTACAGGAAATCCTCCCAGATTGCCTCAACTGACCATGACCTCTCTCTCCACAAGTTTTCTTATTGGACTTTGTCACTTTCCTTGATTCCTCTCACATGCCACCTTACATCACACTCACTTGTGTACATGGCATACCCAACCCTCCATAGCCATTAGGTCTGTGTCACTTTTTAATTTGCATATTTCTCAGTTGCTAAAACTGTACCTCAGACACAAGAGGCACAGTTAATATGGAAAGTCAAATCTGTAGAATTACAAATGAGGAAACTGAAATCAGAAAGGTCAAATCACCTATTGAGGGTCATACAGTTGAAAAGTGTTAAAGCCAGGAATGATCCCAGGGCTCCTGACCTTATGCACTGACATCTTTCCTCTTGGGTCTCAAGCAGCAGCAATACTGCGGTTTCCCTAGCTATGGAAGGGTCCAGTATGATCCTCCTACTTTCCTGATGTATTCAGGGTAAATGGCCTGGGGATATGTTAACCCAAACATTCATACACCACTGAAGATATTCTCTCGCATGGAAAGGCAGGAGTAAGACTTTCAACCAGCTGCATGAAAACTGGTCTTGACAAGAGATGTTCCACACTAAGTCTGCTATCTTGAAATGTTTGCATTTCACCACCAATACCTTGTAGGGACCTAGGAATGGTATTTGTCTTTGTTTTTTCAGCAACAGATGTAATGGTGAAGTAGTTCTCAAGATCACAAATTTGGAATTAGAAGGGAACTTATTGTTCAGTCATTTTCAGTTATGTCCAACTTTGCACGACCTCATTTGGAGTTTTCTTGGCAAAGAGACTGGAATGGTTTGTCGTTTCTTTCTCCAACTCACTTTACATATGAAGAAAATGAGGAAAACAGGGAAATGACTTACCCAGGGTTATACAGCTAGTAAGTCTTTGTGGCTGGATTTCAATTCATGTCTTTCTAACACAAGTCTTAGTGCCCCCTACCTGCCCAGGAAGGATCTTGGAAGTCATTTACTCCAGAGGTTTCAAAAAAACAGCCCACCTAGACCAATACTCCTGAATACAGACCAAACCAGATTAAGATGTAATTGGGAAATACTTAGAAAAATAAATTAAAATACAAGAGAAGACAGTTAATGTTAATATGCAGTTTTCAAAGTCAGCACACAGCAATCAGGAATCCTTATGGACATCTTAGTGGCCCCACTGCTGTTTGAATTTGACACCACTGGTCTGGTCCAACCCCTTCATTTTATACATGATGATAATGTGGTCAAGAGAAATTAAGGGATTTACCCAAGGTAACCTAGAAAAATTAGTCAGTTAATCAGCATTTAAGAAGTGCCTACTATGTTTCAGGCACTGTGCTAAGCACTGGAAATACAAAGAGAGGGAAAAAACAGTCCCTACTGTCAAGGAACTCATAGTTTAATGGAGAAGACAATGTGCAAAGAGCTCTATACAAATAAGAAACATGCAGGATCAATCTGGGACAATGTGAGGCAGAAGATGGACTTTAGCTGAGACCTGAAGGAAGCTAGGAAGGCCAGAAGGCAGAGATGAAGAGGGAGAGCTTTCCAGACAGGCATGGGGGACAGCCTATGAAGACGCTCAAAGTTGGGAGATCGATTGTCATGTGCAAAGGACAATGAGGAGACCAGTTTCACTGAACTTAAGAGTAGATAGAGGAGTGTAAAGAAGGTGTAAGATGACTGGAAAGGTTGAGGGAGAGGGGAAAGTGATGAGGGACTTTGAAAACCAAACAGAGGATTTTATATTAGATCCTAGAGGTAATAGGGGGTGACTGGTGTTTATTAAATGGGGTTAGGGTGTCATATGCACTTCAGGAAGATCAATCTGAAAGGTGAATGGAGGATGAATATAGAAAGTAAATAGTAGGCAGGATTTTCACCAAGGTCCTCTGACTCCAAATCCAATGTTCATTTTTTTCCACTGTCCCTTCCTCTCACCCTTATAGGATCATAGGCTTTCTAATGAGCCAGAAGGCTCTTTAGGAATCATCTTGTCCAAATACTTCATTGCACAGATGAAGAACCTAAGAGATGATGTAGATGTGTGATGTTCCCCTATTTTGACCGTGCCACATTCCTTGGGAGTTGGAATTTTTAACTCAAAAAAAAAATAAATCAGCCACTCTCAAAAAAGAAATTCATTTCATCTGGCATAAGGTCAGACAAAATTTCTTGAAAACAGCACCTGAGTTTAACTTTCTCTGGATCTCCAATAAAAAATGTCAGTTGAAAAGAAGATGGCCAAGTGAGTGCCCATACCTGGAGCCCATTCCATCTCCATCCAACCAGAAGAGCTTAGTAACTTATCCCGGGGTTACACAATTTGTTCAGTGGCAGAACTGGGACTTTAGCCCCAATCTCCTGATTCCCAATGTGGGACTCTTTCCACTGCTGGGATAAACTCATGCTTTTACCACTTCCCACTACTAATATATCCTGAAACATGGCCCCAGGAAGTCCCTGATGGAAGGAAAGGGAGGACAGAAGAGTGAGAGTCCCTCCTGTAGATCCCTAGATAGCAGTTGTGGTTCCACGTTGCAAAGAGGATTTGAGTGCCCATTAATCTTAACTGTGATTCACTTAAAGGGATCCACTGGGAAAACTCTTGTACTTCAGCAAACCATTCCCCTTAGGAAGTATTCAAAGAAGACACTAAATAACCCTGCCAAAGTAGTCATAGTAATACTATGAATGGACATATGAGAACTTGTACTTATTGGGGTACTTAATTTGGAGGACACCCTGGACTACATCTAGGAAGACTATTTGATACCCCTGACCACCCTCCATACACCAAAGATATCAATACTCTAAGATCTTCAAGCAATGAAGGGCACCTAAGACTTTCCTCACCTTCAGCTGAATGAAATCCAGACAGAAAGCAGAGGCATGGAACTGAAGCACCAGTCAAGGTCTCTCCCTTCCAGAAAACCCTGCTCTCTTGGAAAGCCATGGGCCCACATTCCATTCAACTCAAAGCAAAGGAGTGAAAAGGAATAGGCATAATTTCTGAGAGGACTGCAGCCAAAGCCTGGTATGTCCAAGACAGTCTTTGGATCAAGCCTTTTGCTAGATGGCTCATGGAGTCACAGGCACTGGATGGTGGTAAGGCATATGACTTTTTTCTTTATTTTCATTTCATTGTATAGCTAAGGATCATAGATTTTAAAACCAGATGGCACCTTAGATATCCTCTAGCCCAAGGGTTCTTAACCTTTTTTAGTATCATGGAACCCTTTGGCAGCCTGGTAAAGCTAAGGACTTCTGACTCCTCAAAGTCATATGTTTAAATGCATCAAATAAAATAAATAGGAATGCAGCACAAACCACCTATATTGAAATAATGGTATTGAAATATGAAAGAAAAAATAGTTCACAGACCTCAGGTTAAGAACCACAGATCTAATCCAGCCATCTTATTTTATGAGGAAAAACCTGAGATCTATAGAGGAGAAGTGACTTTCTTGAGCAAAAATGAGATTGAAACCAAAATCCACCAACTGCAAATCTGGGGTCCTGCTCCAGGACTAAGCTTTTCTGGTACCATCTTCTTAAAAGCATCCATCAAATATCCGGTTTACTTCTATTTGAACCTTTCACAGGAAGGATTTCATAGGTGTCATATATTAATCAAATTCTTTTAAATATGTAAATCACTTTGCAAACCAAAAAGGTATACAAATGTAAGTTGTGGTGGTGGTTACTTATGAGGTGGTGGATATCTTCAAGTTCATTCTCAATCACTCTCTCATTTTACGAAAAAAGGACCCTGAGGTCCAGGACCACTGAGTCACTTGCTTAAAATCATAGAGTTGGCTCATGACCAAGCTGGGTCCCAGCTCCTTCCATTATGCAGCACTGCTACTGTTTGATGTGTGCTAATCTCGCCCCTTCAAGTATGGGAAAATCAATGTTATTTATGCCAAGTGACTGCTGCAAAAGAAAGACCGCTTAACTGGAATTCAGGACCTCTCAGTTCTGTACTCAGTTCTGCTGCCAACTTGCTGTATCACTCAGGTTTTCCATCCTTAAAAGGAGGATGTTGGATGCAATGTCTAGGCTACTCTTGACACAGTACAGTTCTTGGTGCATAGTAGGCACTTAATAAATGCTTGCTGACTTGACTTTAGCTCAGGTGCATTCCATGTTCTGTGTCCCAGTGTTCCTTTCAGCACTATCCTCTAGAGTCCCTCCCAGCTCAAATATCGTATGACTCACAATCCTTAGGACAGGATCTGCATCTTATCCTTCTCTGTATCCCATGCAGCATCACACAGGTTGGAGGGCATGTGATAAGCATTCAATAAAGATTTGTTAAGGGTTCAATGGACATCTCCTTAGGCACGACAGACAGCTCCTGTAAAAGCTCCAACCTCTAGCTAATCTTGTGTACACTCGGGGCATCAGTAACCATTAGTGCAGTAGCCTGGGCAAACAGAGTTGTACCAGAGTGGTGGCCGTGTCAGAGGAAGAAAGAGGACATGTGTAATACACGTAAGGAAGGTAGAAATGATGAAACATGGCAAATAATTGGGTTTGAGGAGAGAGAGAAAATGAGGAGGAGTTGGAAGCCTGGATGACTAGGAGGATGGTAATGCCCTCCATAGTAACAGCTAAGTTAAGTCAATGTGACCTATTGGGTGAGGTCTCACCATTTAGTTGAAACCTACTTGGTTCCAAATACATGCCGCTATCCATCATCTTTCCAAAGATCAAAAAAATGCTGCTATGATAGGATCACAGGGGTAAAAACTAAAAGGGACCATAGGGATAATCTGTTCCAACTTTCACTTAGATAACTAAGTACTGGGAAGGAAAAGTGATTTATCCAATGTGACAGCTGGAAGGATGTAGAAAAAGGTACAAGACTCAGGTCTTTTGACTCCTAGACATGTGCTGTAAACATATGACTTTGGTGAAATGTGACAAAGGTCTTCAAGAACTGGAAGGATTGTTATTGTAAGAAAGGATTCTGGGGCCAGGAGTGGAGAGCTAACTGGTAATCTCGTGTTGTTTTTTTACATGTGTGCTTGGCTGTCTTTGAATCAAAGCTGAGTGGGGCACTGGAGAGATAGCTGAACCTGGAGTTGGGAAGACCTGAGTACAAACCCAGCCAGAGACATTTATTAACTGTGTGATTCTAGGCAAGTCACTTAACTTATGCCTGCCTCATTTTTTAAATCAGTAAGATGGGGATAATAATAGCATCTACCTCCCAGGGTTTGGGGAGGACAAAATGAGATCGTATTTGTAAACTGCTTTGCAAACCTTAAGGCACTAGCTTTAATATTAATATCATTAAATTTGGAATCTCCTCAAAGGTATGTGTGTATGCAAGGAAAGAATGTCCTCTGGTTTAAGGGAATTATTTTTTTGGTGAGGCAATTGGGGTTAAGTGACTTGCCCAGAGTCACACAGCTAGTGAGTGTTATGTGTCTGAGACGAATTTGAACTCAGGTCCTCCTGACTGCAGGACTGGTGCTCTATCCACTGCAAGGGAATTATTTTAAAACATTGTTCTCGCTCTCCCTCCCCAGTAAACACTCTTTTGTGAAATCTAATCAATGTCAACTGGCTGGTTAACAAGGGGGACCTAGTGGATGGTGGCTCATGAGCGAGATTACTAGAAATCCCAACCACTAAGGGCTACTACCTTGAGGAGAGAAGAGATCAGCCACTCCCCGGGACCCAAACTTCCAATGTGAGTGGCAATTGGGAGAGGGAGAGCAAAGGGGTATAATAACAACTATTCTTCTTCTAACTCCTCCCCTCCACACTTTTTTTTCCTTTTCCTTTTCCTATTCCTTTTTCTGCTTCTGCTTCTCCTTCTATGTCTTCACCTGTCTAGTCTCATGAATAGAAGTTTACTGTATTGGTCTTAGAGTCAAGAGAACTAGAATGAAATCCTGGCTCCAGAACTTCCCAGTTAGGCAGCCTTGAAACAAAGCACTACATCTTCCCCGACATTCAGTCTTTTCCTCAGCAAAATGGGACTAATCTGTGTATAGGTATTTTTCTTTTATACATTTTCCTCCTTAGAATATTCACCTGATCTCTTTGAGACACAAAAGACATGGTGCTTTTTTTATAGTTACTTATTTCCTCATCTTAGGTGAATGTTAATCTAGAGATAGAATGAATCAGGTGAGAAATTTGTGGAATTCAGAAGATCAGAAGAACCATCTCACGTGCCCTGACCTAGAGGTGATAGTAGCAGAGACTACTATAGCTGGTAGCAGCAGTAATTGCTAGCTTGTCCCAGGCCAGCATTGCATTGCTCCAGCAGCCAATAAAAGTCATCCTACGAGATACTGGCCCAACCGAGTTAGGATGCTTGCTCAAAATTCATTGACTATGTTACTCCCAGAAGTAATCTTGGTGGATTTCATTGAAAGGATTCCCTCTACCTACACAAATGACAACCTCCCTAGGATTGGACACATGCCTTTTGAGGGCTGTCATGGCTGAAAAATATCATGCCCTTTAGCTAACCTGGTGTTGAGCTTTTCCAGACTTAGGGAGACTGGTATTCAGACAATGAGCACACACAGAGTCCGTCACGGGAACTTTACTCAAACACCTTTCTAGTTTTGATTGGGAGGTGGGGGGAAGGGTGCTCTTCCCACAGCTTGTTCTTGTCTGATTCTCCCAACACACAGAATCACTGCATGACAAGATGAGGCAAGTTTGCCAGTGCCTAGAATAGGACATTAATGGACTCCTAGTCCATAAACTATGGAAATATCCAGATGGACAATCCAGATAAAAAGTGATAAATCTCACCCATTTTGCAGACATTTTCACCACATTACAATTGTCTTTAAAATTTTCCACAGTTCATCAATGGTGTTCAGATACAGAGTCTTAGGGCAATAAGAGATTCCACAGTTTTTTATTGTACTCCTCTACTTCAAGGAACATCTTAACTGACAGGTACATAAATGTCTGTTTTACTTTTAGGATAGGAAAAATAAAGATGTTACTGAAAAATACCTATATGTAACTTACTCCAGAGTCTTTTTTTTTTTTATCTCTAGGTGGGTTATTCCCATAATAATTAATAAAGTAATTGGCAAAATAAAATTATCCATAAAGAAAATCAGGTCTGAAAGGAAACTTAGAACCTAGAATGTAGAATGTCAATGCTAATGTAATAGGTATTGACCAGTGAGTGCCTAGTCTGTGGAGCATTTGTGAATTCACTGTTCTTCATGAGTTACACAGAGCAGGCACAATATTACCTGCCTTCAGCCAATACAAAACATTGTTGTTTGGTAAACACACATCTAAGTATGTGTAATAGATTTCTCCTCTGCCCAATTCAGAGTTTGGACAAATAGGCTATGCCCATTTCCTACTGACATTGTGGGTAGTGAAGAAAAATCTTTTAGTTGATTGCAGAGCAATACAAATCTTTTCAATGAAAACTGAGTGTACGTAAAATATTTGAGCAGACAAACTGTTACTCTCTCCCTGGTAGCTTTTTAGTGACAAAGATAGCTAAGTGCTTCTAGATGGGACAGAACAAGGCCATGCTGCCATATCTTTCACCCAGCGGCCAGGTGTCCCTGAGTGCATGGTGCCTTCTTTATAGTTTTTTTTTAATTTCCTCATCTTGGGTGAATATTAATCTGGAAATAGAATGAATCAGGTGAGAAATTTGTGAAATTCAAAAGATCAGAAGAACCATCTCAAGTGCCCTAAGCTACTGGTGACAGTAGCAGAGACTACTATAGCTGGTAACAGCAGTAAGCAGCTAGCTTGACCCAGGCCAACATTACATTAATACTGCAGCCAATAGACCTCATCATACGAGATGCTGGCCCAACTGGGCTAGGAAGCTTGCTCAAAATCCATTCGCTATGTCACTCCCAGAAGCAATCTTGGTGGATATGCTAGTAAAGACAAGGACATCCAGGCCCAGAAGGTACCACTTGATGACTTACATCTTCTACTTGACGTGCTCAGTATCCTTGTCAATGAAGTTGGAATAGACTCTCTCTAGACTTTTCTTGTACACGTATGTGTGTATGTGTATGTACGCACATATGTGTGTGTGTGTGAAGCAGAGTGCATGAGGATGGGCAGGCCCCTGGTTGGAGGGGAATATTTTGTACAAGTCACTTTAAATTTGAATCTATTCTCTTCAAAACTACATTACATGGAAGGGAGAATGTATCTCTTGGTTTCAGAAGAGGTTTTTTCTCATTTCTATCTTTTCTAAACCTTTCCAATACACATGGCTCTGTAAAAGCAAATTAATATCCACTATATAATTAACATTGGGAAGATCCCTCAGACTGGCAGCTCATGAGCAAAGATGCTAAAATCACAACCGCTCAGGGTTGCCCCTAGGATGCTAGTGAAATGGCCTCTGGAGACTCAACTTGCCTTTTCAAGTGCAGGGCTGGGAGAATAAGCAAAGAGAGTTTTGTCCTGATAATATACATTGTTAGATTGCAAGAGAAATGTGGCACCATAGAGGTCATCATATTTCACTTCCTCCACAAACCAATGGAATTGATGGCCCAAGATGTAAAATTACTTCTGCCAATGGATACTTAACAAATGTTGAAAGTTCAAAATTCTATCAGTCTATGCTTTTAGAAGCAAAATATGGGAGTTGTTGATATTATCAAGGAAATCCAGTAATGGGGCTTGATTTTCTATTTTTCTTTGATAGGTGACATGTCTTCTCCAGAAATTATTCATCTCAACCAATCTGGCCCCACTGAGTTTGTATTCCGAACATTCTCCTCTTCCCCCAAGATCCAGGTCCTCCTCTTCTGCTTCTTTCTTTTTCTCTATGTAATGATTCTCTGTGGGAACACTGCCATTATCTGGGCTGTGTACACGCACATCTCCCTGCATACCCCCATGTATTTCTTCCTGTCCAATCTATCCTTCCTAGAGATCTGTTATACCACTACATTGGTACCACTGATGCTCTCTAACATCATTGGGGCCAGGAAACCCATCTCATTGACTGGTTGTGCCACCCAGATGTTCTTTTTTGCCACCCTTGGCAGCACTGACTGTTTCCTACTGGCTGTCATGGCATATGACCGTTACGTGGCCATCTGCCACCCCCTGCAATACCCTCTCATCATGACCCCACAGCTCTGTACCCAAATGGTGGCTGGTTCCCTGGGGCTGGCTCTCTTCCTTTCCCTGCCACTCACATCATTGGTCTTTACCCTGCCCTTCTGTGGACACTTTCTAGAGATCAATCATTTCTTCTGTGATATACCACCTGTACTCCACCTGGCCTGTGCTGACACTCGGGTGCCACAGGCTGTGCTCTATGTGATAAGCATGGTTGTACTGACCACCCCCTTCCTGCTCATCTGCATCTCCTATGTCTTCATTACCATCACCATCTTGCACATCCCCTCAACTGAGGGGCGCCAGCAAGCCTTCTCCACCTGCTCTTCCCATCTCACTGTGGTCCTGCTGCAATATGGCTGTTGCAGTTTGGTCTATTTTCGGCCACCATCAAGCACCCCTGCGGATGAGGATCAGTATCTTGCTTTAGTCTACACCTTTATCACTCCCCTCCTCAACCCCATCATTTATACCTTAAGGAACAAGGATGTCAAAAATGCTGAAAAAAGCCATGAGAAAAAAGGCAGCCTCTGAGAATCTGTGAAGGAGAAGGGTAGGAGTCTCATGGTTGCTAAGAAAGAGAGCCTTTAAAAAGCACAACTCCAAAGCATCATTTCCCACAATTTATACTTCCTTAGTTTCTTCAATTGCATAGTATGTTCTCAATAAATGCTTGTCAACTGACCGATTGATTGATTGGGTCCATATCACTACTGGGTTTTTTTTTTGAGACACTACCCCCAGAAGAGCAAATGTGAGTTGAAATACAAACTTTTCATAAACAGACAGCCACTTTTAAAGTGACACCCTGTGCTCCCTGTTTATCCCTTATTGTAGCAATTGTCTACTCAAGCAATGTAGCACTATAGGATCATGGATTAAAGCTAGAAGGCACCTGAGAGATTATGTATTCCAACCTCGTTGTCTCACATGAGACAAAACTGAGGCCCAGAGAAGGGAAATGACTTCATTAAGGTCATAGAGCTAGAAAGTGGCAGAGTTAAGTATGGACCTCAGGTTCCCTGACTGCATACTAATCAAGCATGGCATTTGGCCATGCCCTTCACCCATCACAGGGCCAGATAAGAGTTTGCTACCATGAAATCTGGCTTCTGAGGAGGGAGCCAGAATAATCTGCCCATAGAAAGGAGCCTGCTTTATCATCATCATCATCATCACCATTAAATATCACACATTAGAACACATACTAACTGTAGATCACTCAACAAGTCACTTAACTACACAGTATCCCCTGAAAGCTCTATGATAATAAGTTTTGGCTGATGTTTCTATTTACATTAAAGGAAAGAATTTCCAACACAGATAAAGTTACCAGTCTGAACAAAAATATAATAATATGCTAAGTAACTCTAATTTTCTTCCAATAGATTTTGCCATTATCAAAGATATCTCTCACTAGTTTATAGAAAAGTATAAAATGGGAATATTTATTGTGATACAGGACAACTTGGCATTGACTGAAATATAGGTTAATGGGGATATTGGAGGATATGTACATGGGCACCCAACATCTCCTCCCATTCCATGGTGAAGACATGATATTGTAGAATGGACAGCGGATGTGGAGTCAGTGGTTCTCAGTGGAAAGTGTGTCTCTTTTTTTTTCCCTTTGTTAACTAGAACAAATTACCTATACTTTTTGATAGTCCATTTTTCCACATTTCCCACATTTAAAATGAGAGAGTTAGAATCAGTGATGACTAAGGTCCCTTGCAGTCCTACAGACTATGACTTTATCTATCTTACCTCTATGTAGAACCCTACAGTTTTTCAGAGAACTTTTATTTTCTGCTAGTCTGTTTCTAGATTTCAAGGTAATGATAATTATCTTTACTATAATATTAGTATTGTAATTGTTGTTGCTGTTTCAGTCATGTCTGACTTTTTATTTGGAGTTTTCTTGGCAAAGATATTGAAGTGGTTTTACCATTTCCTTCTTCAGTTCATTTTAAAGATGAGGAAACTGAGACAGACAGGATTAAGTGACTTTCCCAGGGTCATATAGCTAGTGAGTGTCTGAGGCTTGATTTGACCTTGGGAATATAAGTCTTTCTGACTCCAGGCCAGCACTCTATTCACTGTGCCATCTAGATGTCCACATTAATACTAGTAAATAGAAATAATATCAATTATTATTATTTTAAATTCGTGATATTTTTATTTATAATATTAATGTTTCAGAACATGTGATATAACATCTATAAAGCACTTCCCAAACCTAGACTCTCTCTATTTTTGCTGTTAGTTCTTTTTTCAGTCGTATCCAACATTTCTTGACCCCTTTTGAAGTTTTCTTGACAAAGATACTGGAATGGGTTGCCATTTCCTTCTCCAGCTCATTTTCCACATGAGGAAATGGAGACAATCAGGGTGAAGTAGCTTGCCCAGAGTCACACAATGAGTGACTGAGGGAGGATTTGAACTCAGGTCTTCCTGACTCCAGGCCCAGAAACTCTCTTGACTGTGCCACCTAGCTGCCCAAATCTTTCTCTGAATACTAGCAATTGCTATGTAATAAGTAGTTTCAAATTTTATAGAAATGGTTTTGGAACATGAAGAAATGACTTCACAGAGCAATTAGAAAGGCTGGCCATAGATACAAAACAGTAGACTTAGAGGAGAGCACTGATATTTTGGGTTGCCTGCTGATGGAACCTATAAAATGGCTGAGATCCAAGAATGGAGTCAAGAGGCTGTATCTGGTAAGTGATTTTATTTTGTTAACCACATTACAAAGGGCATACTTTGTGATTGCCTCTGGACCTAGAAATGGTGACAGGAACATTCAAATGGCATTAACCAACTGAAGTCAGATCTTGCTCTTTTTTTCCCTAACTGGAAGCATGGGAGGAGAGAGAAGTGATGAAAGTCTATAGATGGAAAGAGGCCTCAGGCCCTCCCCACCTCCGATCATCATAAATAGAGGCCCCTGTTCTTTGGTTCTTTGAATTTATTCTTCCCTATTCTGTGAGCTTTGAAAGCTCAGGAGAGTGGGCCACCAGAAATTTGGGAGCTGGAGTCCATCATACTGAGATTTGCCAGAAGTCAGATGGTAAGCAGGGAAATCCTGAGCCCCCTTCTCAACCCAGCCCAGAAGAAGCAGAGATGCTTATAACTGGTTAAACGGAACTGGGGTATTAATCATTGGCAACTAGCATTGGGGAAAACAATGAAATGAGGGCTCAGACTGGGCAGCATTGGAGAAAGACCTAGAACCCAGAGGTAGAGCTAGCCTTGTTCTGGGTATTCAATGTGCTGATGTACATGGAGGTTGGAAGAGTGAATACAGTCTTGCTCCATTGGCTTAGGAATGTCCAATGAGGAAATTCCCTCTCCCAAGGCATTTGACTTAATACCTGGTCTACAATTTATAATCTTAGAAATTTGCCTGCGACAGTTAGATGTTGAATGTATGGAAGGATGGATAGGTAGACAGATGAATGGTTGAACAATTATACAGAACCTACTTTTGGACAGGCTCAGGAAATACAACTAAAAGAAACATAGTTGCTTCCCTCAAAAAAGACAGCAACAATAATAATAATAATAATTAATAGCAATAACTTGAATTTTAATGTTTAGAAGGGACTTTACAAATACTATTTTTTAATCCTCACAACTACCCTAGGAGGTAGATATTATCATCTTTATTTTATAATTGAAGTAACAGAGACAAATAGAGGTTAAGTGACTGGCCCCAGTCACACAGCTCATGAGTATCTGAGGCCAAGTTTGAGTTCACGTCTTCCTAACTCCATCTCAAGTGATCTATACATTGTGCTGCCTAAGTACCTCACAGATTACATTCTAATAAGAGAGATAGGACATAGAGGACTAGAGGGAGGAGAATTTTCTCGGGGTGAAGGAGGTCATAAGATGGTTGAATGGAACTATATGCCAATCAATGATTACAATACTCTTTCCAGAAGAAATAAGAATATTTATGGGATTATTTTTCCTAGAGCAAGAAGTAGAAATGACTTATCCAAGGTAACAGAGACAGAGTGTTTCAGAAGTAAAATCTGAACCCAGGTATTCCTATCTCTGAGGTGCTAAGCCCTGAAAATACAAAGAAAGACAAAAAAAAATAGTCACAGCTCTCAAGTGACTCATAGTCTAATGAAGAAGACAATGAGCAAGAAACATACAGGATCAATCTGGGACAATGTGAAAGGGAAGGCACTAAAGAGGCCTGGAAAAGGCTTCTTGCAGAAGATGGGACTTTAACTGAGACCTGAAGGTAGCCAGGGAAGCCAGAAGGCAGAGAAGAGGTGAGAGAGCATTCCAGACAGGCATGGGGGACAGTCCATGAAGATGCTCAAAGTTGGGAGATGGACTGTCATGTGCAAAGGACAATGAGGAGACCAGTTTCACTGGACTTAAGAGTAGATAGAGGAGTGTAAAGAAGGTGTAAGATGAATGGAAAGATTGGGAGAGAGGAGAATGTGATGAGGGACTTTGAAAACCAAACAGAAGATTTTATATTGGATCCTGAAGAGATCTGCTGGTATTTATTAAATCAGGTTAGGATGTGACACGTCAGAACTGCACTTTAGGAAGATCAATCTGATAGCTGAATGAAGGATGGACATATAAAGTAAAGAGTAGGCAGGATCTGTACCCAAGTCCTCTGACTCCAAATCCAATGCTTCTTTTTTTTTCCACTGTCCCATCCTGTCACCCTCATAGGGCCATAGGCATTATAATGAGCTAGAAGGCACTTTAGGAATCATCTTGTCCAAATGCTTCATTTCACAGGTGAAGAAGCTGAGAGATTATATCTGATGTTCCCCAACTTTGGCCCTGCCACATTCCTTGGGAGTTGGAATTTTAACTCAAAAAAGTCAACCAGCCTCTGTGAAAACAGAATGAGCTTAATCCAGCATAAGATTAGATCATAAATTCCTTGCAGATAGCATTTGAGTTTTACTTTCTCTGACTCTCCAATAATAAATGATTAACAAATGCAGGTTGACAAGAAGATGGACAAGTGAGTGCCTATTTCTGGGACCCACTCTATCTCCATCCAACCAGAAGAGCTCAGTGACTTATCCCAGGGTTACCCAGTTTGTTCAGTGGCAGAGCTGGGACTTTATCCCCACTCTCCCAATTCCCAGTATTGGCCTCTTGCCACTGCTGGGATAAACTCATGCTTTTACCACTTCCCATAACTAAGATATCATTGAACATAGCCTCAGGATGTCCCTGATGGAAGGGAGGGGAGGACAGAAGGGTGGGAGCCCCTCTTATAGGTCCCTAGATATCAGTTGTGGTTCCACATAGCAAATAAAGAGGACCTGAGTGCTCATCAATCTTGATTGTGATTCACTTAAAGGGATCCATTAGAAAAAGTCCTGTATTTCAGCAGTCCATTTGCCAGAGAGAGTATTTAAAGAAGACACTAAATTACTCTGACAAAGTAGCCTGGGCAACACTGGGTGAATGGATGTACAAGAATGTGTACTTATTAGGGTACCTAATTTGGGGTGGTACCTGGACTACATCTAGGAAGACTCTGTGATACCCCTGACCACCCTCCATACACCAAAGGTATCAACACTCTAAGGTCCTCAGGAAATGAAGGGTCTCTAAGTCTTTCCTCACCTTCAGCTGCATGAAATACATCCAGAAAGCAGAAACATGGAACTGAAGCACCAGCCAAGGTCTCTCCTTTCCAGAAGACCCTGCTCCCTTGGAAAGCCATGGGCCCACATTCCATTGAACTCAAAGTTCTACAGTCTAGAACTTAACCAGTTCCCAAATGAACTAAGTAGTCTTTTCCATCTCTAAATATATGAAGTTAGAACACTATGAAATAACAATACTATTATACACACACACACACACACACACACACACATATATTGACTTGACACTTACCATATCAGCAAAGATTCACCTCTTCAATTTAAATATTCTACCAGTGCTGCCATATGACCACCAAACCTGGAATATTACTGTCTCCAAAGAAATAAAGATAAGCATTCAATAGAGGACAATGGGACATGGAACCAACAAAGAATTGTAAAGAAAAAGAGTAATGTATGCCATCAAAGGATTGTATGACAGAAAGATAAGATGGTCTCATCATATGGGGAGAGTGAGGGATGATAGATGAAGGGCTGGAGTACTATACTGATATCCTTGAGATGTCAGGAGAAATTAAGGAAATCTTCTAGCATGTTTAAGTGAATCCTTTGTAGCAAAAATTTGGTATATAAAATACACCAACAAGCTGGTATGACCATTGTTGAATGAAGCTCTTGAATCAACAAGGTCACAGAGTATTGTCTAGGTATCCTCTCTCTCTCTCTCTCTCTCTCTCTCTCTCTCTCTCTCTCATTCCCTCTCTCTCTCTCTTTCTCTCTCTTCCTCCCTCCATCTCTCTGCTCTTCTCATTCTCTGTCTCCTTGTCTCACTGACTTTCTCTATCTCTCTTTCTTTTCAAACAACAAATATTTATTGTCCTTGTTTGCTATGTGCCAAGCATGGTATGATATGATGGCAAAATAGCCCTTCAAGGAGCTTAAATTCTATTGTGATAAGCAACATATACACAGATAAGTCAATGCAGTACCCCGTTGGTAAAGTTGTCCAGGGTAAAATGAAGGCTTGTGTTCCTGTGGAATACTTTAAGAAATCAGAAGAGATGAATGAATGATAATAATGATACTGGCTATAATAATGATGAAAATACATTATACAGTTTATAAAGCACTTTCATCACAAAGATCTTATGAACAAGGTAGGGCAGATGTTTTGTTTCTCATTTTACAAATGAGAAAACTGAGAGTTGTAGAATTGAGGTGACTGGCCTAAGGTTACCCAGCTAGTAAGAGACAGAGCTAGGACATCAACACAGATCTTTGAACTGTAAGTTCCATAAACTTTTTCACACACTGACTTTCTCACATGCAGTAGTAGATTTTAATTTCATCACAGCCGTTCAATGTATGCATGTAAGAATTATTCTGTTCATTTTATCAATAAGTAAAAAGAGCAGTGATTTGTCCAAGGTCACACCACTAAGGGCCATAGAACCAGGGCAAGGAGAAAGATACACTAATTCTTCTCCCTCCCCATCAATCTATTCAGTGCTCTTTGAACTACACTTTACTCATAATAAGCTCAGAATGACAGAAATTCATGAGAAAATGACTTTCCTTGGCTATCAGGGTTTGGTTTCTATGGTCAGAGTAGAGTTTAATGTCATTTTGTACATTACTTGTCTGCAGAAAACCTAAGTACTTGGGAAAACATTAATTGTTCATTTGTAGGACAAGCCAATTTTTTTTAAATGGCAGTATTACCTAAATTAATTTAACTATTTAATATGATAACAATTAAATCACCAAAGGATTATTTTATGGAACTAGGAAAAATAATAACAAAATTCATGTGGAAGAAAAAATTTCAAGAATCTCAAGATAAATAAGGAAAAGAAAATGTAACTTAGGGGCTTAGCAGTGTTAGCTCTAAAACTAAACTAAAAAATAATAATTTTTTTTTAGGCAATTGGGATTAACTGACTTGCCCCAGGGTCACACAGTTAGTAAATGTCAACTATTTGGTCTAAGTCTGGATTTGAACTCAGGTCCTCCTGACTTCAGGGCTGGTGCTCTACTCATTGCGCCACATAGCTGCCCCTCTAAAAAATAATTATTAAAAAATAATTTGGTGCTGGTTAAGCAATAGAAAGGGCAGCTAGGTGGCATAGTGGATAGAGTGTCAGGCCTGGAGTCAGGAAGATTTATCTTCCTGAATTCAAATCTGTCTTCAGACTCTTACTAGCTGTGTGACCCTGGGTAAGTCACTTAACTCTATTTGCCTCAGTTTTTTCATCTAGAAAATGAGCTGGAGAAGGAAATGTCAAACCATTCCAGTATCTTTGCCAAGAGAATCCTAAATGGGGTCAGGGAGAGACAGACATGAAGGAAAATGACTGAACAACAACAAGAGATATAAAAGTCAATGAATGGAAGAGATTAAGTTCACAGCATACAGAAGCAAAAGCATCTAATACACTAGTATTTGATGAAAGCATAGACTCTAGCTACTTGGATAAGGATTTGACCAAAAAATTACCGGAAAATGTGTTAGTAATATGGAATAAATTAGATTTAGACCAATACCTCACACATTGCATAAAAGTAACCATAGATATAAAAATCTCATTGCAAACCAATTAAAGAAATAGGGGAATACCTCTTAGGTCATGACCTCCATGATCAAAAAAATACATCTCCTACGGATAGAAGAAAAGTTAGTGACTGAACAAGGAAGAGTGGATCAGAGAAGACAAAATTGATAATTTGGTTTACATTAAATTAAAACATTTTTTCACATGCAAATCTAATAAAACTAAAACTAAAAGGGAGATGATTAACTGGGGGAAAATCTTTTTAGCAATTTTCTTTTAGAAAGACCTCATTTCCAAGATATATTAGGGATTGATTCAAATTTATAAGAAAAATAGCCATTCCTTAATTGATAAATGGTCTAAGAATATGAAGATACTATTATCAAGAAAATACCAAATTATCAATAGTCTAATGGGTAACCAGTGGCCTCGAGGCCACATGCGGCATTCTAGGTCCTTGGATGTACCCTTTTGACTAAGTTCAAGTTTTACAGAACAAATTCTTTTATTAAGGGAATTTGTTCTGTAAAGTTTAGATTCAGTCAAAGGGCCACACTTGAGGACCTAGAGGGCCACATGTGGCCTTGAGGTTGCAGGTTTCCCATCGCCAGATGAAAAAATGTTCCAAATCACTCATAATTATTGCCTAATCATTTTTTGGTCACGTCCAACTCTTTGTGACCCCATTTGGAGTTTTCTTGGCAAAGGTACTAGAACCATTTACTGTTTCCTTCTCTGGCTCGTTTTACAGATGAGGAAACGGATGCAAACAGGATTAAATGGCTTTCCCAGGGTCAGACAGCTAGTAAGTATTTGAGGCCTGATTTGACCTCAGGAAGAGGAGTCTTCCTGACTCCATGCCCAGCACTCTCTCCACTATGCCACCTAGCTGCCCCCGCTAGTACTTAGATAACCACTAATTAAAACAATTCTGAGATTCCACCTCAAACTCATTATAGTGGTAAAGACTACAACAAAGATAAATGATAAATAGTGGAGATACTGTGGGAAAACAGGCAAGTCGATGCATCCTTGGTGGACCTCTGAATGGGTATAACCATTATGGAAAGAAATTTAGAATTATGAACAAAAATTTATTAAACAACTCATGTCATTGATCTTGCTGTTCTTCTACCAGGCTTACATTTAAAAGAGATACATTTTGTGTATATTTTTATTTTTTTAAATGTGTTTAGTTTAAACAACAGATCGTGAGGGGTTTTTCTCATGTAATATGTCATTTTTTTCATTTCATTGGATCATTCAACCAATAGTCATACTTAAACTTAAGACTTTTATATTTCCTCCATTTGTCTTTAATATTTTTATTTTTTTCAAAATTAGGATTTTTTCCCATTTTTCTCTGTAAACACAGTACTATATCTCTTCAGCTATTTTAGCTTTTTCTACTTTAAAGTAGCCTTAAATCCATTGTTTTTCTTCCCTTCATCCTCTTATTTATTACACCTTTCCCACATTTTCAGTTTGGTTCATTTATTAGTTTAATTTTCTTGAACCTCCTTTCCAAATTGCCTCTCAGTCTTTCCTGTTTCTCTTTTTCCTTTCTTGATTCTCATCCCCTTTCTTTGTTCTCTTTTTTTTAATCAAGGAAAGTATCTTCATAAGAAAGTGTCTATCTCTCCCACCCTATGCATCATCACATTCATCCCTATGCTAATAATCACCAGAGAACAAGGTATCTGTCTGTCCTGAGCTGTAATATAACATTGTGTGAAATTTTGCCTCTGTGGTATATTATAAGGCCACTAGGTGGTTCAGTAGATAGAAACCTGGGCCTGTATTCAGGAAGAGCTGAGTTCAAATCCATTCTCACATAGCTGTGTGACCCTGGGCAAGTCAGTTCACCTTTGCTTACCTGAATCTAATGGAGAAGGAAATGGCAAAGCACTCCAGGATCTTTGCAAGAAAACTTCATTGACAGTATGGGGATCATGAAGAGCCAGACATGACGGAATCAACTGAACAGCAAAAAAGCAAGGGTCTCACTCCCAAGAAGTATCTGGGATCAAAGAACTTGTGGGCCACTACCAAGTCAGTGAAATGATTAATGAAACTGACTACATCTAGGAAGACTCTGATACTTTTAGTCTTATTTTTATTTTATAAGGATTAATGGATGCCCCGAGCTTCAAGTCCCTCTCTTTACTATATTCACTCTCAGAATAGCTGTTTGCAAGCCCCTACATTACATAACCACCAAGAATCAACGGTATATGTTTATGCGGCCATTGGCTCCTATGTCTGGACTTTGCTACATAAGAATTAACACTGAGTTTACCTTCCACTTCTCTTTATAATCAAAACTAATCTAGTAGACAAGCTTGTATGCCTGCCAAAAGGTGTGAATGACAGACTTATGACAATGTGGTTGCCACTTGCAGAAAAGCACCACACCACCACTATCAGTGCATATGCTCCCACCATGATGAACCCTGATGAGGTCAAAGAAAAAAATTATAAAGACCTGGAGCCCTTCATCATCAATGTGCTGAAAGAGGACAAGCTTATAATTCTAGATTAATTTATTGCCAGAGTAGGCACAGACTATCAGACATGGCAGGGAGTCCTTGGGAGGAATGAAGTCAGAAACAGAACCAGCAACAGTCACTAACTATTAGGACTTGTGCAACTCATGACCTCCACATCTCCAATTCTGTCTCTCTTTTACCTAGATACAATAAAACTTCATGGATGCACCTCATAGCAAACATTGACATTTAATAGACTATGTCATTGTAAGGAGAAGAGATAGACAGGATGTGAGAGTGGCAAAGGTGATGTGTGACTCAGGGTCCTAGACTGATCATAGACTTATCCTCTCCAAGCTAAACATTTGCATTCAACAAAAGAATGTCCTCAAGACAAGATGATTACCAGAAGACTTAATGTCAACAGATTAGAACTCTTCTCCAAGCAGGAACAGTTCATTACTAATGTGGAGGGAAAGCTGAGTCAACACATAATTGACAACAGTGAAACAGAAAATGAGTGAGGTTTTCAGAGATTCTGTGTATAACACTTCATTTACTCATCTGGGCCAGAAAATTCACAAATGTCAAGATTAGTTTGCTGGAAATGATGGGGAAATTCAGAAGTTGCTAAATGAAAAATGAGAACTCTACAAGGTTTACCTCTAAGAAGGCAACATTTAACTCCATCAAAAGTCTAGCACAAGTGAAGCTTAGAGTGATGCAGCATTCTTGGCTCGGTAATAGGGCAGATAAAATTCAGTTTTACACAGATAGTAACAATCCAAAGTGCTCTTATGATGCCCTGAAGGCCATTTATGGACCAAAGACATATGGTGCACCTCAACTACTTAGTGCCAATGGAGCCACAGTATTAGTGATAAGGACATGATCCTGAAGAGATGACCTGAATATTTCCATAGTATTCTCAATAGACCATCATCAATCAATGCTGAATCCATTGACCATATGCCTCAGGTTGAAGTCAATCCCTCTCTAACCAAATTCCCAGCTGGAGAAGAGGTTTTGAATACCACTGGGCTCTTTCATGTGACAAAGCAGCTGGTGCTGATTTTCTTTCAGATGAGACTACAATGCACGAAATTCCACTGCTCATACCAAAGCTGACTCAAACTTTCCAGGTTCTATGGCAAGAGGAGATGATCCCCCCAGGAGTTCAAGGTGTCTCTGTTGTGCTTCTCTATAAAGAAAAGGGAAATAGTTTGTCCTGTGACAAACACAGGGAGGGATCTCTCCTATTCATTGCTGTGAGGAGTCTCCCCAAACTCCTCCTCAATAGACTGATCCTTCATCTGTAAGATAGTCATCAACAAGAGAGTGATTGCGGCTTCAGAAAGGGTCAAGGGACAATCGATATGGTGTTTGCTGCCCAACGACTCCAGGAGAAATGTTGAAAGCACAACAGACATCTGTACACAATGTTCATTGATATGACCAAGACCTTTGATATTGTCAGTTGCTTGTGGAAAATCATGGCAAAATTTGGTTACCCAGAGAAGTTCCTTAGTATTGTACATCAACTTCATGACAATATGCTTGCCCTGGTTCTGGATAATGGACAGTGCTCTCCTACTTTCCCAGTCACCAATGATGTGAAGCAGGACTGTAAGCTTACATCCATGATTTTTAAGATGATATTTTCAGTGATGTTGTCAGACACCTTTAATGAGGATGAAAATGACCTCAAAGTCAGCTACCACTTTGATGCTAAATTATCTAACTGCAAAGACCTCAGACCAAGACTAGAGGGGCAGTGATACATGACTTTTTTTTTTGTTTACAGATGATTATGCATTCAATGCAGCTTATCAAGCTGAGATGCAATGAAGTATGGATCAACCTTCTGATCCTTGAGTAAATTTTATCCTAACAATTAACATCAAGAAAACACAGGTTCTCCACCAGCCAGCACCATACCATCTATATTTGTAACAAATGGAGAAACTTGGAATACTGTGGAAAATTTCACTTACCTTGAAAGTATACTTTCTGGGGATGTACACATCGATGATGAGGTTGATACAAGCATTGTCTGAGCTAGCTCAGTGTTTGGGAGGCTCCAAGGGAAAGTGTGGGAGAGAAGAGCTATTAGAATGCCTGCCAAACTGAAGGTCTACAGATCCATTGTGCTGACCTCATTGCTGTATGCTTGTGAAACCTGAAAGTTACACCAGCTGTGCCAGGAAACTGAATCCATTCTAATTGTTCTAGGAAGATGCTAAAGATCACCTGGCAAGATAAGATACCAGACACTGAGGTCCTCTCTCTAGTTGAACTGCCAGGTATTCAAACTCTATTGCAGAGAGTAAAATTCTGATGGGCTGGCCACATTGTCCAAACACATATTTGCCTAAAAGTCTATTTTATGGAGAATTCATGCGAGGCAGGTGCTCATATAGTGGTCAGAAGAAGAGATACAAGGACACTCTCAAGTTCTCTCTGAAGAACTTTGGAACTGATTACATGGGAGACACTGGCAAATGACCACCCAGCATGGTGTACCTTATCAAAAAAGATGCTGGTTGTGTTCTATGAGTGAGACAATTTTGCAGTAGCTCAAAAGAAATGTGAGATGTGCAAATTTAGATATCTCTACTCCAAATGTTCATACAAACTATTTGTACCTGACCTATGATAAAGCCTTCTGAGCTGATATCGGTCTGATCATCCATAGTAAGACACACTGTTCCTTGACTCCAACATAGTGATTTCATTTCAGTCCTCTTTGAAAACAAAGGACAACAACCAACAGAAGATTAACCATAAAAGTGTGTCATGTTTTGCAGAAATCCAGGTGTTAAATATTTACTAGCATCCTCTTTCCTAATGATCAAGTAGATCAGAGAATCACAGGCTCATAGGATATAGAACTGGAAGGAATATTAAAAATCCTCTATTACAATTTCTTCATTTAACAAATGAGGAAATTGAGGCTCATAGATGAATAAAGTCTTAAAACCACCATTTTGTGACTCTACCACTTTACTCGGAGGGTGCATTTTATGCAAAAATTCAATTGGCACAAGGTCAAGATGAGGAAGGATTAGTTCCCATGAAAAAAGATCTGGGAGTTTTATGTTCCATAAAGTCAATGAATCAATCAATGGTGTGACATCACAGTAGCCAAAAAGCCAATGCAGCCAGGAGAAAAAACAATATGGGTGAGGAAAGAATACAGTACTTGAAAAAAGGATTCAGGAGCCAAGATGGTGGAGTAAGAGGTGAGTCTCTCTTACCCTCCCTTATTAACCCCTGAAAACCCAGAAAATATTACCCCAGGAAAAACCCTGGAACAGCTGAACCAGAAGAAAGATGGGGGGCAGCAGTCCAGTAGCCCAAGTAACTTGAGGGATTAACTGGAAAGGCCCATCTTACCCTGGGGGAAAGGGAGCAGTTCAGAATGGGAGGCAGCCCAGCAAGCTAATGGAAAGCCCCACCTCAGCATACCAGCAGAAGATCCTGAAGCCCAGGTGGTGGAGCAGGCAAACACCAACACCTGAACCTCCGAGTGCCTCGTTGAGGGTGGGGGAACTGGAGGAAACCAGCTCAGAAAACCACCAGGTGCCTTGGCATTCTACAACACTGGCTCTCCCAGTGCCTCAGCAAAACTAAAGAAAGCAGTGCTCCAAAGGGCCCCAGATGGATAAACACCCTACAACACCCATCTGAAAGGAGCTGAAGAAAGCAAAAGTAAGGAAAGACCTGGTGAGCAGGAAATCTCCAGGAGTCACACTACCCAATCCTACCCCTAGAGTTCCATTGTTGCTGATGCCAGCCCAACACCAGGTAAGCTGCCAGAATCCTACAGCCTCCAACTACCAACATTGGAGGCCCCAGCACACAAAGCCATCAACCAAGCCCTAGGCTCCCAACACAAGAAGCTTGAGTCAGTGCCCTCTGCTCCCCAGCAGGAGAACCCAATCTCTTTAGAGGCCAGGAAATAAGTAAACACCGTGAGCAAAAAGAAACATACAACAGATTCTTATTATGGGAAGAGTGAAGATCAAGGCAGAAATTCTGAAGAGGACAATATTGTCAACAAACCTACATCTGGAACCTCAAAAGGGAATATGAATTGGTCTGAAGCCCAAAAAACCTTCTTAGAAGAGCTCAAGAAGGATTTTAAAAGTCAAATGAGAGACATAGAAGAAAAAATGGGAAAAGAAATGAAAGGTATGCAAGAGAGAGTCAATAGCTTGGAAAAGAAAGGACAAAAATTAACTGTAGAAAACAAGTCCATAAAAAATACAATTGGCCAAATGGGGAAGGAGGTACAAAACCTAATAGAAGAAAACAATTTGTTAAAAATTAGAATTGAGTGAATAGAAGCTAATGACTCTATGAGAGAGCAAGAATCAGTCAAACAAAAACAAAAGAATGAAAAAATAGATGAAAACATAAAATACCTCACTGGTAAAACAACTGACCTGGAAAATAGATCCAGGAGAGACAATTTAAAAATTATTGGTCTACCTGAAAGTCATGATGAAAAAACAGCCTGGACAATATCTTTCAGGAAATCATAAAGGAAAACTGCCCTGAGGTCCTAGAACCACAGGGTAAAATAGCCATAGAAAGAATCCACCAGTCACTTCCTGAAAGAGATCCCAAATTGGAAACATCAAGGAATATAGTAGCCAAATTCCAAAATTACCGGGTCAAAGAGAAAATACTTCAAGTGGCCAGAAAGAAACAATTTAAATATTGTGGAAACACAATCAGGACTACACAGGACCCTGCAGCTTCTACATTAAAAGACTGTAGGGAGTGGAATATGATATTCTGTAAGGCAAAGGAGCTTGGATTACAACCAAGGATCAACTACCCAGTGAAAATGAACGTGATCTTTTGGGGAGGAGATGGATATTCAACGAAATAGGGGATTTCCAAACCTTCCTGATAAAAAGACCAGAACTGAGCAGAAAATTTGATCTTCAAATACAAGACTTAAGAGAGACATAAAAAGGTAAATGGGACAGAAAGAAACAACATGTTATCAATAAGGACAAACTGTTTACATCCCTACAAGGGAAGGTGAAACTTGTAACTCTTGAGAACTGTATTGTTATTACACTATGTTAAAGTGGTATACATAAAGGGGGTGGGTATAAATTGGCTTTGATGTAATGATGAAAAAAAATCTAATCAAGTGGGTTAAATGGATCCAAGTAAGTGAATTAATCTGATCTAACTAAGAAAATGTACTGAGAGAAAAGGAAAGAAGGAGGCAGACAAGGGTAAATTACATCACAGGAAAAGGGACAAAAACCTATTAGGCAGAGGGAAAGAAGGGAGGGAGATGAGCATTGTTTAAACCTTATTCTCATCAGACTTGACTCAAGAAGAGAATAACATAATCAGTTAGGTATAGAAATCTAACATGACCTATAGGCAGTAGGGGGGGAAGGGGAGAGAAAAAGGAGGGGGCTAATAGAAGGGAGGTGGGACTGAGGGAGGCAGTGGTCAAAAGCAAAACATTAGTGAGGAGGGAAAGGGAGAAAGAAGAAAGAAAAGCATAGATGGGGGAGGGGGTAAGGATAGAGAGAAAGATGCAGATAGTAATCATAATTGTGCATGTGATATATGAATGTAATGGAATACGAATGTACTATAAGAAAGGATGAACAGGCAGACTTCAGATAAACCTGGGAAGACTTGCATGATTTGATGCTGGGTGAAGTGAGCAGAACCAGGAGAACATTGTACACAGTAACAGTCACATTGAGTGATGACTGATAGACTTAACCCCTCTCAGCAATGCAAGGATCTAAGACATCTCCAAAAGCCTCATGATGGAAAATGCTATCCACATCCAAAGAACGAACTACAGAGTTTGAATGCAGATTGAAGCATGCTATTTGCTATTTTTTTTTCTTCTGTTGTGTTTTGTTTCCTCTTTCTGGTGGTTCCTCCTATTAGTTCTAATTCTTCCTTACAACATCACTAATGTGAAAATATGTTTAATAGGAATGTATATGTGTAGCCTATATTAGATTGCATGCTGTCTTGGGGAGGGAGGTAAGAAGGGAGGGGGAGAAAAATTTTAAACTCAAAAGCTTACGGTAGTGATTGTTGATAATTCAAAATAAACTAATAAAACATTTTGGAAAAAAAAAAAGAAAAAAGGATTCAAATTTTTCAGCTTGGCCAAAGAGAATAGGATAAGGAGAATGGACAAAAACTTGAGACACATAAGTTTAGATTTTATGTAAAGGAGAAATTCAAATAACAAGATTTAGCCTACAATGGCATTGACTGCCTTAGGACCTTCTCTCTTTCTGCAGGAAATGGAGCTTGGATGACCATTTGTTAGAGACAGTGTAGAGCAATAATGTCAAACTTCAGTAAAATGTAGGGCTACTCACCATGCATAAGGGTCCCTACAGGCCACAAATTGACTTAGTTTTAAAATGCAATGTTATCTCTGTCTAGTTTTTAATTTTGTTTTGTTAAATATTTCCAAATTATATTTTAATTTGATTCAGGCAACACAGTGTTGTGGGCTACATTCCCATGTTAAGAGTGTTAAGGGCTAGGGCACTTAGGTGGTGCAGCAGATAGAGCACCGGCCCTGAAGTCAGGAGGACCTGAGTTCAAATCCAGCCTCAGATGAAACACTTGACACTAACTGTGTGACCCTGGGCAAGTCACTTAACCCCAACTGCCTAAATAAAAAGAGTGTTAAGGGCTACAAGGCAGTCTGTGGGCTTGTCTGTTTGACAGCTCTGGTGTTGTGGATACTTCTGTTGAGGGATGCATTGGAATAAATGGTCTAAATGGTTTTCTTTCCAACTCTGATATTCTCTGATGGCCTCCATCCATCTCTCCCAATCATCTACCTGGCATAGGGTTCTTTGGTCTGTTGCCCCAATTCCAGATTTCTATAATCCCAATGGATTATATTAAACTTGTCACTTTTCCATCACTTTTTCAGATCTACATTCAAAGCCAAGGATTGAGATCATAGGGTGTGAAAATTGTTGAGTTAAGAAATTTAGGAATCTAACAAAGCTTCTATAAGTTTGAAAAAGGAAGTCAAGTAAGGCAGGTGCTCAGTCATATAAACATACACATTCTCCCCCAACACATTCTACTATTTTTCTATTTTGATCAATGTGAAATAATTTATGTATATATATATATGTATATATATGTAATGTATATATGTGTATATAAGCTAAAATTAATCTTTCTAGGATGGTTGAGAAGATTAGATGTAAGCCCTTTGATTACCCAGAACATAACCAAGATTTGTTACATTCAAGATGGTCGAGCAAGTACCTGCATCACATATCAACCTCAACCCAATTCCACCAAGAGAGATGAATGCCTTGCTCTAGATCCCAGAGTGTATTCATGACAGAGCTGAGACTAGAACCCAAATCTTCTGACATATAAGGCAGGCCTTTTCTCATCACATCATAAGCTTCCTGAGAATATTATTTTGGCATAAACATGTGTCTTCATCATTTTCCACTGCTGAGATTTCCTGGAACATAGCATGTGCAAATCCCTGATGGGGAATTAGAGGGCATGAAAGCATAATTCCAATAGTCCCAAGACACCACCTATGATCTCCATGTAGCAAAGATGTAATCTGATTTCCAATTTTCCTTGTCTTTGTTGTCTTCAACTCACATTTTTTATTCTTCCAAATCTCTAGTCATATCAAGCTGGAAGAAGGGAAAACACTGAGAAAATTCCTTTACCCAAAAACATATTCCCTTAGAAAGATCTCAGGAAGTTCAATAACAATCTGTCTGAAGTAGACATGACTAGACTGTTAATAGAGACACCAGGGACTAATCCTGCAGGTTTTAATGATGCTTAGGAGACATTGAAACATTATATCCTGGTCTAGGAAACCTCTGTGGCACCCTCCACCAAAAAACCTTAGCATGGTGCCGCCCCCAAGGCCTTCACAGAGTATAGGGCACTAAAGTCTTTTCAAACCTTCAGTTGCAAGAGATCCAACCAGAGAGCAGACAGAGGATTACCCACCAGTTAGGGCTTCTCCTTCTTGGAGGTCAAAGCAAATTGAAAGGACATGGATCCCTATTCCATTTAACTAAAAGAGAAAAGGAAACACAGGATGTGTGACTTTCCAGATGGCCCGTCCTAGGGGTGTGTCAGTGCAAAGGCAGTCTGTGGATTCAAATTTTTCCCCAGATGGCCCTCCTTTGACAGATACAGAAACTATTGCCAGAGGTTTAAGTGACTTGCCCAAGATCACAAAGTCAACTGGTGACAGTGCTGAGTGCCAGGGCTTCTGATTTGACTTTTCTGCTAGCCTGTGCTCAAGTTGCTTTATTTGTATTAACCTGATCTCACCATGTGCACAAGAATCAAGGATATATCAAGTGACTGGTGCAGAGGAAATATCTCTGAGCTGGGAGTCAAAAGCTGTGGGTTCTCATCCTGGCTCTGAAGCTAGCTTCCCAAGTGAGCCTGGGCAAGTAGCCTGGATGACCTGGACCTTAGCTTTCAAATCTGTATAAAGGTGGAGTGTGGACTTGGTGATATCTAATTTACTTTATACCTCTAAACATCATATAGTCTATGTTCTAAGATCTCTTCCAATTCTTATATTTTCTATTTTAAGGTGATTTTCAACTCTGACATTTACTCTGACAAACTAAGTTTTTGTGATGTTGAGCAAGTCAGCTCACCTTTTCAGAAGAGGTCAGACCCAACTAGAAAGTGTCCCCTTCCATTCTAGTGCCTTGCCTTGTAAAGTCATCTTGCATTTATTTGGGGTGTATCTTGGGAGTCAGGAATCCTGAGTTTGAACAGCTGTGTGATCTCAAAAAAAATAATTACACATCTCAGGCAGGCAGTCAATAAGCATTTATTAAGGACTTATTATATACTAAGCACAGTGCTAAGCACTGGAGACAAAAAAAAAAAAAATTTCTAACTCCAAGGAATCTACACCATAAGGAGTGGGAGGAAGAGTATGCAGAAAACTTTGTACAAACAGGATATATGCAAGATAAATTGAAGATGATCTCAGAGAAAAGACGCTAACATTAAGCAGCATAGAAAACAGCTACTTGGAGAATATAAAAAATGTTAGCAGAGACTTGAAGGAAGCCAGGCAAGCAGAGGTGAGTAGAGAGAAAATTCTAGGAATGGAAGCCAGTGGAAATGCAGGGAGTCAAGGCATGAAGAGCCTCGGGCGATAAGCAATAAGGAAGCCAGGGTCACTAGATCAGACAGAATATGAAAGGAATGGAAGTAGAGGAAGGTGTAAAAATATTGGAGCAGTAGGAAGGGTTATAATGGGTTATAATATAGGTTATAATGGGCTCTAAAAGCCAAGTGGAGAATTTTATATTTGATCCAGCCTGCAGTAGGTAACCTAGAATTCATTGAGTAAAAGACTAATATAGTCAGACCAGGACTTTAACAAAAACATTTTGTGAAATAGCTGATTGGAAAATGGAATGAAGTGGGGCTTGAGGCAGGGAGACTAGCCAATAGGATTTGAAGTAATCCAGGTATGAGGTGGTGAGGGCCTGTCCCAGACTGGTGGAAGCATCAGAGGAGAGAAGGGACTGCATAAAAGAGATGTTGCAAAGACAGATCCACAGCACTTGGCAAATGACTGCATGTGTGAGGGTGGGTGGGAAGTGAAGAGTCAATGATGACACCTACATTTCAAGCCTCCCTGGGACTGGGATGATTCCATTCAATTCCATGAATATTTATTAAGCACCTATGGTATGCCAGGCACAGTGCTAAGTATTGGGGACACAAAAAGAGGCAAAAGACAGTCCCTCCCTCAAGGAGCTCACCATTTAAGGGAGGAGTCAACATGCCAACAAATATATACAAGGCAAGCTATATACAGGATAAATAGGAAATAATTAACTGAGAGAAGGCACTGGAATTAAGAGGAATCAGGAAAGGCTTCTGTAGGAGGTGAGATTTTAATTGAGATTTAAAGGAAGCCAAGGAGGCCAGTAGTTAGAGCAAATGTGGAAGAGCATCCCAGGCATTGGGGACAGCCATAGAGAATGCCAAGAGATGGAGTGTCTTCTTCATGGAACATCCAAGAGGCTACTGTTCCTTGATCAAAGAATATATTTGGGGGGATAAGGTGCAAGAAGACTGGAAAGGTAAGAAGAGGATCGATTATGAAAGACTTTGAAAGCCAAACAGAACGTTTTGTATTTGCTCCTGGAGGTAATAGGGAGCCATTAGAGTTTATTGAGTGGGGGTGTGGTGATATCATCAGAACTGCATTTTAGGAAAAACACTTTAGTGGTTGAATTGTGAATGGACTAGAGTGGGACAAACATTGAGGCAGGCAGACCCACACAAAGGCTATTGCAGTAATCAAGGCATGAAATGCTGAGGGCGTGCACTAGAGTAGTGGCAGTGTCAGAAGTGAGAAAGGTGCAGGTGGGTGCAATGTAGCAAAAGGTGAAATCAGTAGGCCTTAGAAACAGCTTAGATATGAGAGGTAATAGCTAATGAGGTATCCAGGATGACTCATACATAGGCTTTGAGTCTGAGAGACTGAGATAATGATGTTGCCCTCTACAGTCATAATGAAGAGAGGAAGAAGAGAAGATTGAGGTGGGGAATGGAGACACAAGACCTTTGGACATGTTGAGTGTGAGACACTGCTCATAGAAGACCTCATTCTTCTCTATAAAGAAAGGGGATAAATTATTTCTCATGTGATAGTCTGTGGTTCTGGGTATGTAATGGGATGTTCCCAGTAGAAAATTAATTCATTACTTCATAGAATCTCAGAATCTCCCATATCAAAGGGATCTCAGAGGGCATCTTTACCAACCAACATTTGAGCATAAATATACTCTACAAGACATCTGAAAAAAAAAAGCCCAAGCCTCTATGTGAATCCCTCCAGCAGAAGTCAATTTCACTTTGGAATGAAACTTTTAGGGACAGTATCCTTTCACCAGGCTCTAATCTGCATCAAACCATAGCTCAAAGTTCTATTTCTGGGACCAATTAGTGCAAATCAAATGCATCTTCTGTATGTATCCGTAGTATCCTTCAAATATTTATAAATTCCTGTCTAGTCCTCTTTGAAGTATTTTCTTCTCCCTCTTCAAATCTATGCAAGAATCAAACACTTACTACTGCACTGTCTTATCACTGTTTCAGTTTCTTCTTGATCTCATATCACAACCCTGGTCTGAGAAAGTCAGGACCATGTGTTCAGAGTGGAGTCCCATGGCAGAGAGAGCTGTCTAGCTCCTGATGGAGTCTCTGCATCATTACAAGTTTTACAGAAGAAGTAATGGACATGAGGCAGGATCATAGTAATTAAAGCTACAGGACACATTAGGTATGATCTAATATTGGAATTCTTAACCTAGGGTAAATGAATATGTTCCTTTAAAATTTTTTTTAACTTTCAATTGGCTTCCTTTGTAATCCTATATATTAGAAGACATTATTCTAAGAATGGATCCATAGGTCTCACCAAACTACCAAACAGGTCCATCTGTCTCTGGCTCTGGCTCAGACAGACAGACAGACAGAGAGACAGAGAGAGAGACAGAGAGAGCTGATATAATGAAATCCCTTTTTATTTTATTGAGGAGAAAACTCATTCACAGGGAAGGAAACCATAGAGCTGGTAAGTGACCTAGCAGCTACGAAAACCCAAATTTATAACTATAGACAAGTGCTTTTAACTTATGTAAAATAAGCTTAGCGGAAACATGGTAACTGTCTTCAAATACTCAAAAGGCTGTACAATGAAACAGATATTAGACTTATTTGGCATGGTTCCAGAGAGAAGAAATAGGAGAAATAGGTGGAAGTTACTAAGAGTCTGATTTCAAGTCCCTGAAAGCAAACATGTCCTCACATTAAAGGATAAAGCCAAGTTGAATGAGATGCCTTGGAAGGTGGTGGTTGTCCATCACTAAATGTCTTCAAGCCAAGACTGGATTACAACTTATAGGCAATGCTGTAGAGGGGATTCTAATTCCAATATGACTTGGATTGAATACCTTCTGAGTTCCCTTTAGACTGACATTCTATGATATTTTCAATTTGATAGTGACCTTCAGTGCTTTGAGACAAAGAGTATGAACCCTAGGTACATTAGTTCAACAATTAGCAATTCGTATATACTAACTACTCTCTTTCTGCTCCTTCCCTCTCTTTTTTTTTCCTTTTTCTTTCACTCTTCTTCTTCTTCCTCCTCTTCTCTGTCCTCATAATCTTCTTTCTCTTATTCTTCCTTTTCCTTGTCTCAATTACAGGTGTGAATTTGCGCATCAGCTGGAAAAACCTACAGTTGTGTTTTCATGTGAGCCATTATTGCCATTTTTGTTAATAGTTTTACCATTCTAGAGAAGAACCTTTGCCAGGTAAGAGCCCCCTCTACCTTCATTTTTAGAAAAATACTTTTGTCATGCAAAAGGGAACTGGAAATTGTAAAGAAATCCCCTACTGTGAAATGACCAAAGTCTGGGGAATAGGTACTACTCATCACTATTTTTTTTCTACATGGATTGTCCATGTAATTTTGGAGTGATGGTTAAATCGGCGTGGTGTCATCTGCAAGTAGGAACATCTGGAGGAGCTCATTATCTATTTAGAATTTCTATGTGACTTGGACATTCAATGCAAATTATAGGCCTTGAACCTAATTCATCTGTGGGTGCCTATGTATGTGTGTATGTGTACATGTACCTTAGACAGATACTAAAGACAGCCAATGAATAGGTGCAAAGAATAGACATAATTGACTACCTTTAGACAAATACATGGGTCCTTTAGTCATCGCAAGTGGTAGCCCATGACAAAAACTTATCTTTTCTAATACTGACGTTTTGCCATTCCATCTCTATATGTCTGGGAATCATAGAATTCCGCAATCTCAAAAAATGTAAAATTGGAAGTTACCCATAGAGCCAGAGAATTGAGTTTGAGTAGGTGTGGCATTTAACCAATGATATCTTTCGTGGGAAAAGTGGACTAAAATACTTGATTCAAGGAGTAGACAACGGAAAAAGTAGTTGCCTGGTCACATAACAAGAACAAAAGAAGAGAGATAGAGATGGCCCAAGTGCTACACTGATTCCTATGAACAGTATAAAAGTCCATAGGAAGACCTCTATCACATCATGAAGGTCATGTACAAAGGATTCATAGGAGGTCATGGACAAAAGTTAGACAGGACAAGAAGTCCTAGATGCATAGGGATGTATACTTTTGGAAGGATTATTCAGGTAAATAAAATCATGGGTTCTTTCAAGAAATGATGTATAAATCAGGACAATCGTACTCCCATTAATGAATGCTCAGAGTTTTTGTGGAAAAAGGAAATCTTTGACACTATGAGATTGTGAATAATTATTATTCTGGGAGCCCGAATAGTGTACCTTCTGAATTTTATTATAATTGCTTGAGTTTTATTGTAATTACTACCTTGAAAAGTTATTACTAACAATAGCTTAGAGTTATACATTGTTTGACAAGTACAGAGGACATTATTAGCATTATTTCATTCATTCCACAATAATCCCACAAGCTACACAAACGACTATCCTCATTTTACAAATTAGGAAGTGAAATCTAAAGTGGAGTGGTGACTGTCAGTGATCATTCAGAGATAAAGCAGAAATTTGAACTCAGGTCCTTCAACTCTATATCTGTTGCCCTTTTATAGCAACAGAATGATAGAATACAAAAAGTGAAGATTGTTCAAAGAAATAACAAAACATCATTAAAGGAAAGAAAGTAGACCTAAAAAAATAATTCTGAGTGTTAAAATTCAACTGGCATCTTAAAATATTAAATATCAAGTTAGCTTGACCCAACAGATAGTGTCCTTAGCATGGAGGCAAGGTTTTCACCTGGGTGCAAACATTGTCTCTGATGTTTACTGTGTGATCTTGGGTAGGTTACCACTAATGCCTAAAGCAACTCCGTAGGACTCATCTGCTGAGGTAGAGATTTGACACAACCTTAATGACTTCCTACAGCAGGAATGACCACAATTGAACAAATAACAGATAATTTACATACAGTACTTGGCTAATAGAAGAAGGTAGAGACAAAATGAATTATGCACTTAAAAGGGAAAGAACCCAAAGGGTTTTTTGGTGGAAGGGGCTATTGCCTGAATATGATGGAATGGGAAAGAAATAGAGTGAGAGTAAATCATAACAGGACTAGAAGGAAAAGATTTTAGTTGTGTCTTGATAACGAAACACCTAGATTCTGGAACAGTTAGTCATGTCAATAATTAATCAATTTGTTGCTGTGGGCCTTCTTGACCCTGGTGCAGATTGGAACCCTTCAGAGTCTTAGTAGATATGCTCCAAGAGCTCTTCTACTGAAAAACCCACCAGTCAGACTGATAATGAGCCTCTCCCCACTCAGATTAGACTGGTCCTCAAAAGAATATACTGTCCATTCCTGATCTTCATGCCTTTCTCTTTACCATTCTAAAGAAGAACCTTTGCCAGGTAAGAGCTCCCTCTACCTTCATTATTAGAAAAATACTTTTGTCATGCAAAAGGGAACTGGAAACTGTAAAGAAATCCCCTACTGTGAAATGACCAAAGTCTGGAAAAGAAGTCAATGTCAATTCCATGTCATGAAAAAGTCTGGAAGGACATCAGTGGAGTCTTAATCTACCAAACATAGAGATATTCTAGTAGAAATATTAGGGAAAAGGTGAGAAATCCATGCATTCCATCATGTAGACATTTTAATTAATATAAAAATGTCTGAATTTTTTTGGAAAATCAGGTGCAAGAAAAGTTCATCTGGTAGGTCTTAGATTCAGACTTCAGGACTGTCTTGATGGCCATCTGAAGTGGCTGATATAAAAAGGTGCATGTCTCTGTCTCTGCCTGTCTCTTAAAGATTTCTATGAAATGTCATTTCACAATATCTGTTAACAATTCCTTCTTGTTCCTTCCATTTGGGAATTTCCCAAACCAGTTACACACATAGCCATGAATAAAATCATGGGCTACAAAGTCAAAATTTATAGAATCTCAGACCTAAAAGGGACCTTAAAATTCAGAATATGATATGTCAGAGTGGGAAGGGACTTTGAAATAAAAATATCATACCTGTGAGTGACTGTAGGACTTAATACATAGAAGTCCAATAAATACATAGAAAATTTTTAATGGAAATGACCTATGAGTCCATTCAGTTCTTCCCTCTTTGTACAGATGAGAATACTGATGCCCAGGCACGATAAATCATTTGATCAAGGTGATCTGTAAAGGTTCTTGGAACTCTAAATTTTATGATTCCATCATTCTAGAAAATATTAGTTCTTAAAATTATCTAGATAATCCATTAACTGGACTTGACTTTGGCAGGTGACATGTCATCTCCCAACATTCTCCATCTCAACCAGTCTGGCCCCACTGAGTTTGTGTTCCGGGTGTTCACCACTTCCCCCAGGATCCAGGCCCTCCTCTTCTGTTTCTTCCTTCTCCTCTATGTGATGATCTTGTGTGGCAACACTACCATCATCTGCATTGTGTGTACCCACAGCTCCTTGCACACCCCCATGTACTTCTTCCTGTCTAACTTATCCTTTCTGGAGATCTGTTACACGACTACTGTGGTACCATTGATGCTTTCCAACATCTTTGGGGCCCAGAAGCCCATTCCATTGGCTGGCTGTTCAGCTCAGATGTTCATATTTCTTACTCTTGGGGGTGATGATTGTTTTCTATTGGCTATTATGGCATATGACCGCTATGTGGCCATCTGTCATCCCTTACATTACACCCTAATTATGACCCAGAAGCGATGTATCCAGCTGGTGGTTGGTTCCTTGAGCCTAGCTCTTCTCCTTGAACTTCAGCTCACAGTACTTATCTGTACTCTGCCATTCTGTGGGCATATTCTGGAAATCAACCACTTCCTGTGTGATGCCCCACCTGTCCTACGCCTGGCCTGTGGGGATATCAAAATGCACCAAGCCATTCTATTTATGGTGGGTACCCTTGTGCTCACCGTCCCCTTCCTGCTCATCTCCATCTCCTACATCTTCATCGCCAACACCATTCTACGTATCCGGTCTGCTGAGGGACGTCGGCGTGCTTTTTCAACCTGCTCTTCACATCTTTCTGTGGTGTTACTACAATATGGATGTGCTAGTCTGGTCTACATGCGTCCAAGGTCCAGTACCTCTGAGGATGAGGATCGGCAGCTCGCTTTGGTTTATACTTTTGTCATTCCTCTGCTCAACCCCCTCATTTACACTCTACGGAACAAAGATGTCAAAGATGCACTGAAAAAATCCATGAAATGCAAAAGAACTTCTGAAATCCAATAAAAGTGTGGGGCAAAAACTTTATGGTTGTTAAGATAATGGAACCTTTGAAAAATTGTTTTAAAATGTAGTTTCTCACTCACACTTAATACATTGCAATTTTCTGCAATTTATATGTATCATTTCAAAATGTTAAGTTTCTATTTACATTTATTGTGAACTTTGTCCAAGAGAACATGTGACAATAAAAACTGCTTAATCATACTCCTTCTGTAGAGTTATATTTCCCTTCCTACATATCTACCATTCATGTGCCTGTCTTTTTAGTATCACAGATTGACAATACGATATCATAGACCTTGAGCAGAAATACACCTTAGAGGGGGTTTGAGATTAGCATCATATAAGTAGTTAAATGGCAGTACTAGAACTTGAAGCCAAGTGCTCTGAATCAAAACAGCATTCTGTCTCTCAACGAAGAAAGAGGTAAGGAGTATGCATTTATTAAGCACCCACTATGTGCCAGCCTTTACAAATATTATCTCATTTATCTTGGAAGCATTATTTTTGTACATATTACTTGGGATAGCAGATGTGACTCATAATTAGAACAATGAAAAAACTATTCAGAGGTTCCAACTCACACTCATCAGATTGGCAAACTTGATACAAAAAATTAAATGGCAAATGCTGGAAGGACTGTGGGAAAACAGGTACATTAATGCACTGTTGGTAAAGCTGTGGACTTGTCCATTCATTTTAAAAAGCAATTTAGAATTATGCCCCAAAGCTATTAAACTGTGCACACCCTTTGACTCAGTGATATTGCTAGTAGGCCTATATCACAGACATCAAAGAAAGAGGGAGAAGACCCACATGCATAAAATATTTATGGCAGTTCTTTTCATGATGGTAAAGAATGGAAATGTGAGAGGATGTCTATCAGTTGGGGAATGGCTGAACAAGTCATGGTGTACAAATGTGATGAAATGTTTTTGCTCTGTAAGAACTGATGAAGCGAATGGTTTCAACAAAACATGGAAAGACTTGTATGAACTGACACAAAGTGAAGTGAGCAGAACCAGGAGAAAAATTTTTACAATAACAACATTGTAAAGATGAACAACTTTAAAATATTTAGGAATTCTGGTCAGAACACAATTCCAAAGGACTCATGATAAAAGCATGCTACTCAATTCCAGATGAAGGGATAATAGACTCAGAACACAGATTGAAGTATCTTTTTAACATACCCAATGTGGAATTTGTTTTGCCTGACTATACATGTTTATAACATGGGTTGTGTTTTTCTTGTTTTCTTAATTGTGGTGGGGGGCAGAGAGGGGAGGAATATGGACTTGAAAACAAAATAAAATTGATTTTAAAATTATGAAACAATTGTAAAAATAGATATGAATGAAAAATTCACCTCTTTTAGAGTTGCATCTTGAAAGAGGAATTGCAATAATCTTTCCATATAAGATACCAGAAGTGGAAAAAGGGTATAATGACCATTTTATTTTTATTATGGACATTAAAATGTGATAAGGTAGTTTGATTTCATTTTTCCTTTCCCATTATTGGTAAGAAAAAAATCCAGCTCCTTCCCAGGAAAACACAATAGAGGAAGGGTGACTATATTTTTACTGCACTTCTATCTCTCATTTGCAGTGTGGTAATCTTCTAAAACCCTAAGCCAATCATGGGAAATGAGAGAGAAATCCATTGGTGCCCAGGCACTAGGAGAAACAGAGTGGTGCTTAGGTGCCTATGTACTTTTTGTGGAAAGATTATTACAACTCCCTTCTCAAGAGGTGACTCTAAAGGTAGTAAACATTCCATTCACATCCTTAATTATTTCATGCTATATGAGGTCTCCATATTGTTTTTGGTTTCTAGAGATGGAGCAGTATAGTCAGAGATCCCAGACAAACAAAACCGCCTATATTTCTCTTGGATATTTCTTGATAGCTCAGGACAATTAAATATAGAGGTAACTGGAGGCTTTTATAAATGCATGTGACAAAAATGAGCAAAATATCTTTGAATATATCAAGAATGAATAGACCCAATAATAATTAATAATATTAACATATCAGTGAGACTTTTAAAAATACCTTCCATATATTATCTCATTTGAGCCTCACAACATCCCTAGGAAGAAAGTACTATCATAATTATTTCCTCTTTTTACAGATAAAAACACTGAGTAGTTAGGTAGCTAATAAGTGCCAGAGGATTCAAACTAAGTCTTTGGGACTAAGCCTGTCATTCTATTAAGGGTGCTACACAGGATAAATATCAGAGGTAGTGGCTGACACTTTTTTAGGTGAGAACTCAATATAATTGACAAAACAGCAAAGACAAAGAAGAGAGAGTTAGAATCACAAAGCACCATGCTTTCACATTTAGAATTCTTGCCAGGAAGAATGATAATCATAACTTAAACTACAAGACCTTAGAGTATGCATTTTAAACCTCTCATTTGTGTGTGTACATTAGAATATATATATATATACACATATATATAATTTAATATATGCTGTATAACAAATTCATGTTATAGTATGCAATATTACATAATATTAATATTATAAATATATAACATATATACATATATAGATAGATATACATAGATATAACTGGTTTCTTTTATAATCTTATATATTTTATTTTATGAATTTAAAAACATTATTCTAAGAAGAGGTCCATGAGTTTTGCCAGACTGCCCAAGGTGGTACATGACACACTAAAAATGTTAAGAACTTCTTCCTTAGGCTGTTTCACACATTCCTCACTTCATTGCTCCTTTGGCACCCAAAGATGTTGAAAAATGTAGGGGCAAGTACATACTCATAGCACAGAGGGATATAACAAGGCATCCACTCACATGGGCCTCCTAGCACATTACAAAATGCAGGCATACAAAATATGGAGACTCTAAAAGAGTTGTTTTCTTAGTGCCTTTCCACTGGAATCAAGAGAATCAAACCATTATCTCATTCATTCCTCACTGTACAGACTCTCAGTTTATGCCACTGGTTAAAGAAACTCATTTATATTGTATTTAGGCTGGTGACAATAGTGTGCAAAGAGAATTTCAATGGCCCATCTCATCAGAGAAAGTCTCAGTATTGTCCACTTATTCACTGTTTTCCACCTCTCATTTTACATGAAAAACATGAATAGATACCTTCCTTTCTACCTACCACTAGCCAGGGAATATTGGACAACATGGATTTGTCAGAGTGAAGGCCATCAATAGATAGGGCCAGTCAGAAGATACACTAACAGTGTTGGTACTCAGGTGCTAAGCCCTTTCTTCTCTCTTAGTCCTAGATTAGCTCCTTAATTTCAGCCACGGTTCCTTGTTGGTCATGTCTACCACTACATATCAGAGGTTGCTAGAGGAGGGATACAAATCTTAACAGAAATGGTGACCTAAGTTCTATAATTCAATGAATCCCAGTGTTTCATACTGAACGACATCCAAATATAGTTGTTTTTCACCACTTAGATATCTAATATTCTTATCATTGTGGTCTGTTCCTTCCTCTGCAGTATCCAGAAGAGACCCCAATGTGTAATGTTACCAGTCAGAGTGATCATCATTCCTTGCCCCATGCCTCAAATTCTCTCTAGGTGAGGGATGAGAATAATTTGTAGTATGGATTTTTTTCAAATCATTTTGTGTCATTTGACCAAACTCCAGGAGATAAACTTGGTTGATTTGGTTCTATGGGCCCAAGTCCTAGTATGGGAAACACTTTGCCAGATTCTTCACCAGTTTTGCTTACCTTATCCAATGCAGAGAGACAGTTGTGTGTACCAGTGTGTGTGTGTGTGTGTGTGTGTGTGTGTGTGTGTGTGTTTAATGTGAGTCTCCGTTATTTATCATCTCTTTTTTTTTCAAATATGGTGGCTTTGGTAAACACCTCTATTGTTTATCATGTCCTTTGATCCTCATGCTTACCATTTTGTAAGAAGTTCAAAAAGTAAAAGACAAGGGACAGATTCACATTAGACCAATGGAATCCCTAGGCCTGGATGTGGGAATGTTATATAAATATCAGGACTGGAAACACTTGTCTATGGTTAATGCTTGGGAGAGATGGGAAAGGAAAGAAATTTTGGAGTTGGAACTGTCCTCAGAGGCTATTTATACAAGCCATAGCTAAACAGAGGTACCCTCTATAACAGGGGTATGCAAAGTGTGGTCCAAGAACTTTTGAGGGTCCATGATGCATTTTAGGGGATCTGAGAGATTAAAACTACTTTAATAATAACACTAAGACATTATTTGTTTATTAACAAGCTCCTCTTTTATCCAGCTCCACATCTGTATGAGTTTGGATTTTGTTCATGTACTTCAATGAAAATGCCATATCACAGTAAATTGGATGCAGAACCAGATATTTAGATCCAGTTTTCTCTCCTTAATTTGGACTTTAAAGAGATAAGAAAATTATGCAAATCAATACCACTCTTCTCACTATTTTTATTTTGGGAAATATCTATTTCTCATTAAAATATTATATGTACATATTAAAATTAAATTGATATATTAGTTTTTTAATTAATTAATTAAAAATATTTCAAATGATCAGTTTTACTTTCTAAGATGATAAGGTTCAATAATTATAACCCATAAAAATCAAAACACTTTGGGGTCCTCAACAATTTAAAGAGAATAAAAGGGTCCAGAGACCAAGAAGTTTCAGAACCACTACTATACAATCTGTGGAAACAAATGAACATCTTACCCTTATTGAAGGTCATCCAGTAAGAAAAAAAAGTTCACAAAGCAACCCATTCTCCTTTGGGGTGACTCATCACTTAGAATTTTTTACTTATATCAAACCTAAATTCATATGTCTGCAACTTTCAACAATTGTTTATAGGATCGTAGACATAGAATTGTAAGGGAATTTAGAGATCATCAAATTTAACTTCTAATTTTAAATTTAAGGAAACTACAGTTGAGAGAGACTAAGTCATTTTCCCAAGATCAGACAGCTAAGTCTGATTGGGAGAATTTGAGCTCAGATTTTCCTTATACCTTAGTGCTCTATCTACTATGCTACCTACCTTCTTTTTCTGTCCTGTGGGGTCAAATAGTAAAAAGTCCAATCCCTTTTCCATCTTAAATCCTTCATGGAATTGGGTACAGTGAATATGTCCTACCTAGAGCTTTTCTTTCTCCAAACCTTGATAGAAAGCATGTCCTAAGACTAATATTTCCTTCTCCTCACTTATTGCCTCCAGTTCCTTCAGCTGAGCTTCACAGACCATGGTCTTGAGTCATCTCTTCTTGGTTCTCTTCTGGACCTCTCTGGTTGTCAGTGTTCTCCCTTAAAATGGTGGTCCAGGACTTCCCATTGGGACGGTTGTATGATTGATCACAGAAAAGTTTTATTCTCAAACACGAGCTCTAGCAAGGAGCAAAAAAAGAGTACCAGATAAAATAATATCAAGAAATACAAAGATAAACCACAGTAAATGCTTTCAACCAGTCCAAGCCTATATATAAAACATCCAGAAACCTTCTGAGGTAGCTAGGGGACACAATGGATAAAATACTAGACTTGGAGATAGGAAGATCTGAGTTCAAATCTAGCCTCAGACACTTGCTAGCTGTGTGACCTTTGGAAAGTCACTTACTTTCTCTTCACCTGAGTTTCCTCAATTGTAAAATGAAAATAATAATAGCACCTGAATAATAATAGCACCTGTTGTTATGAGGATCAAATGAGATAATATTTGAAAAGCACTTAGCATGGTGTCTGGTACATAGTAGGCACTTAAAAATGTTTGTTTCCATCTCAATCAGCAATTTATTACAGCTAAGCTTCTATTTAGTTCAGTTCAAACCCTCATCAAGCTCCTTCAATGTGCCAGAGATTATTTGCTGCTTAGTAGGCAGAGTAGAAGGAATATAGGAAGTGAAATTACAGTCTTTTAAAGGAAATCTTGGGGGTCAGATACAAGATGGCAGGCAAAAGCAGTGACTTGCTTGAGCTCTCTCCCTACGCCCTCCAAATACCTGTAAAAATGGCTCTAAACAAATTCTAAAGCAGCTGAACCCACAAAAAGACAGTGAAACAAATTTCCAGCCCAAGACAACCTGGATGGTTGATGGGGAAGGTCTGTTTCACCAGGCTAGGAGAGGAATGCAGTTCAGCATGGGCTGCACAGGCAAAGACCCTTCAGGAAAATAGGGGGGAAGGGGTTAAGAGAGGGGAATGATAGAAGGGAGGGTACATTGGGGGAGGCGTAATCAGAGAATAGAATGGAACAAATAGAGGGGTAATCAGAAGCAAACACTTTTGAGTAGGGACAGGGTCTTAGGAGAGAATAGAATAAAGGGGGGTGTGGAATAGAATAAAGGGAAATATAGTTAGTTTTTCATAACATGACTATATGGAAGTGTTTTGCATGACTCCACATGTATAACCTGTATCAAGTTGCTTGCCTTCTTGATGAGGGTAAGTGGGGAGGGAAGAAGGGAGAGAATTTTGAACCTAAAGTTTTAAAAACAAATGTTAAAAATTGTTTTTACATACAACTGGGAAATAAGATACACAGGTAATGGGGTATAGAAATCTATCCTGCCCTACAGGCAAAAAGGGGGAAGGGAATAAGAGAAGCGGGTGATAGAAGGGAGGGCAGATTGGGAGAAGGGGTTTTCAGAATGCACTCCCACTTGGAGTGGAGAGGGGAGAGATAGGGAGAAAATTTGGAACTCAAAATCTTGAGGAAGTGAATGTTGAAAACTAAAAATAAATTAATTAATTAGGAAAAAAAAATTTTTGGCAATCATCTAGTTTGTACCCTTTATATTACAGGAAAGGAAAGCAACATCCAGAAAAGGGGTTTCACTTTTTTAAATTCCTTACACAATATTAATGGCTAACATTTATATAGTGCTTGCTATGCGGCAGACACTTTACAATTATATAATTTTATCCTCACAATAACCCTGAGAGGTCGGTACTATTATTATCTTCATTTTACAGATGGGCAAACTGAGATTAAATGACTTGCCCAAGGCTATACAGACAGTAAGTGTCTAAGAATGTACATACAAGTTAAAAATCCACAAAAATATTTCCCTCAGGACTAGGGTTAGGGCACTCCTCCCATACTCTTAATTTGCAGAAAATCCATCTCCTTTAGTCTTCCTGACTTCAGACCCAGCACTCTATCCACTGCAGCTGTTCCAAACACCAAAGGCTAGAATTGGAGAAGCAGACCATAGAGAATCTGACCAGGGCCAACATAAGATTGAAAGGGAATTCTAAATGGTGGAGAAACCTCAGTCGTATTAAAACATACAGAGACATGTAACACTCCCTATGTATTGACCAATTTGAGATAAACATCATTTTCAATATTAGATGGCATGTTTCTTGAGGTCAAGATCAGCATCTTATTTCATCTTTGATTATCTGGACCTTAATTAATGTTTGTTGCATTTGTTGCATTCAGGCAGTACCTGAACCGGGTTGCCTCCATTTAAAACAGTTAAGTGATTTCCCCAGGGTCTCACAAATTGTCCATGTAAGAGTTGGAACTGGAACCCAGATCTCTTGGCTCCCAATTCAGAGCTCTTCCTACTATATCAAATGTCTGTTATGAATACTGTCTGGCATGTACTTATGTCTACATCATTTCCCACTACTGAGATTTTCTGAAACGTAGGTTATTTCCAAGATGGGGACAGAAGAAAAATATTCCTTTTCACTGGCCCCAGACATGAACTTTTATCCACCATAACTGAGATAATCTGCTGTTGAAAAGGTCTGCTGAACTATTTAATGTGTCATCATTTTTCTTAGCTCAAAAAAATTTCACCAATTCTCTAGTCAAGTCCAATTAGAGGGAGCTATTGGGAAAACCCCTTACTCCAGGGACCCATTCCACTGAGAGAGATCTCAAACAGTTCTCTAATAAACTAACTGAAACAGACATGACCAGACTACACATGGAGATGCCATGAACTGTCTTTGCTAGGTTTCCTGTTGCTTATCCAATATCCACAACCCAGACCAAGAAGCCCAAATGGTACTTCCAAGTACCACACCCTTAAAATGTCTCCTTTCCAAGATTCCCAACTGTTAAGAGACCCTAAAGACAATCCCAACATTCATCTGTATGAGGTTCAACTTGAAAGCAGAGATAAAGAGTGTGCCCACCGGCCAGGGTCTCTCCTTTCTGGAGAACTCCATACTTTTCAGCTAACCCAAAGTAAAGAGGAAGGAGAGAAGAGGTGAGTTCTCCAGAAGAAGGACCATTCAGGGAAGATCTCAGAACAAAAGTCAGCCTTCAGATAAGAGCTTTTCCCTAGATCACAGAAGGGGTCAGATGCACTGGAAGATGGTAAGGTTATGGCATTTGACTCTTGTCATTGAATTGTCTGGATTGGGATGCTAGGATTTAGTAGTCTAATGAAACAACAATAATTCTCTTAATGCCTCTAATTTTGCCAAAGAGTAAACTGATTCTCAGAAAGAGGAAATGAATTCCCCAATGTTACAGAGATCATAGGATCATGGGATCATAGATTTAGATATGGCAGGTATGCTAGCTTAGATTTTGCTTGATTCTGAGTCCAGAAGAGCAAAGTTCAGATCTTCCTGTTCCCTTTATCTCCCATGGGAAAATATACCATGCTGATCATGATATAACAAATGCAACAGATCCTTATGGATCAATTGTTTTTGAACTCTCAGGTTGACCCAACCTTGAGAAAAATTTACACTAATTTCATGCATGAGATATTAGAGAGACATTAGGCAATGTATATGTCGATCTTTACCACTTTCTGCTGTAATCAATCACCTACATCCTTACAGTCCATGTTATCAGCAAATGCCACCGAGTCTGCTTGCCTTGAGAGAAGGTACATACAAGTTAAAAATCCATAAAAATATTTCCCTCAGGACTAAGGTTAGGACACTCCCATACTCTTAATTTGCAGAAAATCCAACTCCTTTAGGAGGTCCTTAAATCAGGTTTCAGAGTCCTTCTTCTAAAAGGTTCTTTTAATGAAATATTGATCTCATGGATGAATGATCTTACCTGTGCCGATGTAAATGATAAACTCATCAATACCTTTTGATCCTGAGTCATTCTTTTCCATGTCTTCCCATAAACCCTTTGTAGATGAGCTCCCAATAATGCTGGAGATGATCCACTATGTCAGGGGTTCTTAACTTGGTGTTTATAAACTTTTAAAATATATTTTGATAACTATGACAATATAATTTTTTTCTTTACAATCCAATATATTTCCTTTTATGGGGAAATATTATTAGGAAAAGGAATATCTGAAAATATTATTTGGAGAAGGAATTTGTTTAGTTCACCAGAATGACTTCCCAATAGGTCCAAGACACAAAAAAGCTTCTATGGCTTCTCACAGTAGCAGGCAGGTAGGTGGCTCAGTGTGTAGAGTTCTGGGCCTGGAATCGGGAAGAACCAAATTCAAATCTGGCCTCAGACACTTATTAGCTATGTGACCTGGGCAAGTCACTTAAGTAAGAGACTAAGTCTCTTGCCTTAATCCACTTGAGAAAAAAATGGCAAACCACCCTAGTATCTTTGCCAAGAAAACCCCATAGACAATATGGTCACTGGGGTCACAAAGAATTAGACACAATTAAACTTCTCACATTTGGGTAACACCAGTGAAGCTCTCACGCTGGCCATCCTGTTATTAATTACTAAAGGGTTTAAGTGATGATAAAAACACAGCCACTGGTAGGGAGGGGATAGAATCCAATTATCTATACAATGTTCATTGTATGGAAGTCACTTCTCTCCTATAGCCTGGGCATATCCATCACACCTAAGTTTCTATACAGCTCAATTAAAATATTTATCAAGCATCACCAATGTACCAGAGATCATCTGTTCTGTTTATATTGCTTATTAATAGGCAGAGCAGAAGGAATATGAGTGGTGAAATAACAGAATTTCAAAAGAAGTATTGGAGATTATCTAGTATATTCCTTCTATATTATAGGCAAGGAAACTGAGAGTCAGAAAAGAGAAACGCTTTTTCTAAGTTCATACAGATCATTAGTAACAGAATTGGAATTACAACCCTGGCTTCCTGACTCTATACTCATTCCACAAAGAAATAGTTGCCTCCCAAAGAAGGAGGGAATTCTTATGGAGTGTTTCCCCCCTTCCTGAACAATATAATTGTTTCTGATTAGTGGAAATAAATGCCTGCCTTTCATTTCTCACATAGTTTATGAAAGAAATCCTATTTTACCCTTTTGCCTGAAGTAATTATCTAGTTCATGTCCTTTATTTTAGAGGCAAGGAAAAGGAGGGAAACACCTTATTTCAGTTCATACTGCTAGTTAATAATAGAATTGGATATAAGGTGACCTAAGTTTGAATTATCAATGCAAAAAAAAAACTATCTCTGTGGCTTCAAGATAATGACTACACATATCTGGACCTCACTTTCCTTGTCTATGAAGTAAATAAATGTAGTAGAACCCAATGATGTTGAAGGGCTTTTCATAGTTCCATGATTTTGATAATTTGCTACTTCAAACTGGGAATAAACATATCATTACTTCTTTTTTTTTTCCTTTGAGAATATCATTTCTTCATAGGAACACAGAGACATATAGGTAGAAAGCGATGTAGAGCTCTTAATCAACACATATTTGAGCAGAAATCTTAAAACATTTCTCAAAAATGGTCACCAAATCTCTTATTTGACTTTGGAATGACTCATTTCTAGGAAGTTTTTCCAAACTCCTTTTGTTTTTTGCATTTCCAATATTGTTTATTCATTAAGTATGTTTAGCTGAAAAGTTTAGTTGAAACGAAAGAGCCTCCATCTATGAAACAACCAAAAATTCGTTAACAATGAATCACCAAATGTAAAATAATCATGAGAGGAATGCTTGTGCTCCCTTACTTCAATGGGTCCAAGATTTGTTAATGTAATTACTACCTCCTTCAGTCCAGATTATTAGCCACCCATGCCTTCTTTTAATATATGTATGTATATATGTACATTTGTGTGTATATATATTATATATTTATTTATCAACATTGTAAGATGATCAGCTGTGAATGACCTTGCTATTTTCAACAATATAATGATTCAAGACAACTCTGGAGTTACGATGAAAAATGCTATCCATCCTCAGAAAAAGAACTGACAGTGTCTGAATACAGATTGAAGCATACTTTTTTTAGCTTTCATTATTTTTCTAGAGGGTTTTTTGTCTATGTTTTCTTTCACAACATGTCCATTATGGAAATGTTTTGCATGACTACACAAGTATAACCTATATTGAATTGCTTGCCTTCTCAATGAGGAGGGGTTTGGGAGGGAGGAAGGGAGAGAATTTGAAACTCAGGCATGTTAAAAAATATTTTCACATGTAACTGTGGAAAAAAATACTAAATAAAGCATACATATATATAATTTAATTTTGAATATTATTTTATTTTCTATTCACAGAATAAAACAAGTATTTCCATAACATAATATAATAAAAAAAGATGATTGCATGTGAAACTGAAAATCTACCATGACCAACTGGATATTCCTTCCAAATAATATGCAACAAAGTTATGATGTAAATTTTTCTTTTTTTTCTTTTTTTTTATTCCCTACCTCCACACACACTCTATAGATAGTTACCATTAGACACAATTCACCAAATATGGCTAGGTGGCTCAGTAGATAGAGCTCAGGGCCTGGAGTCAGCAGGAAGTCAGCAGTGTTTTATAAAATAAGGAATTTTTCCCTAAGTAATCTACATTTTCCATTTTATCAAACAATATGTTACTGAGTCCTGTTGTGACCCGCCTTCAAATCTGGCCTCAGATACTTACTGTGTGACCCTAAGCAAGTCCTTAACCTCTGTTTGCCTTACTCCATTGAAGAAGGAACCGGCAAACCACTCCAGTATTTTTGCCAAGAAAACCTCATTGACAATATTTGTGTGCTATGGTTCACAGGGTCACAAGAGTCAGACACAACTGAATGAGGTCACCAAACTCAAATCTGTCTTTCTCCAATTTCAGCCCAAAGATCTGAGTTCTGTTTCTGGGATAAACTGCAATGAATCAAATCCAACCTTCATGTGACAGACCTTCAAGTACTTGAAGTTTTCCCTCTTGCCTCACGTAAGTATGTCCTTGCCATTCTTTGCATCTAGCCAACAACCTTATACTTGAGTGTAATGTGTTGTCAGAGGCTCAGTTTCTCATGGGTTTAGGTTCACAACTCAGTTTTGGGGAGTTGGGTCCATGTATTTCTGTAGGTGGAGCCTCAAAAAAAAATGTCTCCTTCCCAGTAGAAGTACATTCCCATCTATCATTTGCAGATTCTATAGAGGGGAAGGGGCAATGAGAATAGACAAGATCACAAGTATTAGAGCTAGAAGACATATTAGGTTAGATCTAATGAAACCTCATCTTCCTGAGGAGATAACTAAATCTCAGGGATGGGAAATGGCTTGTTCATGTCACAGAGATGATAAGTAGCATAATGCCTACTAAAAGTCAAGTTGATAATGTGAGACAAGTGCTTTTAACATATTTTTAAAGGACTTAGGAAAAATATGATAGCTCTGTTCAAGTATTTAAAGGACTATTCTTTGGGGGGAAAAAGCATTAGATTTGTTTGGTTTGAGAGCAGAAAAGGAGCAATGAGTGGAAATTGGAGAAAGACTGAATTCTTCACCACGTAAGCAAAACTCTTCTCATTTATTAGAGTTGTGCCAGAGTAGAAGCAGCTGATTCAGAAAGTCATAGGTTCTCTACCATTGAAGGGCTTTAAGCAAAGGCTAGAGGACCCCTTTTGGAGAATGTTGTAGATGGGATTTTGTTCCAAGAAGGGTGGGCCTAGATAGATCCCACCTTCCCTTCCTACTCTGAGCTTCTATAATATATTCAGTTTGATGATGGTCATGGAAAGATTATACTTATTGGGCAAAGTGACAATTAATTAATGGTAATTTTATTTCATTTTTAATAACTGTTCTCCTTTCTTATCTTTTTTCTTCCCTCCTCCTCTTCCTCTTCCCTCAGGTGTGAGGTTTGCACATCAGTTGTGAAGACTCAAAGTTCTTCTGTAGTCATGTGACCTTCTATTTCCATTAGTCCTAAATTGTATCTGTCCTGCAGAAGAGTTTCTGTCAGGTAAGAGCTAATTTAATCTTAGTCTCTAGAACATAATGTCTCACTGCCAAAGGAGGTGATAAATTTTAAGGAAAAGTAGCATTTTGGTTTTTGGTAAACTCTTTGAGTGATGCCTGGAAAAGATTTTTGTCCACTTGAGTTCTCTCCTAAAAGTCTTAGGAGTGAAAGCTTGTTGTAGTGTAAATAGTACTTGCCATAGAGATAGGAGACTTGGGTTTAAATGTGAGTTCCAATACTTATTAGCTAGGTAACCTTGGGCAGTGTAATTACTTATCTGAATATTGAATTCATCTTCTGTAAAATATAATAATAATCTGGATAACAAGTGAAACATTTTGAATAGCCATGAAATTCATAGAAAGACCCAAAGAGTATTCTGAGTCATAAAAAAATTATCATGATGTCAGCCACTCATAGGGACATCCCTAAGATCTCACCATCTACAGGGAATTCCTCCTAAATTTAGACTCTGCACTGGGCATCCCACAAAATTGAATTGTCAGGCTATTATTAACCCTGAGTCTGTCTTTCTTGAGCAGTTATTACATATGGACAATGACTGTTCCCCAAATTGAATTAAAGAAAGAGAGCAAGTCAAGTTTCTTTGAATTTAGAAAACTTAGCAATGTTTTCAATAATCCCAAGCTTTTTCACATGATTTTGAGCTCAGTATTCTCCCAATACATTTCTACATGTCTAGAATCATGAAACCCCACAATTTAGAAAACCTTAAAGTTGTGGATAATTCAAGAGGTACTAGAGACACATGGTGGGTGTAATACAAAAACAACAGTAACTTGAGTGCAGAAAAATATGTGAAGGGTGTGCCATCCAAGGAAAGTATGATGGGAAAGGAGGCAGGTGGGTCACACCATGAGAGCAAGGGGTAACAAACAGATCACCTAAATTCCTCCAGAGCCCCATGAACTGTTCAAAGACCTGGAAGAAGACTTTTAACACCTTGTGTGGATCCTCTATAAGGCATCCATGGGAGGTCATGGACAAAAGTCACACAGCATATGAAGAAAAGATGGATTGGCCTGTGCTATTAAATAAGGTCATGAGTCCTTTGATGGTTTGAAATGAAATATCAAGATAATAATTCTCCCATTAATGACCTCTCAGGGTTGTTTCAGAGAGATCACTTGCAAACCTGAGAAATGGACTAGATGCATGCAAGTGATCCTTAATCTAAGATGCTAGGGATGATACCCTCTGAATTTGATTAAAAGTATTTGTTTCATGATAAATTATTTTGTTTCATAGGTTAAAATAATCAGTAACTATTGCTACTGAGAAAAACTACTACAAATATTGCTGTAGTTCAATAATTCAGTCACATCTAACTTGCTGCAACATTTTCTTGGCAAAGAATACTAATTTACATCTGTACAATTTTTGCAAGTTACAGAAAACTTTATATTCAATATTTCCTTTTATCCTCAAAACAATAATAAATCATAATTATCTAGTTCTTTAAGTTTCACAAAGCTCTCACATATGTTATTTCATTTCCTCCTTAGAACAACATTGTTATAAGAGAGGTAAGTGCTATTATTATCCACATTTTGCATACGAAGAAATCAACTTAGAGAAGTTAGTCAAGTGCCTTGCCCAAGATCACCCAGCTACTAAACATATGAGTAAGGATTGGAACCCAGTTCTACCTAATTTTCAAGATGAGCATTCTAAGTACTGAAACACGTAGCTGCCTCTATAATAGCCTGCAAGCTACAAGTATTATCCTCATCTTACAAATAAAGAAGCCAAGGCTGAGAGTGGAAACAATTTGACTAGGGTCACCAGGGATAGAGTGAGAACTGGAACACAGGTCATTCACCTGCTCTTTCCACTAAAGCTAAATAAAGCAAAGAAGATTGTTCACAGAGAAATAGCAGCTAGCATTATTAGATGGAAGATGTTACAAGCTCCGAGAAAGGAGATCAGAGTAGAAGAAAATAGCTGATATGTTTAAACTATTAAATAGAGAAAGAACATGGAATAGTGGGCAGCATGGTAGGTTTAAAGACCAGAAGACTTGGATATAAGTAATGCCTCTGATGCTTACCAGCTATGTGAGCCCATGTAAATTACCGTTATGTGTTTGAACAAATTCATTAGGACCCATCAACTATGTCAGAGATGAGTGGAGTAATAGATAGTGTGCTAGGGTTGGAATCAAGACCTGAGCTCAAGTCTTGCTTCAGTAACCTAGCTGTATAAGCCTAGGTAAGTCATACAACCTCTCTTAACAATAGTTTCTTCACCTTTAAAATCAGAGCATTAGACTCAATAGCTTCTAAGTACCTGAACACCTCTAAATATATGATCCTATGGTGTTTAGCCTAAATCATTGATGATTATGAAATGATGGGCTAAATAGTGTCATATTTAAAGAATGTCAGAGTTGAGACCTTAAAATGTGTCATTCTAGAATATCAAAGGAGACTCTAGAATATTGAACATAGAATTAAGAACTAGAAAGTACCTTCAAACACAGAATAAAGAATACCAGGACTATACATAAATTTAAAACACAGAATATCAGAATTGCAAGACAACCCTCATGCCCAATCAGTTATCAAATGCTATCATTCTACCATTATAACACTTCTAATACATTCTCCCTTTTCTCCTCTCACGTACTGCCACACCTTGGTTCAGACCCTTATCACCTCACACCTAGACTATTGCAAAAGCCTGATGCTTAATCTCCTTTTCTTGAGTTTCCTACCACTTCATTTGATCCTCCATTCAGCTATCTAGCTGATCTTTCTAAAATTCATGTCTGACCCTAACCCTTCCACCCTCATTCAATTAATTCCTAAGAATCCTTATTACATTAGGATGGAATAGAAAACCCGCTGTTTGAATTTTCAAACCTTTCATAGTTTACCTTCTTCCTACCTTTCCTATCTTACACCTTCCTGGTCTCTGATGACACTGGCCTCCTTGCTGTTTCTTGTATACAACACTCCATTTCCTGATTCTGAACATTTTCATTAGCTGTCTCACGTGCCTGAAATTTCCTCCTTCCTCATCTCTTCATCCTAGCTACCCAGGTTTTGTTCAAATCTCAACTAAAATCTCATCTGCTGCATGAAGACTTTTCTGCTCCTCCTTAATTTTGTGCCTTCCACCACTACCACCAACTTGTCCTGAACATATACATATATATATAATATATATAGATAGATAGATATAGATGTAGATATTATATATATATATATATAATATATAATTGTGTTCATGTTGTCCCCCACTTCAGACTGTGAGTTCTTTGAGAGCAGAACTGCTTTTTGCCTTTTTCTGTATCCCCAGCATTTAGCACAGAACCCGGCATACAGTAGATGCTTAATAAATGCCAATGAATGACTTAAGAACAAAAACTAGAGGATATAAGTATTGGAAAAGGAACTAGAACATAGCCTATAGAATGTTAGTTCTTGAGGAGATCTTAGCCACTCTCTAGTTCAATCCTATCGATATTAAAGAGATATAGAGATGAAGAGACTTGCTAAAGATGATCTTTAAAGACCTTCAAATCACCATATTTCTATGATTCTACCATTCTAGGAATAAAACACAGAGTTTCCTATTTTATCTGGTTATTCAGCTTAACTTTATACTTCTCTTTGGCAGATGAAACGTCTTCTCCCAACACTTTTTATTTTAACCAGTCTGGTCCTACTGAGTTTGTGTTCTGGTTGCTCACCATTTCCCCCAAGATCCAGGCCCTCCTCTTCTCCTTCTTCCTTCTCCTTTACATGATGATCATCTGCAGTACCACTGCCATCATCTGGGCCACTTACACCCACACCTCCCTACAAACACCTATGTACTTCTTCCTATCCAGCCTGTCCTTTGTGGAGATCTGTTATACCACTACATCAGTACCACTGATGCTCTCCAACATCCTCAGGGCCAGGAAACCCATCCCATTGGCTGGTTGTGCCACCCACATGTTCTTTTTTGGCACCCTTGGCAGCACTGACTGTTTCCTAATGACTGTCATGGCATATGACCGTTATGTGGCCATCTGCCATCCCCTGCAATACACTCTCATCATGACCCCACAGTTGTGTACCCAAATGGTGGCTGGTTCCCTGGGTCTGGCTGTCTTCCTTTCCCTGCCACTCACATCATTGATCTTTACCCTGCCCTTCTGTGGATGCTTTCTAGAGATCAATCATTTCTTCTGTGATGTACCACCTGTACTAAACCTGGCCTGTGCTGACATTCTTGTTCCACGGGCTGTGCTCTATGTGATAAGCACGATTGTACTAACTGTCCCCTTCCTGCTTATTTGCATTTCGTATGTCTTTATTACCATCACCATCTTGCGTATCCCCTCAGCTGAGGGGCGCCAGAGAGCCTTCTCCACCTGCTCTTCCCATCTCACTGTGGTCCTGCTGCAATATGGCTGTGGTGGCCTGGTCTACTTTAGGCCCCCATCAAGCACCCCTGCAGATGAGGACTGGCATCTTGCCTTAGTCTACACCTTTGTCACTCCCCTCCTCAACCCCATTATTTATACCTTAAGGAACAAGGATGTCAAAAATGCTCTGAAAAAAGTCATAAGCAAAAAGGCAGCCTCTGAGAATCTGTGAAGGAGAAGGGTAGGAGTCTCATGGCAGCTAAGAAATAAAGCCTTTAAAAAGCACAACTCCAAAGCATTATTTCTTCAGTTTCATAGTATGTTCTCAATAAATGCTTGTCAACTGACTGGTTGATTGATTGAGTCCTTATCACCACTGGGTTTTTTTGAGACTACACCCAGGAGAGCAAATGTGGATTAAAAGATAAATGTTTCAAAAACAAACTTAGTCATTTTTAACATGACAAACTACACTCCCTATATATCCCTCACTGTTACAATTGTCTACTCAGGGAATATAGCATGATAGGATGATGGATTAAAGCTAGAATGCATCTTAGAGGTTATGTATTCCAACCCCCTTTTCTCACATGAGAGAAAGCTGAGACCCAGAGAAGGGAAATGATTTCATTAAGGTCATAGAGCTAGAAAGTGATAGAGTTGAGTGTGGACCTCAGGTTCCCTGAACACATACTGATCAAGTTTGGCATTTGGCCATAACCTTCTGCCAACCTCAGGCCAGATAGGAGTTTACCACCATGAAGTCTGCCTCCTGAGGAGGGAGACAGAAAAATGTGCCCATAGAAAGGAGCCTGCTCTATCATCATCATCATCATCATCATCATCATCATCATCATCATCATCATCATCATCATCTTCATCTTCATCACCATTAAAGAATATCACACATTAGGACATATACTGTAGATCACTCAACAAGTCACTTAACTACACAGTATCCCCTGAAAGCTCTAAGATAAAAAATTATAGTTGAAATGTCTATTTACATGAAAGGAAAGAATTTCTGACATAGATAAAGTTACCAGTCTGAACTAAAATATACTAACATACTAAATAACTCTAATTTTCTTCTAATAGATTTTGCCATTTTCAGGGATATCTCTCGTTAGTCTACAGAAAAGTATAAAATGGGAACATTGATTGTGATACATGACAACTTGGCATTGACTGTATGGTAATCATCTGAAATATAGGTTAATGGGGATATTGGAGGATATGTACATGGACACCCAACATCTCCTCCCATTCCATGATGAAGACATGATATTGTAAAATGGACAGCAGATGTGAAGTCAGTGGTTCTCAGTGGAAAGTGTGTCTCTTTTTTTTTCCCTTTGTTAACTAGGACAAATCACTTATGCCCTTTGACAGTCCATTTTCCCACATTTAAAACAAGGTGGTTGGAATCAGTGATGACTAAGGTCCCTTGCAGTCCTACAGACTATGACTTTATCTATCTTACCTTTCTGTAGACCCCTACAGTTTTTCAGAGAACTTTTATTTTCTGCTAGTCTGTTTCTAGATTTCAAGGTAATGATAATTATCTATACTATAATAATATTATTGTTATTGTTGTTGCTGTTTCAGTCATGTCTGACTTTTTATGACCCCATTTGGAGTTTTCTTGGAAAAGATATTAAAGTGGTTTTACCATTTCCTTCTTCAGTTCATTTTAAAGATGAGGAAAGTGAGGCAGACAGGATTAAGTGACTTTCCCAGGATCATATAGCTAGTGAGTGTCTGAGGCTTGATTTGAACTTGGGAAAATAAGTCTTTCTGACTCCAGGCCAGCAATCTATTCACTGTGCCATCTAGATGTCCACATTAATACTAGTAAATAGAAATAATATCAATTATTATTATTTTTAATTTGTGATATTTTTATTTATAAAACTAATGTTTCAGAACATGTGAGATAACATCTACAAAGCACTTCTCAAACCTTGAATCTCTCTATTTTTGCTGTTAGTTCTTTTTTCAGTCATATCCAACATTTCTTGACCCCTTTTGAGGTTTTCTTGGCAAAGATACTGGAATGGGTTGCCATTTCCTTTTCCAGCTCATTTTCCACATGAGGAAATAGAGACAATCAGGGTGAAGTAGCTTGCCCAGAGTCACACAATGAGTGACTGAGGGAGGATTTGAACTCAGGTCTTCCTGACTCCAGGCCCAGAAACTCTCTTGACTGTGCCACCTAGCTGCCCAAATCTTTCTCTGAATACTAGCAATTGTTATGTAATAAGTAGTTTCAAATTTTATAGAAATGGTTTTGGAACATAAAGAAATGACTTCACAGAGCAATTAGAAAGGCTGGCCATAGATACAAAACAGTAGACTTAGAGGAGAGCACTGATATTTTGGGTTGCCTGCTGATGGAACCTATAAAATGGCTGAGAACCAAGAATGGAGTCAAGAGACTATACCTGGTAAGTGATTTTATTTTGCTAACCACATTACAAAGGGCATACTTGGTGATTGCCTCTGGACCTAGAAGTGGTGACAGGGACATTCAAATGGCATTAACCAACTGAAGTCAGATTTTGCTCTTTTTTCCCCTAACTGAAAGCATGGGAGGAAAGAGAAGTTCTGTAAGTCTATAGATGGAAAGAGGCCTCAAGCCCTCCCCACCTCCGATCATCATAAATAGAGGCCCCTGTGCTTTGGTTCTTTGAATTTATTCTTCCCAGTTCTGTGAGCTTTGAAAGCTCAGGAGAGTGGGCCACCAGAAATTTGGGAGCTGGAGTCCATCATACTGAGATTTGCCAGAAGTCAGATGGTAAGCAGGGAAATCTTGAGCTCCCTTCTTAACCCAACCCAGAAGAAACAGAGATGCATATTTATAACTGGTTAAATGGAACTGGAGCACTAATCATTGTCAACTAATATTGGGGGAAATGTATTGGAATGAGGGCTCAGAATATGCAGCATTGGAGAAAGACCTAGAACCCCGAGGTATAGCTAGCTTTGTTCTGGATATTCAATGTGCTGGTGTACATGGATATTGGAAGAGTGAGTATAGAGTTTTGCTCCACTATTATTATCAGTATAATTATCATTATCATGACAGTGAGATCCAAGACCCAATTGGTTACCATACCAAATGCTCAAAGCTCCAAACCATGTAAAATGAAAAGCTCTAGAAATATGTAGACCTAATAGAAGGAATCAAAACCATGTGGAAACAGATCAAATAAATATACATTTCTCTTATCATTTGGTCAGTGAGCCTACAAAAGATGGGATTACATCTCAATACATTCAACCAATTAACCTCCCCTCAATAATGTCATTTATACATTTGCACATTATCCTACAAATATCAAACATAAAATAATTACAGAGGAATAGCAACTTGTCCCAGGACCATTTCTATCAGCATTCCATCAAATATAAAATGAGGAGAGGAAAAATAATGATTATAATAATGACAGCGCACATGTATAAAAGGTTTTAAGGCTTGCAAAATATTTTATGTACATTATCTCATTTGAACCTCACAACAAATCTGTGAGATACTATAGCTGTTATTATTATCCTCATTTTACAGATAAGGAAAATGAATCTCAGAGTAGTTAAATTAGCTCACATTAGCTACATAGTTCTTTAAGGTTTGAAAAGTGCTTTATATCTATACAGTCAAGCCCATCCTATGGAGCTTTCTTGAAAATCACCATTCCTGGTTCTAGTCAGTCACTTCCGAGCTTTGGGGTCCATTTCCTTGTGGCCACATGAGAACCTAGTGACAGAAGGATTTGGCATTTGTTATCATGAAGCAAACCCTGAATCTTCTTCTAGATTCAAAGGCCATGAGAGTTCTAAGCACCCTCAAGGCAGTAATACAAGGTTCTGTGATGTCAAATCCCACAGTTCCCAGAGATGGCTTAGCCCTTTATCCTGCAAATACATACATATTAATGCATATATGTAGACATGCATGTGTTACACATTTGTGTGTGTCACAATACATGTAACAGGCATTTGGACATATTCAGATAGTCTGCCTCATGGGCTGCATAAGGTTTTGAGCTGATGCTACAAATTCTGGAATTTGGATTCCTAGAGATGGAAAGCATTCTATTAAGAGGAACACTTTTGAACCTAGAGGAACCGGATTTGAACTGGTTTGATGTCACCACAAACCAAGTCTTCTTGGAGCATGAGCACCACATGCGCAGAAGTAGGCCCCAAAGTGTCACGTGGTCAACTAGAACCTGGAAGAACAATTTTGAGTATGTTCCATGGGATGAATCCTCCTTCCATATACTATCTCATTTGATCCTCAAAATAACCCTTTGAGGTAAAGGATAGTATTAGCCCTGTAATAAATGCTAAATTTCAGTTAGGGGTAAGTGAACAGAAAGATGTAATTTTTTACATATCTAATTTTGTTGGTACTTTAAAATCTAGATTAAGAACCCCACTTATAGAAGAGTCCCACCCACCATAACAGACTGTAAAATGTTAACTCTTCATCAGTGATATTCTGAGTGGATCCCCTAAGAAGCCTTCCAAACCTATTGCTTTGAAACTTAGAATAATATAAACAAAGAAAACAATTCTCCCTCTCATTATGGTCACTCCTTAGCCACAACTACCATTGGATGGCTTAAGTCTATGAACGTAGGAACCAAAGAAGCACAGTGGTTAGAGGCTTGGGGCTGGATTCAGAAGACTAGAGTTCAAATCCAGCCTCAGACACCTACTAGCTATGTAATACTTTTAACCTCTGTTTGCCTCAATTTTCCTATAATGGGAAAAATAATAGCACCTACTTCCCAGAGGTGTTTTGAGGATCAAAAGAGATATTCATAAAATACTTAGCAGAATGCTTCACACATAGTAGGTACTACATAAATGTTAGCTATTGATGATGATTATGCCTCAGTACACCACTGGAGACCCTGCTTCCCTCTAGATAATGTCCAAAGGGGTATGTTGGTCATCATACCCTTCTCCAGCTTGAGAACAATTATGTGTGGTTCCTCAAATTGTAGACTTTAGCTGGAACTGATTTTAATACTAAAGGCAATAATCGAGCCCTTCCCAACATGAGGCTTTCTCCAGATCCCACATCAGGGAGATGGGAAAGATGAGGAATATAAGTTTATTTCATGTTCTATGGGTCAGCTCCATGAAGTACAAGTGAGTGACCTGGCCCTGTGATTCCTAATCTTAGCATGGGAGGTACTTTGTCAGGTTTTTCATACAATCTACTAAGACTTTACAGTACAATATCAAGGCTGATTAGCCCTTTTCTTCTTTCCTTAGGGACAGAATTTCTATGGGACTACTGTGAGAGATCTTCTGTCTTTGTCCACATAGTCCAGTCCGAGCCTTGGTCCACTATTCTTGGGAGAACATACCCAAACCAATGTCAGGAGTGCCTAAACTGAACTGGACTTGTCTATAGGGGTCCTCCATGGCCCACTTTTTGGACTTGGGGCAATTACTTCAGACTGAGGTTGCCAACAGGGTCTCAGTTGACTAGGTTGTTGAGTCTGTTACGTTGTATTGCACAGCATAGCATATAGCAAGCTATAGAACATCTTAGTCTCAGTTTCCTCACCTGCAAACCGAGGGTAATGTGTCTTGTCCTTCCTTCTTCACATATCTCTTCTGAGTCATATGACAGAGGACATGAAAATATGTACTCAATGATAGTACTCTTCAAAAATAAGAGACAGCAGGGGGACAGAGACAAGATGGCTGAGTAAAAGCAGTGACTTGCTTGAGCTTCCCCCAAAACCCCTCCAAATACCTACAAAAATGGTTCTAAACAAATTCTAGAGCAGCAGAACCCACAAAAAGGCAGAGTGAAACAAATTTCCAGCCCAAGATAACCTTGATGGTTGATTAGAAAGGTCTACCACACCAGGCTGGGAGAGAAATGCAGTTCAATGTGGGCATGCAGTCACAGACCAGGCCTCAGCTAACCTGGAGGAGGGCTCAGGGGACTGAATGGAAATTGAAAGAATCCACCCATCACCTCCTGAAAGAGATCCCCAAAGTAAAACTCCTAGGAATATTGTAGCCAAACTCCAGAGTTCCCAGGTCAAGGAAAAAATATTGCAAGCAGTCAGAAAGAAATAATTCAAGTATTGTGGAAACACAATCAAGATAACACAGGATTGAGGAGCTTCTACATTAAGGGACTGAGAGGGCTTGGAATATGATATTCCAGAGGGCAAAGGAGATAGGATTACAGTCAAGAATCACCTGCCCAACAAAACTGAGTATAATCCTTCAGAGGGAAAATGGACATTCAGTGAAATAGAGGACTTTCAAGCATTCTTGATAAAAAGACCAGAACTGAATAGAAAATTTGACTTTCAAATACAAGACTCAAGAGAAGCATGAAGAGGTAAACAGGAAAGAGAAATCATAAGGGACTTATTATGGTTGAGCTGTTTACATTCTGCATGGAAAGATGATATTTGTTACTCATGAGACCTTTGTCAGTATTAGGGTTGTGGGAGGGAAAAAATTATATGTATAGATAGATTGATAGAGGGCACAGGGTGAGTTGAAGATGAATGCAAGATATCTGGAGAATAAAATTAAGGGGTGAGAGAGGATTATACTGGGAGAAGGAGAAAGGGAGAGGTAGAATGGGTAAATTATCTCACATAAAACAGACAAGAAAAGGCTTTTACATTGGAGGGGAAGTGGAGGAAGGTGAGAGGGGAATGAGTGAATCTTATCCTCATCAGATTTGGCTTAAGGAGGTAATAACATACACAATCAATTGGATAAGGAAAGCTATTTTACCCTACAGGAAAATAGGTGGGAAGGGGATAAGAGAGCAGGGAGATAATAGAGGGGAGGGCAGATTGGGGGAGGAGGTAATCAGAAGCAAACACTTCTGAGGAAAGACAGTGTCAAAAGAGAGAATAGAATAAGTGGGGGGCAGGATAGGATGAAGGGAAATATAGTTATTTTTCTACAGCATGACTACTATGGAAGTGTTTTGCATGACTACACAACTATAACCTGTATTGAGTTGCTTGCCTTCTCAATGAGGGTGGGTGGGGAAAAAGAAAGGAAGAAAATTTGGAACCCAAAGTTTTAAAAAATATATTAAAAATTGTTTTCACATGCAACTGGGAAATAAGATATACAGGTAATAGGGTACAGAAATCTATCCTGCCTTACAGGAAAATAGAAAAGTAAGGGGATAAGGGAAGGAGAGGAGATAGAAGGGAGGGCAGATTAGTGTAAGGGATATTCAGAATGCATGCCATCTTGGGGTGAGGGGAAGGATGAGATGGGGAGAAAATTTGGAACTCAAAATCTTGTGGAAGTGAATGTTGAAAACTAAAAACAAATAAATTAATGAATCTTTTTTTAAAAAAATAGAAAAAAATTAAAAGATAGCTTCCAAAAATTGCATTGATTAGGGCCCAGCAGCCCTAATAGCTTCAAAGAGAAGGCATGTTTATAGATTTCTTTGAAGGAGATATTAGGAGATTGATTCATTAAGTGATTCATAAACTATTCTTTGGAAAACCATTATGTGTTAAACACTATTCTAGACCTAGTAAGAGATTTTCTAACACCATCTGTGATTTCATGGGTTAAGGAATATCCAATGAGGAAATTCCCTCTCCCAATGCAGGTGACTTAGTACTTTGTCTGCAATTTACAATCTTAGAAATTTGGCTGAATTAGATGTTGAATGAATAGATGGATAGGTAGATGGATGGATGGATGGTTGGAAAATTATACAGGGCCTACTTTTGCTCAGGTCCTAGGAATACAACTACAGAAGAAACATAATCTCTTCCCTGGAAAAAAGACAATCATAATAATAATTGTAATAATAATAACTTGAATTTTAATGTTTGGAAAGCACTTTAAAAATACTATCTTGGGGGCAGTTAGATGGTGCAGTGGATAGAGCACCAGCCCTGAAATCAGGAGGACCTGAGTTCAAATCTGGCCTCAGATCAAACACTTGACTAGCTGTGTGACCCTGGAAAAGTCACTTAACCCCAATTGCCTAAAAAAAAATACTATCTCATTTAATCCTCACTACTACCCTAGGAGGCAGATATTATTATTCTCTCTATACACAGTTGAGTTACTGGAGAGAAAGAGAAATTAAGACTTGACCATGGTCACACAGCTCATGAGTATCTCAGGCCAGGTTTGAAATCAAGTCTTCCTGACTCCAGTTCAAATGATATACATTGTACTGCCTAAGTACCTCATAGACTACATTCTAGTAAGAGAACTGGGACAAAAAGAAGAATGGAGGGAATAGAGTTTTCTCATGGAGGAGAGGCACAAAGTGGTTAAATGGATCAATGATTGCAATGTTCTTTCCAGAAGAAATGAGAATACTGATGGGATTACTTTTCCTAGAGCAAGAGGGGGAAATGACATAACCAGAGTAACACTGACAGAATGTTTTAGACGTAGAATTTGGTATTTCTGTCTCTGAGGCTAGGTCTCTAGTCAATCAATCAATCAACATTTATTAAGCACCTACTACATGCCAAGCACTGTGCTAAGCAATAAAGATACAAAAAGAGGCAAAGGGACAGCTAGGTGTCATACTGGATAGAACATCGACCCTGGAGTTAGGAGGATCTGAGTTCAAATCTAGCCTCAGACACATAGTCTTTCCTAGCTGTGTGACTCTGGACAAGTCACTTAACCCCAGTCGCCTCACAAAAAAAAGGAGGCAAAACACAGTCCTGACCTCAAGGACCTTACCATCTAATGGGGAGAAAACAATCAGACAATTAAATATATACAAGCAAGTTTTATATAGGATAATTAGGAAATAATTAATGGAAGGAAAGAACTAGAATTAAGTGGGAATGGGAAAGCTTTCCAATGAAAGAAGAGATCTTAGTTGGGACTTAAAGGAAGCTAAGGAGGTCAGCAGGTGAAGCAGAGGAGGTAGAGCATTCCATATATTGGGGACAGCCACAGAAAATGCATGGATCCAAGGAACAGACCATCTTGTTAATGGAACAATTAGAAGACCAGTACCATGGGATCAAAGATTACATAATGAGGAATAAAGTGTAAGAAGACTGAAAAACTAGCAAAGAGTTAAGTAATGGAGGGCCTTGGATGACAAGCAGAAAATTCTGTATTTGATCCTTGAGACCATAGGCAATCATCGGAGTGTATTGAGTGTGTGGTGGGGATGATATAATAGGACCCACATTTTAGGAAGATCACTTTAATGACTGAATGGAGGATGGATTGAAGTGGGAAGAGACATGAGGCAGGCAGAGGCACCAGCAAACCATTGATCAAGTCCACCCCCCTCATTTTACAGATGAGGAAAATGGGGTCAAGAGAAGTTAAGGGATTTATCCAAGATCATATCTAGAAAAAATAGTAAGTTAATTAGGATTTATTATTAAATGAATACTATGTTTCAACCACTGTGCTAAGCACTGTAAATAGAAAAGAAAAGACAAAAAAAAAAAGAAATTCCCTCAAGGAACTCTTAGTCTGATGGAGAAGACAGTCTGCAAAGAACTATGTACCAGTAAGAAACATACAGTATCAAACTGGAACAATATGAGAAGAAGGCACGAAGATTAAGGAGGCCTGGGAAAGGCTTCTTGCAGAAGATGGGACTTTAGCTGAGACCTGAAGGAAGCCAGGCAAGCCAGAAGGCAGAGATGAGGAGGGAGAGCATTCTAGACAGGCATGGGGGGCAGCCGGTGAAGATGCCAAAGCTGGGAGATGGACAGTCATGTGAAAAGAGCAATGAGGAGACCAGTTTCACTGGACTGAAAAGTAGATTGGGGGGGGTGTAAAGAAGGTGTAAGATGACTGGAAAAGTTGGGGGAGAGGGGAAGGTGATGAGGGACTTTGAAAACCAAACAGAAGATTTTATATCAGATCCTGGAGTTGCTGGCATTTAAATGAGGGGAGGGTGCGACATGGTAAGACCTGCACTTTAGGAAGATCAATCTGACAGCTAAATGGAGGATGGTTATAAAAAATAAATAGTAGGTAGGACCTCTGACTCCAAATCCAATGTTTCTTTTTCCCCACTGTCCCATCCTATCACCCTGATAGGATCGTAGTCTTTATAATGAGCTAGGAGGCAGCTTCATTTCACAGATGAAGAAGCTGAGAGACAATTAAGTCTGTATTGCTCCTCTATTTTGGCCCTACCAATTCCTTTGTCTGTGGGACAGAGACCACTACTCAAATTCAAAACAAAGACTTAGATACCTTGAAAGCAGAAAGGAGTTTATTGCTTTCTCATGAGAAAGGGTACTGCCCCTGGTCGCCCAAATGGCGCCAACCAGGGAGTACAAGCACAGGTTGGTTACAGAAAGCAAGGCTTATTTATACCCTAACCGGAGTTCCTCTTCCCTAACCCCCTTCCCATTATCCCATTGCCTGGGCTTCGGGGCACAATCCATTCATGGAAACCTTCCACATCAACAGAGAACAAAGCCAGTTACACAAGTTTGCCCAGAGACAAGAAAAGGTGGGAAGTCTTGCAAAGGTAAACAGTTTAGGTTAGGAGTAGGGCTATTCTTTCTGCTACCTGCTTAAAAACAGGGTCTGAGTGGGGTTTTGACAAGGTCAGAAGGGAGTGTGTTTCAACAATACAATTAAATTCCTTGAGAAGGCCATCTACAACAGGTGCCTCCAATTTCTCTCCTCCCACTCTTATCACTTAACTGAGACAGCTCTCTCCAAGTCCTAATTGCTGCCCTTTGTGAGAACTATTAACCCTTTGAGGAGGCTTCACTTCTGAGAGATCATCTCTCACACTTGGCAATAGGAATTTTTAACTCAAAAAAATCAACCAGCCCCCATCAAAAAAGAAATGAGCTTAATCTGGCATGACATCAGACTATAAACATTTTGAAGACAGCATCTGAGCTTTACTTTATCTGAATCTCCAGTGAGTGGGGTATAGCCTTTGTGAAGACTTCTCAGGGTGGTGAGGTAGAGACTGCCTCGAAACTGGAGGCAGGCTCCAGAGAGCAAAGAAAGAGACTAACAAGCCTAAGTTTCATTTTCCTCAAAATTACTCATCTTATGGAATCCAGCCCCCCCTTTACTGCCATATCAGTATTAAGTTTGCCAAATAAGGACATATACATTTTGACTGGTTATGCCCTGTTTCCTTGTTCTTTGTCTCCGGGGAAGATTTTTGTGCTTAGAATGTGAGCCCTGCCTCCCAACCAATGGGAATTAAGGGACAGTGGTGGGTGGGAGGCTCTTTCAGATACGGTATATAATTTCACCTTGTCCTTTGTGCCTCGTCTCTCTCCTGCTGGTAGTGAACTGGGGGAGCAGACGCCCCTTCTCGCGCGATTGTAATAAAAAGTAATTTTTTTTGCTTCCTTGAGAAGTCTCTAAGTTTAACTGTGTTAGAGTTGCTATCCCACACATCCAATAATAAATGTTTAATATGCGTTGGTTGAAAAGAAGGCCAAATGGGTGCCTATACCTGGGGTCCACTCCATCTCCATCCAACCAGAAGAGCTTCCTGACTTATCCTGGGGTTACACAGTTTGTTCGGTGGCAGAACTGGAACTTTAGCCCCACTCTCCTGATTCCCAATATGAGCCTCTTGCCACTTCTGGGATAAACTCATGCTTTTACCACTTCCCACTACTAAGATATCCTGGAACATAGCCCCAGGAAGTCCCTGATGGAAGGAAAGGGAGGAGAGAAGAGAGTCCCTCCTATAGGTCCCCAAATAGCAGTTATGGTTCCACATCACAAAGAGGATCTGGGTGCTTATTAATCTTCATTGTGATTCACATAGTGGGATCCATTCGGGAAAACTGCTATACTTCAGCAAAACATTCCCCTGAGAGAGTATTCAAAGATACTAAATAACTCTGCCAATGCGGCCAGGGCAGGACTATGAATGGAAATACATGAACTTGCTCTTATCGGGGTATGTTATTTGGGGGTGACCCTGGACTACATCTAGGAAGACTCTGTGATACTTTTAGTCTTATTTTTATTTTATAAGGATAATGGATGCCCCTGAGCTTCAAGTCCCTCTCTTTACTATATTCACTCTCATCTAGCACATCACCCTCAGGGAGATCCTGGGGATGGTAGCTTTGACCTCCTGGGCCTCTTGTCTCAACACCTCCAAATACTTTTAACTCAGTAATCTCTCTCAGTTGGATTTTTGGCAACTCTTTGCTATTACATCTAAGGTCACGGCTGGGTTCCTCATAGAGGAAAAGGTCATAGCCTACAATTAATGTTCTGTGCAGACCTTCTTCTTTGTGACCTTTGCCATTGCTGAAGATTTCCAACTCCATGACCTATGACCTCCATGAGCTGTAATCTCAGAATAGCTGTTTGTAAGGCCCTACATTACGTAACCACCAAGAATCAAGGATATATGCTTATATAGTCATTGACTCCTATGTCTAGACTTTCCTACATAAGAATTAACACTGAGTTTACCTTCCACTTCTCTTTATAATCAAAACTAATCTAGTAGACAAGCTTGTATGCCTGCCAAAAGGAGTGAATGACAGACTTATGACAATGTGGTTGCCACTTGCAGAAAAGCACCACACCACCACTATCAGTGCATATGCTCCCACCATGATGAACCCTGATGAGGTCAAAGAAAAAAATTGTAAAGACCTGGAGCCCTTCATCATCAATGTGCTGAAAGAGGACAAGCTTATAATTCTAGATTAATTTATTGCCAGAGTAGGCACAGACTATCAGACATGGCAGGGAGTCCTTGGGAGGAACGGAGTCAGAAATAGAACCAGCAACAGTTACTATTAGGACTTGTGTATCTCATGACCTCCACATCACCATCTTTCTTTTACCTAGATGCAATAAAACTTCATGGATGCACCTCATAGCAAACATTGACATTTAATAGAATATGTCATTGTAAGGAGAAGAGACAGACAGGATGTGAGAGTGGCAAAGGTGATGTGTGACTCAGGGTCCTAGACTGATCATAGACTTATCCTCTCCAAGCTAAACATTTGCATTCAACAAAAGAATGTCCTCAAGACAAGATGATTACCAGAAGACTTAATGTCAACAGATTAGAACTCTTCTCCAAGCAGGAACAGTTCATTACTAATGTGGAGGGAAAGCTGAGCCAACACATAATTGACAACAGTGAAACAGAAAATGAGTGGGGCTTTCAGAGATTCTGTGCATAACACTTCATTTACTCATCTGGGCCAGAAAATTCACAAATGTCAAGATTAGTTTGCTGGAAATGATGGGGAAATTCAGAAGTTGATAAATGAAAAATGAGAACTCTACAAGGTTTACCAGCAGGATAGTTCATCCACCTCTAAGAAGACAATATTTAACTCCATCAAAAGTCTAGTACAAGTGAAGCTTAGAGCGATGCAGCATTCTTGGCTCGGTAAGAGGGCAGATAAAATTCAGTTTTACACAGATGGTAACAATCCAAAGTGCTCTTATGATGCCCTGAAGGCTATTTATGGACCAAAGACATATGGTGCACCTCAACTACTTAGTGCCAATGGAGCCACATTGATTAGTTATAAGGACATGATCCTGGAGAGATGACCTGTATACTTCCATAGTGTTCTCAACAGACCATCATCAAAAAATGCTGAATCCAATGACCGTATGCCTCAGGTTGAAGTCAATCCCTCTCTAACCAAATTCCCAGCTGGAGAAGAGGTTTTGAATACCATTAGGTTCTTTCATATGACAAAGCAGCTGGTGCTGATTCTATTCCAGATGAGATTACAATGCATGGACTCCACTGCTCATACCAAAGCTGACTCAATTTTTCCAGGTTCTATGGCAAGAGGAGATGATCCCCCAGGAGTTCAAGGTGTCTCCATTGTGCTTCTCTATAAAGAAAAGGGAAATAGTTTGTCCTGTGACAAACACAGGGAGGGATCTCTCCTATTCATTGCTGTGAGGAGTCTTCCCAAACTCCTCCTCAATAGACTGATCCTTCATCTGGAAGATAGTCATCGACTAGAGAGTGACTGTGCCTTCAGAAAGGGTTAAGGGAAAGTCGATATGGTGTTTGCTGCCCAACAACGCCAGGAGAAATGTTGAAAGCACAACAGACATCTGTACACAATGTTCACTGATTGAAGTATTGGTTCCCATGAAAAAAGATCTAGTGGTTTTATGTTCTGTAAGCTCAATGAGTCAATCAATTGTAGGACATCACAATAGCCAAAAAGCCTATGCAACCTAGAGAAAAACTTATGTGTCAGGCAGGAACACAGTACTTGAAAAAAGGATTATAATTTTTCTGCTTGGCCCAAGAGAATAAACAAGAAGCAGTGGACAAAAACTGGATACATGAAAGTTTAGATTTTATGTAAAGGAAAAATCCAAATAACAAGATTTAGCCTATATTGGCATTGGCTGCTTTAAGACCTCCCTTTCTACAGAAAATTGAGCTTGGATGACCCTTTGTTAGAGACAGTGTAGAGCAATGATATCAAATGTCAATAGAAACTGGGGCTACTCACCATGCCTAAGGGTCCCTGCAGGTCACAGATTGACTTTGTCTTAAAATGTAATGTTATCCATTTTATTTTAAAATTTATTTAAAATATGTATTGATAAATTTATATTAATCCATAAATTTATATTAAATATAAATATTATTAAATTTTAATTTTAAAAATTATTTAAATTTATTTAAATTGAATAATGTTATATTAAATTTATTTAAATTTATAAATTTAATTTTTATTTTTATAAAATTATTTCAATTTATTTATTAAATTTTATTTAAATTTTAAACTTAGTTTTAAATTTATTTAAATATTTCCCAATTACATTTTAATCTGGTTCAGGCAGCTCTGTGTTGTGGGCTACATTCAATCTGTAGGCTGGCATTGTTGATATTTCTGTTCAGGTACGGGTTGAAACAATTGGTCTAAAAGGTCTTTTCCAACTCTGATATTCTGTGATTGCTTACATCAAACTTCCAAGCATTCACCTGGGACCTGGTTCTGTGATCTGGTACTCACATATTGCCCCAATTTCCACATATATGTGATCCCAGTTGAGTATATTAAACTTATAATTTTTCCATCATTTTTGACATCTACATCCAAAACCAGGGATTGAGATATTGGGGTGTGAAAATTGTTAGGAGTTTAGAAATTTAGGAGCATAACAAAGCTTCTGTAAACTTGAAAAAGGGGGTCACGTAAGGGAGGTGTTCAGTCATATAAACATACATTCTCCCCAGTACAGTCTAGTATTCTCTGTTTTGATCAATGTGAGATAAATTTTATTATCAACATATAAATAAGTTAAAATTAATCTTTCTAGGATGGTTGAGAAAATTAGATGTAAGCCCTTTGATTACCTGGAACATAATCAAGATTTGTTACATTCAAGATGGTGGAGTGAGTACCTGCATCACATATCAACTTCAACCCAATTCCACCAAGAGAGATAAATGCCTTGCTCTAAATCCCAGAGTGTATTCATGACAGAGCTGAAAATAGAACCCAAATCTTCTGACATATAAGCCAGGCCTCTTCCTGTCACATCATAAGCTTCTTGAGAGTATTATCTTGGCATAAACATGTCTTCATCATTTCCCACTGCTGAGATTTTCTGGAACATAGCATGTGCAAGTCCCTGATGGGGAATTAGAGGGCATGAAAGCATAATTCCAATGGTCACAAGATACCACCTGTGATCTCCATGTAGCAAAGCTGAATCAGATTTCCAATTTTCCTTGTCTTTGTTGTCTTCAATTCACATTTTTTTATTCTTCCAAATCTCTAGTCACATCAAGCTGGGAAAAGGGAGAACACCGAGAAAATCCCTTTACACAAAAACATGTTCCCCTCAGAAAGATCTCAGGAAGTTCAGTGACAACCTGTCTGAAGTAGACATGATTGGACTGTTAATGGAGACACCAGGGACTAATCTTATAGGCTTTAATGATGCTTAGGAGACATTGAGACTGCATGCTGGTCTAAGAAGCCTCTGTGGCACCCTCCATCAAAATAGCCCAAACACGTCAGGTCCCCAAGACCCTCATATGGTGTAGGGCAAAAAGTCTTTCCACACTTTCAGTTGAAGGAAGTCTAGTCAGAGAGCAGACAGAGGATTACCCACCAACCAGGGCTTCTCCTTCTTGGAGGCCAAAGAAAATTGAAAGGTCATGGATCCCTATTCCATTTGACTAAAAGAGAAAAGGAAACAGAGTGTGTGACTTTCCAGATGGCCTGTCCCAGGAATATGTTGGTGCAAAGGTAGTCTGTGGATTCAAACTTTTCCCCAGATGGCAGATGGAGACTGAAGCATAGGAATGTGGTAAGAAGATTCCATTTCTCTTTTTTCTTTTCATTTATTTGTCTGGCCTGGCATGCTAAAACTTGGACTTAGAAAGATTGAAAAAGAAAATCTAATTGTCTGCCTTATTTTACAAAAAGAATAAGCTGAGGCCAAGAGAGAAATACCTTGCCCAAAGTCTCACTAGATGTAGGATCGTAGCTCTATATAACTCTAGAGATGGAACAGATTAGTGGTCCCTCATTTGACAGATACAGAAACTATAGCTAGAGGTTTAAGTGACTTACCCAAGCTCACAAAGTCAACTGGTGACAGTGCTGAGCCCCAGGGCTATTGATTTGGCTTTTCCGCTAGCCTTCGCTCAAGTTGCTTTATATGTATTAACCTAATCTCACCACGTGCACAAGAATCAAGGCTATATCAAGTGACTGATGCAGAGGAAATATCTCTGAGCTAGGAGTCATCCTGACTCTGAAGCTAGCTTCCCAAGTGAGCCTGGATAAGTAACCTGCAGTATCTGGACCTTAGTCTTCTCATCTGTACAAGGTAGGGTAGGAATTCATTAATTTCTAATGTCCTTTATACCTCTAAATAGTACATAGTCTATGTTCTAAACTCTTCCAATTATTACATGTTATATTTTAAGGTTATTTTCAACTCTGACATTAACTCTAATGAACTAAGTTTGTGTGATGTTGAGCAAGTCAGTTCACCTTTCTAGAAGTAAGGCCCAACTAGAAAGTGTTCCTTTCCTTTCCAGTGCCTTGTCTTTAAGGTTATCTAGTATTTATTTTGGGTGTGTCTTGGGAGTCAGGAGTCCTGAGTTTGATTAGCTGTGTGATCTCAAAAAAATAACATCTCCCAGGCAGGCAGTCAACAAGCATTTCTTAAGCACCTACTATAGACTAAGCACAGTGCTAAGAAACATTAGGAAACATTAGGAAAAAGGTGAGAAATTCATGCATTCCATCATGTAGACATTTTAATTAAAATAAAAATGTCTGGATTTTTTTAAAAGGCAAGTAGAAGGAAAGCTTATCTGTTAGATCTTAGATTCAGAGTTCATGGCTGCCTTGATGACCAATTAAAGTGGCTGATACAGATAGGTGCTTGCCTGTCTTTTAAAGATCTCTATGAAATGTCATTTCACAATCTCAGTTGATAATTCCTTCTTGACCCTTGTACTTGGGAATTTCCAAAACTAGTTACACACAAAACCACTAATAAAATCATGGATTAAAAAGTGAAAATTTATAGAATCCCAGACCTGAAAGGGACCTTACAATATAGAATATAGTATGTTTGAGTTGGAAGGGACTTTGGAACAAAAGCATCGGAGATGTAAGAGACTGTAGGACATAATACATAGAAGGCCAGTGAGCACATAAAAATTACTAATGGTAATTACCTTAAAGACCTTCTAATATTCTTCCTTCTTCATACAGATGAGAATACTGAGGCCCAGGCATGATAAATCACTTGATCAAGGTGATTTGCTAAAGGCACTTGGACCTCTAAATTTTATGAGTCTATCATGCAAGAAAAAAATAGCATTCGTAGTATTATCTAGATAATTCATTAATTGTACTTGACTTTAGCAGATGACACGTCATCTCCCAACATTCTCCATCTCAACCAGTCTGGCCCCACTGAGTTTGTGTTCCAGGTGTTCACCACTTCCCCCAGGATCCAGGCCCTCCTCTTCTGTTTCTTCCTTCTCCTCTATGTGATGATCTTGTGTGGCAACGCTACCATCATCTGCGTTGTGTGTACCCACAGTTCTTTGCACACCCCCATGTACTTCTTTCTGTCTAACATCCTTCCTGGAGATCTGTTACACGACTACTGTGGTACCATTGATGCTTTCCAACATCTTTGGGGCCCAGAAGCCCATCCCATTGGCTGGCTGTTCAGCTCAGATGTTCATTTTTCTTACTCTTGGGGGTGCTGATTGTTTTCTATTGGCCATAATGGCATATGACTGCTATCTGGCCATCTGTCATCCCTTACATTACACCCTAATTATGACCCAGAAATGATGTACCTAGCTGGTGGTTGGTTCCATGAGCCTAGCTCTTCTCCTTGACCTTCAGCTCACAGTACTTACCTGTACTCTGCCATTCTGTGGGCACATTCTGGAAATCAATCACTTCCAGTGTGATGCCCCACCTGTCCTACGCCTGGCCTGTGGGGATATCAAAGTACACCAAACCATTCTATTTATAGTGGGTACCCTTGTGCTCACTGTCCCCTTCCTGCTCATCTCCATCTCCTATATCTTCATTGCCAACACCATTCTATGCATCCGGTCTGCTGAGGGACGTCGGCGTGCTTTTTCAACCTGCTCTTCACATTTCTCTGTGGCGCTAGTACAATATGGATGCACTAGTCTAGTCTACATGCATCCAAGGTCCAGTACCTCTGAGGATGAGGATCGGCAGCTCGCTTTGGTTTATACCATTGTCATTCCTCTGCTCAACCCCCTCATTTACACTTTACGGAACAAGGATTTCAAAGACGCACTGAAAAAATCCATGAGCTACAAAAAAGCTTCTGAAAATCAATAAAAGTATCAGGCAGAAACTTTATGATTGTTAACACAATGGAACCTTTGAAAAATGATTCTAAAATGTAGTTTCTCACTCACACTTAACACATTGCAATTTTCTGCAATTTGAATGCATCATTTCAAAATGTTAGGTTGTAGTTCCCTTCCTACATATCTACCATTCATGTACTTGTCTTTGCAGTTTCACAGAATGACAATATGATATCATAGACTTGGAGCAGAAATGCACCTTAAAGGGGTCTTGACAAACAAAAATTTTAGGTGCTAAGTATTTAGTTGACTTGATTAATGTCCTGTAAGTAATAAGTGGCAGTACTAGAACTTGAAGCCAAGTGTTCTGAATCAAAACAGCCCTCTGTCTCTCAAGGAAGAAAGACGTAGGGAATAAGCATTTATTAAACACCCACTATGTGCTAACCTTTACAAATATTATCTCATTCATCTTGGAAGCATTACTTATGTACATATTACTTGGGATAGAAGATGTCACTAAATAGAAAAATGAAAATTAAACTTATTTGGATGTTCCAATTTCCATTCATCAGATTGACAATTTTTACCCAAAAAAAATTAAATGACAAATTCTGGAAGGATGGTGGGAAAGCAGGTACATTAATGCACTATTGACAAAACTGTGTACTTGCCCAGTAATTTTAAAAATATGGAGACATTAACAGAGTTGTTTTCTTAATGCCTTCCCACTGGAACCAAGAGAATCAAACCATGATTTCATTCATTCCTCACTGTACAGGCTCTCAGTTTATGTCACTGGTTAAAGAAACTCATTTATATTGTATTTAGGCTGGTGACCATAGTGTACAAAGAGAAAGGATGTATTCAATGGCCCATCTCATCAGGGAAAGTCTCGATGCTGTCCACTTGTTCATTCTTCTCCACCTCTCATTTTATGTGAAAAATATGAATAGATACCTTCCTTTATACGTACCATTACCCAGAGAAGACTGGAGGATAAGGATTAGTCAGAATCAAGCCCATCATAGGGCCGGTCAGAAGATACACTAACAGTGTTGGTACTCAGGTGCAAAACCCTTTCTTTTCTCTTAGCCTTAGAATGATTCTTTTACCTTCAGCCATGGTTCCTTGTTGGCCATATCCACCACTACATATCAGAGGTTGCTGAATGAGGGATATAATCCCTAACAGAAATGGTAACCTAAGTTCCATCATTCAACCAAGCCCACTGTTTCACCCTGAACAACACACAATGGTGGTTGTTTTTCACCACTCAGATCTCTGATGTTCTTATGATTGTGGTATGTTCTCTACTATGGAGTATCCAGAGAAAATCCCAATGTGTGATTTTAATAGACTGATCATCAGTCCTTGCACCATACCAAGATTTCTCCAGATCCTAGGTGAGGGATGACAGTAATTAGTAGTACATCAGATCATTTTGTGTCGTACGACCAAACTCTAGGAGATAGACTTGGTTGATTTCGCTCTATGGGTCCAAGTCTTACATGAGAAATACCTTGCCAGATTCTTCATTAGTTTTGCTTATGTTAACCAATGCGGAGAGCTAATTGTGTGTGCCAGTGTGTATTTGTGTATGTATGTGTGTGTGTGCATGTGTGTGTTTAATGAGCATCTCTATTATCATCTCTTCTTTCCAAATATAATGGCTTTGGTAAGCAACTCTATTGTTTATCATGTCCTTTAATCCTCATCCTTGCTGTTTGGCAAGAAGCTCAAAATGTAAATGACAAGAGACAGATTCACCTTAGCCCAATTGGAACCCCTGATTGCTGGATGTGGGAATGATATATAAGCAGCATGACTAGAAACATTTGTCTATGGTTGATGCTTGGGAGAGATGGAGAAAGAAAGAAATTTCAGAATTGGAATGGTCCCCAGAGGCTGTTTATACACATCATAACTCAGCAGAGGTACCCTCTACAACAGTGGCATGCAAAGTATAGTCCAAGGACTTTTGAGGGTCCTTGAAACCATTTCAGGTGGTCTGAGAGGTTACAATTGTTACAATAATAGTGAGATAATATTTGCTTATTAAAATGCTTTTCTCTTTTCCATCTCCATATCTGTGTGAATCTGGATTTTCTTCATGTACTTCAACCAAAATTCCACAGCACAGTACATTGAATGCAGAAGCAGATATGAAAATGAAGCTCACTCACTTTAATTTAGGCATTAAAGAGATTTGAAAATTATGCAAATCAATGCCACTCTTCTCAATATTTTTCGTATTAGAAAACAGCTATTTTTTTACTAAAATGATATATTAAAATTGAATAGATATATTAGTTTTTTAATCAATTAATGAATATTTCAAATGATCAGTTTTACTCTCTAATATGATATGGTTTTGGGTCCTCAACAATTTAAAGAGTATAAAAGGTTCCAAAGACCAAGAAGTTTGAGAACCACTGCTCTACAATCTCTGCAAAGAAATGAACATCTGACCCTTATTAAAGGTCATCCAGTGAGAAAAAAAAAGTTCACAAAGCAACCCATTCTCCTTTGGGGCAGCTCATCACTTGGAAAATTTTAGTTATATCAGACCTAAACTGGTGTGTCTGCAACTTCCAACAATTGTTTATAGGATCATAGATATGTAATTGTAAGGAGACTTAGAGATCATCAAATTGAACCTTCTCATTTTAAATTTAAAGGAACTTAAGTTGAGAGAGACTAACTCATTTGCCTAAGATCAGCCATTTAAACTTGAGTCTTCCTTACACACCAGTGGTCTGTATAGTATGCCACCTACCTTCTTTTTCTGTCCTGAGGAGTCAAGTGGAAAAAAAATCAAATCCTTCTTCCATGTGAAGTCCTTCATTGAATTGGGTACAGTGAATATGTCCCACCTAGAGTTTTTCCTTCTCTAAACCTTGATAGAAAGCATGTCCTAAGACTAAGTTTTTCCTTCTCCTGGCTTATTGTCTCCAGTTCCTTCAGCTGAGCTTCACAGAGTCTTGAGTCATCTCTTCTTTATTCTCTTCTGGACCTCTCTGGTTGTCAGTGTCCTTCCTTAAAATGGTGGTCTAGGACTTCTCTTTAGGAGGGCTGTATGATTGGTCACAGAAAAGTCTTATTCTCAAACATGAGCTCCAGCAAGGACCAAAAAAGAGTGCCAGATCAAATAATATCAAGAAATACAAAGATAGGGGCAGAGCCAAGATGATGGAGTGAAAGCAGGGACTTTCCTGAGCTTTCCCCTAAATCTCTTTAAATACTCCTAAAAAGTTACTCTGAATGAATTCTAGAGTGGCAGAACCCACAGAGTGAGGCAGACTTCCAGTCCAATATAAGCTGGAAGGTCGACAGAAAATGTCTGTTGTACCAGCCTGAGAGAGGAGCATCCCGAGCACAAGGCGCAGTGGTAGACCTGGCCTAACCAAATCCAGAGCAGACTTTAGGGGACTGAATCACCAGGAGCAGCAGTGGGTTCCAGTTTTCTCAGCCCACAGATGCAAGAGACAACTTAGAAGGTAAGTGGGAGTGGTCTGTCAAAACTGGGTGACAGAGAAGCACAGTCAAGTGCAGGGCTGCAGGGCATGCAGTACAGCTCCAGTACCAGCAAACCAGGAACAGGTCTTGGGAGAGAGACTGAATCAAAACAGTAGTGGCAGCAGTGGTGGCAGCAGCAGCAACACTGCTCCTGGAGCTATCAGCCCACAGACTGAACGTTTGAAAGTCACCTATTTTGACTTCTGGGAACCAAGATGGTGGAGTAAGCAGTAAGTTGCTCTCACCCTCCCTTATTGACCTTGAAAAACCCAGAGAATATTATCCCAGGAAAAATCCTGAAATGGTAGAGTCAACAAAAAAGACTAGATACAGCATTCTTTTAGCTTGTGTGGCTAGGAGGATTAACAGGAAAGATTCCTCTTGCTGTGACTGAAGGGGACCAGTACTAGAAGAGAGGTGTCCCAGCAAGCCAGTGGCAAGCCCCACCTCAGCAAACCAGTAACCAGGCCCCTTGCCCCCCAGTATAAGAAGCCTGGGACATTGCCCCCTGTGCCCCAGAAGTAGAGATCAACTTTAAAAGTCAGAAAAAAGGCAAACATCATGAACAAGAAGCAACATAGAAAAACAATAACCATAGAAAAGTATCTTGATTACAGGGAAGATCAAAACACAAATTTGGGGGAGGATAACATTGTCAATATACCCATATCTGAAACTTCAGAGGGGAATATGAACTAGTCTCAAGCCCAAAAAGCCTTCTTGGAAAAGCTCAAGAAGGATTTTAAAAGTCAAATAAGGGAGGTAGAAGAAAAATTGAACAATTTATTTAAAAAAAAAATTGGGGGAAAGTACACTGAAGAAAACAACTCCCTAAAAAGTAAAATGGGCCAAATGGAAAACTAGGTACAAAAGCTAACCGAAGAAAATAATTCATTAAAAGTTACAATTGGGCAATTAGAAGCTAATGACTCTATAAGACATCAAGAATCAGTAAAACAAAATCAAAAGAATGAAAAAAGTAGAAGAAAATGTAAAATTCCTCTTTGGAAAAACAACTGACCTGGAAAATATATCCAGGAGAGATAACTTAAGAATTATTAGTCTACCTGAGAGCCATAATGAAGAAAAAGAGCCTGGACAGCATCTTTCAGGAGATTATCAAGGAAAACTGCCCTGAGGCCCTAGAACCAGATGGTAAAATAGTCATCAAAAGAATCCACTGATCACCTCCTGAAAGAGATCCCAAATTGAAAATGCCAAGGAATATTGTAGACAAATTCCAGAATTATTAGGTCAAGGAGAAAATCCTGCAAGCAACCAGAAAGAAACAAAGGATAGAATTGGAGAAGTAGACCACAGAGAAGCTGACCAAGGCCAGCATAATACTTAAAGGGGATTCTAAATGATGAAAAATCTCAGTCATATCAAAACATATAGAGACATGTAACACTCCCTCTGTATTAACCAATTTGAGATAAACTTTGTTTTCAACATATAAGTGATTTTAAAGTGTAAGACTAGAGAAAATTAGATGGTATGCTACCTGAGGTCAAGATCAGCATCTTATTTCATCTTTGATTATCTCGACCTTAATTAATATTTGCTGCATTTCTTGCATTCAGGCAGTACCTGAACCAAGTTGCCTCTGTAGAACAATTCCACTAAAACAGTTAAGTGATTTCCCCAGGGTTTCACAAATTGTTCATGGAAGAGCTGGGGTCAGAACCCAGATGTCCTGACTCCCAATTCAGAGCTCTGTCTACTATAGCAAAAGTCTGCCATGAATACTGTCTTGGCATGTACTTATGTCTACCTCATTTCCCACTGCTGAGATTTTCTGGAACATAAATTACTTCCAAGATGGGGGCAGAAGAAAAATATTCCCTTCCACTGGCCCCAGTCATGAACTTTGATCTCTACCAGCACACTGGAGATGATCTAGTGCTGAAAAGGTCTGCTGAACCATTTAGCTTGTTGTTTTTCTTAACTCAAAAAAATTTCACCAATTCTCTAGTCAAGTCCAATTAGAGGGAGGTATTGGGAAAACCCTTTACTCCAGGGACCCATTCCACTGAGGGAGGTCTCAAACAGTTCTCTAATAAACTGACTGAAACAGACATGACCAGACTGTATGTGGAGATGCCATGGACTGTCTTTCCTAGGTTTCCTGTTGCTTATCCAATACCCACAACCCACATCAAGAAGCCCAAATGGTACCCCCAAGTACCACACCCTCAAAATGTCTACTTTCCAAGATTTTCAAGTATTAAGAGACCCCAAAGACAATTCCAACATTCGTTTGTATGAGGTTCAACTTGAAAGCAGAAATAAATAATCTGTCCACTGGTTGGGGTCTCTCCTTTCTGGAGAACTCCATACTTTCCAGCTAACCCAAAGTAAAGAGGAAGAAGAAAGGAGGTGAGTTCTCCAGAAGCACCATCCAGGGAAGATCTCAGAACAAAAGTCAGCCTTCAAATCAGAGCTTTTCCCTAGATGACTGATGGAGTCAGATGTATGGAAGATGGTAAGGACATGTCATTTAACTCTTTTCATTTAATTGCCTTGATTGGGATCCCAGGATTGAGTAGTCTAATGAAACAACAATAATTCTCTTAATGCCTCTCTTTTTGTCAAAGAGTAAACTGATTCCCAGAGAGAGGAAATGAATTCCCCAAGGTTACAGAGATCATAGGATCATGGGATCATAGATTTAGATATGGCAGGTACGTTAGCTTAGATTTTGCTTGATTCTGAGTCCAGAAGAGCAAAGTTCAGATCTTCCTGTTCCCTTTATCTACCATAGGAAAACTATTGTGCTGACTGTGAGGTAGCAATATGCAACATATCCTTATGGATCAATTGTTCTTGAGTTCTCAGTTTGACCCAGACAGACCATCTTGAGAAAACTTTAGACTAGTTTCATGCACGAGATATTAGAGGGATAGAGGGCAAAGCATATGTCAATCTCTATCATCCCCTACTGTAATTAATCCCCTGCATCCTTACAGTTCACAGTCTCAGCAAACACCATTGAGTCTGCCTGCCTTGAGAGAATGCACATACAAGTCAAAAATGCATAAAAAATTATTTCCCTCAGGACTAGGGTTAGGGCACTCCCATACCCTTCATTTGGAGCAAATCCACCTCACTTGGGATGTCCTTAAAGCCAGATTTCAGAATCCTCCTCCTTAAAGATTCTTTTAATGAATCCTTGATCTCTTGGGTGGGTGACTTTACCTATACAGGTGTAAATGACAAACCCATCAATACCTTTTGATGCTGTCATTCCTTCCCATGTTTTCCCTTTGGAAAGGAACTCCCAATAATACTGGAGACAATCTACTACACGGAGGGTTCTTAAACTGGGGTCTATAAAATATATTTTGATAACTGTATGGCAATACAATTTTTTCCTTTATAATCCAATGCATTTCCTTTCATGTATTTGAAATTATTACTCAGAGAAAGAATTTATTGAATTCACTAGATTGACTGCCCACGAAAAAGATTTTACATTTTCTCACATTAGCTAGGTGGCTAAGTGGATAGAGTACTGGGCCCGGAGTCAGGAAGACCTAAATTCAAATCTTGCCTCAGACACTTACAAGCTATGTGACCCTGGGCAAGTCACTTAACCTCTGTTTACCTTAATCTACTGGAGAAAGAAATGGCAAACCACTCCAGTATCTTTGCCAAGAAAACTCCATGGACAATATCGTCAAGGGAGTCACAAAGAATCAGACACAACTCCACAACTTCTCATACTTGGGTAACACCAGTGAAACTATCAGGCTGGCCATCTGTTATTAATTACTAAGGGGGTTAAGTGATAATAAAAACACAGCCACTAGTAGGGAGAAGATAGAATCCCATGATCTATACAATGTTCATTGTATAAAAGTCACTCTTCTCCTAGAGACTGGGCATATTCGTCACACCTAAGTTTCTATACAGCTCGATTCCAACACGCATCAAGTACCACCAATGTGCCAGAGATCATCTATTCTATTTATACTGCTGATTAGTAAGCAGAGCAGAAAGAATATAAGTGGAGAAATTACAGAATTTTAAAAGAAATATTGGAGACCACCTAGTATATTCCCTCTATATTATAGGCAAGGAAACTAAGGGCCAGAAGTTAGAAATGCTTTGTCTAAGTTCATACAGATCATTAATAACAGAATTGGAATTACTACCCAGACTTCCTGACTCTATACTCTTTCCACAAAGAAACAGTTGTCTCCCAAAGAAGGAGGGGATTCCTATGAACTGTTTTTCCCTTTTCCTGGAGAAGATAATTGTGTCTGATTAGTGGAAGTAAATGCCTGTCTTTCATTTCTCATATAGTTTATGAAAGAAAGCCTACTTTAGTCTCTTGCTTGAAGTTATTACACAGTCCATGTCTTTTATTTTCTAGGCTAGGAAAATGAGGGAAACACTTAGCCTAAGTTCATACATCTAGTTAATAATAGAATTGGGATTATAACCCTGGTTTCCAGTTCAGTGCTCTTTCCACAAAGAGACAGAGTGGCCACTCATTGTGATCAACTGCAAACAGCACGTTGAACTGGGTATAAGGTGAGCTAAGTTTGAACCTTCACTGCAAAACTGACCAGCTCTCTGGCCTCAGGATAATGACTACACATATCTGGACCTCATTTTCCTCATCTATGAAGTAAAGTAGTAGAACCCACTGATGTCAACAGTCTTTCCACAGTTTCATGATTCTATGAATTTGCTAGGCTAATTCAAACTGGGAATAAACATACCATTACTTATTTTTTTTCTTTTAGCACATCATTACTTCATAGAATCCCAGAGATATCTGGGTAGGAATTAATATAGAGATCTCAGCCAACACTTATGTGAGTAGAAATCTTCTCGAAAAGTTCTCTCAAAAAATGTCACCAAACCTCTGACATTTGATTTTGGAATGACTCATTTCTAGGAGGTTTTTTTTCCAAACTGGTTTTTTTTTTGTGTTTCCAATCTTCATTTATTCATTAATTATGTTTAGTTGAGGAGTTTATCTGAGACAAAAGAGCCTCCATCTATGAAACAACTGGAAATTCATTAACAATAAATCACCAAATGTAAATTAATCATGATAGGAATGCTTGGGCTCCCACACATCAATGGGTCCAAGATTTGTTAATGTGATTATTCCTCCTTTAGTCCAAATCATTAATGACCCATGCCTTCTTATTTTTAATATATATGCATGTATATATTTAATTTTTAAAATTTATTTTGTTTTCAACTTACAGAACAAAACAAGCATTTTCATTACAAAATACAATAAAATCGATGATTGCACATGAAACAGCAAATCTACCATGTACAACTTTCTATTTCATCTAAATAATATATAATAAAGTTATGATGTGAATTACTTTTTTTTCTTTTTTTATTCCATCCCCCCCTCACCCTAGAGATGGCTATCATTAGACACAATTCACCAGAGGTAGCTAGATGGCTCAGTGGATAGTGCTCTGGGCCTAGAGTCAGGAAAACCTGCATTCAAATCTAGCCTCAGACACTTGTTAGCTGTGTGACTCTGGGCAAGTCCCTTAAACTCTTCTGACTTTAGTCCATTGGAGAAGGAAATGGCAAACCACTCTAGTATTTTTGCCAAAAAAATCCCCCAGACAATATTGGTTGCTATGGTTCACAGGATCACAAGAGTTGGACACAACTGAACAAATTCACCAAACTCAAATCTGTCTCTCTCCAATTTCAGCCCATAGATCTGAGTTCTACTTCTGGAATAAACTAGAATAAATCAAATTCATCCTCCATGTGACAGACCTTCAAATACTTGAAGCTTTCTCTATTGCTCCACTTAAGTCCTTGTCATTCTTTGTTTGCATCTACCCAGCAACCCTATACTTGAGTCCAATGTGTTGTCACAATCTCAGTTTCTCCTGTGTTTTGGTACACAACCCAGTTTTGGAGTCAGGTCCATGTATTCCAGTGGGTGGAGCCTCAAAAAAGACTCTATTTCCCAGTAGAAGGAACTTCCCCATCCATGATTTTCAGATTCTATAGACCGGGAAGGTCAATGAGAACAGACAAGATCACAAGCATTAGAACTAGAAAACACATTAGGCTTGATCTAATGAAACCTCATCTTACTGAGGAAATATCTAAATCTTAGGGATGGGAACTGGCTTGTCCATTTCACAGAGATGGTAAGTAGCACAGTACCTACCAACAGTCAAGTTTATAATGCTAGACAAGTGCTTTTAACATGTTTTTAAAGGACTTGGGAGAGATGTGATAACTCTCTTCAAATATTAAAGAACTATTCTTTGAAAAAAGCATTAGACTTTAGAAAATTTGGAACCCAAAGTTTTAAAAACACGTTTAAAAAATGTTTTCACATGCAACTGGGAAATAAGAAATACAGGAAATGGGGTACAGAAATCTATCCTGCCCTACAGGAAAATAGAAGGGGAAGGGTATAAGAGAAAGGGGGGAAGAGATAAAAGACAGATAAAGGGCAGACTAGGAAAAGGGATATTCAGAAGGCATGCCATCTTATGGTGGGTGAAGGGGTGAGATGGGGTGAAAATTCGGTACTCAAAATCTTGTGGAAGTAAATGTTGAAAACTAAAAATAAATTAATTTAAAAAAATAAAATGAGCTGAAGAAGGAAAAAAATAAAAAAATTTTTTAAAGGATTAGACTTGTTTGACTTGAGGGAAGAAAAGAACCAATGAGTAGAGATTGGAGAAACACTAAATTCATCTCCATGTAAGCAAAACCTTTCTCATTATTAATGCCTTGCCAAAGTTGAAGCAGCTAATTCAGAAAGTCGTAGGTTCCGTACCATTTAAAGGCTTTAAGCAAAGTCTAGAGGATCTCTTTTGGACAATGTTGCAGATGGGATATTGTTCCAATAGGGGTGGGCCTAGATACCTCCTGCCTTCCCTTCTTACTCTGAACTTCTATGATATTTTCAATTTGATGATGGTTATCAGAGCCTTGATGCAAAGATTATACTTATAGGGCAAAGTGACATTATTGATACTTATTTTTACTAACTGCTTTTTTCCTTTCTTATTTTTTCCTTTCCTCCTTCTCTTCCTCTTCCTTCACCAGCTGTAAAGACCCTAAGTTCTTCTATAGTAATGTGATCTTCTATTTCCATTAGTCCTAAAATTATTTCTGTTCTGCAGAAGAAGTTCTGTCAGGTAAGAGCTAATTTAATCTTAGTCTCTAGAACATAATGTTGCAGTCCCAAAGGAGGTGATAAGTTTTAAAGAAAAGTAGCATTTTGATTTTTGGTAAATTCTTTGAATGATGTCTGGAAAAGATTTTTGTCCACTTGAGTTCTTTCATATAAGTCCTAGAAGTAAAAGCTTTTTGTAGTGGAAACAGTACTGTGCGTAGAGATAGGAGACTTGGGTTCAAATGTGAATTCCAATACTTATTAGCTAGGTAACCTTGGATAAGGCAATTACATACCTGAATTTTGAATTCATCATCTATAAAAATTACTAGTCTGTATAGCAGGCATTTTCATTCATTTTAACCCATGAGAATCAAGCTAATCTTTTTGAATAACCATGGAGCTCATAAAAAGATGCATAGTGTATTCTGAGTCATAAAAAATTAGCATCATGTCAGAATATCAGAGCTAAGATCTTAAAATGGGTCATTTATAATATCAAAGGAGACTCCAGATTATTGAACATAGAGTTAAGAACTAGAAAGTACCTTCAAACATAGAATGAAGAATATTAATTATAAATAACTTTAAAATACAGTTGCAAGGGACCCCTCATATCCAATTAGTTGTCAAATGCTATCATTTCTACCTTTATAATATCTCCAGTGTATTCCCTCTTCTCTCTTCTCACATACTTCTACACCTTGGTTCAGACCCTTATCACCTCACACCTGGACTACTGCAAAAGCCTGGTGCTTGATCTCTGTGCCTCGAGTCTCTCACCACTTTATTTCATCCTCCACTCAGCTATCTAATTGGTCTTTCTAAAATTCATGTCTGACCCTAACCCTTCCACCCCCGTTCAATTAATGCCTGGAGCTCCTATTTACACTAGGATGGAATAGAAAATCCTCTGTTTGAATTTTAAAACCCTTCATAGTTTACCTTCTTCCTACTTTTCCTATCTTACACCTTTCTGGTCTCTGATGACACTGACCTCCTTGAGGTTTCTTCCACACAACACTCCATCTCCTGACTGAGCATTTTCACTGTTTGTCCACATACCGGGATATTCTTCCTTCCTCATCTCTGCCTCCTAGCTTCCCTGGTTTGGTTCAATTCTCAGCTCAAGTCCCACCTCCTGCATGAAGATTTTCTGCTCCACCTTAATTTTGTGCCTTCTTCTGAGGCTGTCCCCAACTTATTCTGCACATCTTGTTTATATATAATTGAATTCATGTTGTCTGCCACTTCAGATTGAGTTCTTTGAGAGCAGAACTGTTTTTTGCCTTTCTCTGGATCTCTAGCATTTAGCAAAGAACCTGATATACAGTAGGTGCTTAATAAATTACAGTGACTTACTTTAGAATAAAAAATATACTTTAGAAAAAAATAAAAAAATATTGGTATCAGAAAAGAAACCAGCACATACAATTTAGAATGTTAGTTCTACAGAAGATTTTAGACATTATCTAGTTCAATCCAATCACTATGAAGATGAGGATACTTAAGAAATATAGAGATGGGCGGCTTGGGATCTCAGCTGGCTGTGGGTGTGGGTGGGTCCAGGAGAGGTGTTCCAGGCCAGGCACACATTGTGCCGCCACCTCCTGGACTCTGTGGAACTGGGGCAGTAAAGCAGATGGGCCCAGAAAGTTGAAGAAGTCCTAACTCAGAGAGAGACAGAGGGCAGATGCTGCAGCTGCCAGGAAGCTGGCCTGCCTCATATCATCTAATGTGAGTGAAACCTGGCCCAAGAAGCAGAATTCCTTTATTGCCTTGCACGTGTATAAAGATGCGCTAAGGAAAGAACCATGGATAAATACTGCAAACTCCAAAAGATCGGGGAAGGATCATTTGGAAAAGTCATTCTTGTTAAATCTGGGGAAGATTATAAACAATATATTAAGAAAATTAACATCTCAAGGATGTCCAATAAAGAAAGAGAAGAATCAAGGAGAGAGGTTGAAGTGTTGGCAAACATGCGGCATCCAAATATTGTCCTATGTAGGGAATCATTTGAAGTTCAGATAAAATTTGCAAAAGAGTACACAAGAATTCATCAACTAAATGATGGTCTCTGTATAATTTATTTATGACTATAGCTTTGTTTCTCTGGGGGAATAATGCCTATCATTGCAATGCCAGTATTATATGGAGCCTGGTGGCCAGCTTGATTCTTTAATACCATCCATATCCCCATTTAGTTTCACACTGGCTGAGGATTGTGTTGGTAATCTGTGGCAGCAATAGCATGCTGATGAAGATAAACTATTCACTCACATTGTTCTTAATCCTTTAAATCCTGTTAAGCATCACCTCTGAGAGAAAGCTCTGAGCCTCTGAAAAAAAAGTTGAGAGACCTATCCACTCATCAGTATCCTTACATCTGAAATTATAAGATTTAAATACATCAAGTATCTTCTTGTTGGGGTTTAAAATGTTGTAGAGATAATATTAGAAAAATTTAGGCCAGAGATTATGGAATCTCTTCTCTGCATATCTTAATAAGAGGCTAGATAACCTTATAGTAATAATAAATTTTTAAAAAAAACTCGAAGACAGACAACATCATATAGGATAGAAAAAACAAGTAAACAGAAAAAGCAGTCGACGTCAAAAGAGTATTAAAGAGCCAGGAATGCCCAACAAACAAACCTAGAAGAACATTGTACGTAATCAAAGAAAATCAACATTTTATTTTATTCTGAGCAGAACCCTCCCCTACACATAGAGAGAGAGCATTAGTATGTACACAGCAGAACACAAAAGAGGATTGCATATGAAAGCACTGATCTCCATTCCATACTTCTTGCTTTTTTAAAAAACAGAATAAATCGAATGTTATTTTCAAAACTTTAAAAATATAGAGAGAGATGAAGAGAATTGTCAAAGGTGATGTTTAAAGACACTTGAATCTCCATATTTCTATGATTCTACCATTGTAAGAATAGAACAGAGAGTTTCTTATTTTATCTAGGTTATTCAATTACTGCTTATTCAGCTTAACTATGTACTTCTCTTTACAGATGTGAAATGCTTTCTCCCAGCACTTTCTATATTAACCAGTCTGGTCCTACCGAGTTTGTGTTCCGGTTGCTCACCGCTTCCCCCAAGATCCAGGCCCTCCTCTTCTGCTTCTTTCTCCTCCTTTACATAATGATCCTCTTCAGTAACACCGCCATCATCTGGGCCACTTACACCCACACCTCACTACGTACACCGATGTACTTCTTCCTGTCCAGCCTGTCCTTCGTGGAGATCTGCTACACCACTACGTTGGTACCACTGATGCTCTCCAACATCATCAAGGCCAGGAAACCCATCCCATTGGCTGGTTGTGCAACCCAGATGTCCTTTTTTGGCACCCTTGGCAGCACTGACTGTTTCCTATTGGCTCTCATGGCATATGACCGTTATGTGGCCATCTGCCATCCCTTGCAATACACGCTCATCATGACCCCACAGCTGTGTACCCAAATGGTGGCTGGTTCCCTGGGGCTGGCTCTCTTCCTTTCCCTGCCACTCACATTACTGGTCTTTAACCTGCCCTTCTGTGGACACTTATTGGAGATCAACCATTTCTTCTGTGAGGTACCACCTGTACTCCACCTGGCCTGTGCTGACACTCGGGTGCCACAGGCCGTCCTCTATGTGATAAGCATGATTGTATTGACGGCCCCCTTCCTGCTCATCTGCGTCTCCTATGTCTTCATTACCATCACCATCTTGCACATCCCTTCAGCAGAGGGGCGCCAACGAGCCTTCTCCACCTGCTCTTCCCATCTCACTGTGGTCCTGCTGCAATATGGCTGTGGCAGCCTGGTCTACTTTAGGCCCCCATCAACTACCCCTGCAGATGAGGATTGGCATCTTGCTTTAGTCTACACCTTTGTCACTCCCCTCCTCAACCCCATCATTTATACCTTAAGGAACAAGGATGTCAAAAATGCTCTGAAAAAAGCCATAAGTAAAAAGGCAGCTTCTGAGAATCTGTGAAGGAGGAGGGTAGGAGTCACAATTTATCCTTCCTTAGTTTCTTCAGCTTCATAGGATGTGTTCAATAAATGTCTGTCAAATGACTGATTGATTGCGTCCATATCACTATTGGAGTTTTGTTTTTTTTTTTTCTGAGACTCTACCCCCAGGAGAGCAAATGTGGATTAAAATAACCAACTTTTTTATAAACAGACTTAACCCCTTTTAAAGTGACACCCTGTGGTCCCTGTGTATCCCTCATTGTAGCGATTGTCTACTCAGGGAATATAGCATGATAGGATCATGGAATAAAGCTGATAGGCACCTTAGAGGTTATGTATTCCAACCCCCTCTTCTCACAAAGGAGAGCTGAGGCCAGAGAAGGGAAATGACTTCATTAAGGTCACAGAGCTAGAAAGTGGCAGAGTTGAGTGTGAACCTCAGGTTCCCTGACTGCATATTGATCACGCTTGGCATTTGGCCATGCCCTTCACCCATCCTATGGCCAGATAAGTGTTTGCCACCATGAAGTCTGCCTCCTGAGGAGGAAGCCAGAAAACTCTCCCCACAGAAGGGAGCCTGCTTTATTATCACCAGCAACAGCAGCAGCAGCATTAAAGAATATCACACATCAAGACACATACTAACTCTAGAACACTCAACAAATCACTCCACATGCAGTATCTCTCGAAAGTTCTAAGATAATATGGCTGATGTATCTATTTACATTAACAGAAAAAAAATTTCTGACACAGATAAAGTTAACAGTCTGAACTAAGATATAATAATATTCTAAATAACTCTAATATTCTTCTAATAAAATTTTCCATTATCAGAGATATATCTAGTTAGTCTACAGAAAAGTATAAAATGGGAATATTGATTGTAAAATGTGCCAATCATCTATAATATCAGTTTATAGGGATATTGGAGGAGACGTACTATGCACCCAGCATCCCCTCCCATTCCATGATGAAGACATGATATTACAGAATGGACAGCACATGTGGAGTCAGTGGTTCTCAGTGGAAATTTTCTCTTTGTTTTTATTCCCCATGTTAACTAGGACAAATTACTTATGCTTTTTGATAGTCCATTTTCCCACATTTAAAATGAGGTAGGTGGAATCAGTGATGACTAAGGTCTCTTGCAGTCCTATAGATTATGACTTCAACTATCTTAGCTTTGTGTACAACCCTACAGTTTTTCAGAGAACTTTTATTTTCTGCCAGCCTGGTTCTGGATTTCAAAGTAACGACAATTATCTTTACTATATTAATATTAATACTGTTATTGTTGTTCTTCCATTGTTTCAGTTATGTCTGACTCTTTATGACCCAATTTGGGGCTTTCTTGGCAAAGATGTTGGAGTGGTTTTGCCATTTCCTTCTCCAGCTCATTTTAAAGATGAGGAAACTAAGGCAGACAGGATTAAGTGACTTGTCCAAGGTCATATAGCTAGTCAGTGTCTGAGGCTAGATTTGAACTTGGGAAGATAAGTCTTCCTGACTTGAGGCCCAGCACTCTATTCACTGTGCCATCTAGCTGTCCACATTAATATTAGTAAATAGGAATGTTAATTATTAATAATTATTTTGAAATTCATCATATGAATTATTAATTATACTACTAAAATTTCACAACATGTGAGCTAACATATATAAAGCACTTTCCAAACCTTAAATCTCTCTGTTTTTTATGTTTAGTTCTTTTTTCTGTCATGTCTGACATTTCATGACCCCTTTGGAGATTTTCTTAACAAAGATGCTGGAGTGGTTTGCCATTTCTATCTCCAACTCAAAACTGAGATAAACAGGGTGAAATGACTTGCCCAGAGTCACACAACTAGTAACTGAAGTGGGATTTAGACTCAGGTCTTCCTGACTCCAGGACCAGCACTCTATTGACTGCACCACCTAGGTGCCCAAATCTTTCTCCAAATACTAGCAATTGTTATGTAATAAGTTGTTTCAAATTTTATAGAAATGGTTTCAGAACACAAAGAAGTGACTTCACAGAGCAATTAGAAAGGCTGGCCAAAGATTCACAATACTAGACTTAGAGGACAGGACTGATATTTTGGGTTGCCTGCTGAGGGAGCCCAAGAAATGGCTGAGATCCAAGAATGGAGTCAAAAGGCTGTATCTGGTAAGTGATATTATTCTGCTAACCACAAAACAAAGAGCATCCTTTGGGATAGCCTCTGGACAGGGATATTCAATGACACTAATCAACCGAGGTCAGGTCTTGCTCTTTTTTTCCCTTACTGGAAGCGTGGGAGGAGAAAGAAATACTGTAAGTCTATAGATGGAAAGAGGCCTCAGGCCCGCCCCACCTCCACTCATCATAAGGCCCATAAATCAAGGCCTTTCTTCTAAATCTCTCATCAGATCCAGTTTGAAGGATCCACTGGAAAGTCCTTCTATTCCTGGGAGTCATTCTCTTGAGAGTGTTCAAAGAGGACTCTCATAAGAAGAGAGTACCAGACATGAGTGGATTGTTGAAGGAAATATCTGGGATTAATCTTGTTGCTTTTAAAGACTCTTGGGAGATACCCAATATCCTCTCTGTTTCCTTCCACTGTCACATCTGCAAATTGTTGGTTCTTCAAGGTCCTAGAGGAGGGTAGAACTTCTTTCTTCACCTTCACCTGTATGAAGGCCTTCCAGAGAACAGAGACAAGGAGCCCACAAACCAGATAGGGTTCCTCCTTTTGAAAAGATTTCATCTACTTTGAAGGTCATGGAACACCATTTCATTTAACCCAAAATGAAGAGGAAGGAGAAAGAAAGGAAACTTTCCAGGGATTGGGGGTGGGGAGAACTATGCCAGGAGCATCTCAGGACAAAGGCAACCTATGTGTCACCACTTTTCTCCGTGTAGATGCTAGAGTCAAAATAGGAAAGTGGCAAGAGGATGTCATGTCACTTTTCATTTTGTTGTCTGCCTTGAGACCTTAGGTTTGAGAGCTAGAAAGGGTAGTAGAGATAATCTATTAAAACTCCTCACTTTACAAAGAAAGAAACATGTTTAGTCAAAGAAAAGGATGTCCCCAAGTTCACACAAGGCATATTTCACTAAGATGACAGACTAAAATCTGGGAGGGACCTTAGAGAGCATCTAATTGAAGATCTTCCTTTGACAGGAAAAGGAGCAGAGCATTTAAATGGCTTTCAGAAAGTCACCCAGTGGGCACAGGGCAAAACTGGGCCCCAGGGCTCCTAACTTACTTCCTGTTGCAACACACCACAATAGTTTTATATAATTAAACTTCTTTCACCAAGTGCACAAAAATCAAGTGTGTGCCAGGTGAGTGATGCAAAAGAAAGGAACTTGAAATGAAGGTCAGAGGAACAAGGCTTTGTTCCCAGCACCACTGCCAACTCTCTGGGATATTGGGGGCAAGTCACCTGACTCCCCTGGATCAAAGATTCCTCATCTCTTAAGAGGAGTTTGAGCTCAGTGATCAATAAGGTCCCTTCTAATACTGACATCTTATGCTCCATATTTGAAGTTCCCTCTGGGTTGAAAGATTCTGTTTTATCTTATAAGTCAGGGAATCTAAAACCTTTCTAATCCCTATACTCTACCAAAAAGTCCAGGGATATTCTGGAACAAGCTCAAATGTCTGAATATCAAATTTTTGGCATGAGCATTGATCCCTCAGAAATTCACCCTGGAAATTGCTTCAATGCCTGGGGTGTTCTCATTCTGGAAGATACCTCATTCTCTCTGGTCCCCTTCTCTCTTTAGGGAGTTCTTCCCAATGCCTTCATTTGGGGAAGGGGCCCATGCCAGCCAACCCTCATTCCCTTCCCATCTCTACTTCTGACTTTCTGGGCTTCACCACCATCTCCTCATGTGAGAACCTTCTTTCTGTACTCACCAGCCAACTTTTCAACTCCCTTGTATGTCTTCTCTTCCCCATTAGAATGTAATCTCCTTGAGGGTAGAGACTCTTTCATTGTTCTTGTATTTGTATCCCAAGCACTTAATACAGTACCTAGCACACAGTAAGCATTTAATAAATGCTTATTACTTAGTTGCAAATGCCATTAGTGAAAAGTCACCTCTATATGCCTCAAGCTACTCCCCAGAACTTATCTGCTAAATAATAGCTGGGTGAGATTTAATTTGTTAAAGGTAACTCTCACAACAGGAATTCCCTCAGCTGAGGAAATTACAGATCTTTTGTGGATTTGCCCATCAGAAGGGCAAGAGAGAGAAGGAATGAAAAGTACACTTACAGGGAAAGATCATAGAGTATATTTCCCTTGTGAGGTTTTCATACAATGAAAAAGAGGGGTACAGATCACAAGAGAAGATGGATAAAGGGAATTTGGTTGAGTCTATGTGATACTGAGATGTGTATTCTTCAGCACTTTAAAGACTAGTGGTTTTTGTCCCCTTGGGTTCTATTAGGTTAAATTGGAACTTCTTTATACCTTAGATTTGCTGTGGCTGAAAAGTCCATCAACGGGTTATGAACCACTGTACAATTACTCATAAAGTAATAAGCATATGATCTAACACAGAGTCTGTCCTCAAAGTCTTTCTACCATGTTGAGATCTTTCAGAGTTTGTCCTTCACTGGCATAGTCTTTAAGAAGTCCAGGTCATCTCCATGATATTGCGAGGCATAAGCCAGGTCCTAATCCATCAACTAACAATACTGCCATCACTGAGCTTGTGAGCACTCACAGTTCTCTCCACACACTTGTGTATTTCTTCCTATCTAAACTGTTCTTACCTGAGATCTGTTATGCCACAACCATAGTACCTTTAATGCTTTCCAACATCTTTGACCCCCAAAAGGCCATCCTAATTGGCTGGCTATAAGACCCAAATATTCTTTTTTGCCACACTTGATGATGCTGATGGTTTTCTACTGGTTACCATGACATACGATTGCTACGTGGCCATTTGTTATCCTCTCCATTCCACCCTCATCGTGACAAAGCAGTTCAAATGGCACTCAAATGGTGATTGACTCCCTAGGCCTGGCTCTCTTTTTTGCCCTTTTGGTCACTGCATTGATTTGCACTCTGTCTTTCTGTAGACAACACCTGGAGATCAACCATTTCCTCTGTGATGCCTCATGTCTCCTATACCTAACCTGTCAGAATACTCTTGTGTACCAGGCTGTCCTATTTGTAAATGGTACTCTGGTAATGATTATCCCCTTCCTGATTATCTGTCTTTCATACATTTTCATCACTAATACCATTCTCCACATATTCTCAATTGAGGAGCACAGACATGGCTTTTCATCTTGTTCCTCACTGTAATATTGATGTGTTAGTCTATTCTATATGTATTCCCAGTCTAGTATATCAGAGGATGAAAAATGAGAGCTTGCCTTGGTCTTCACCTCTGTTACACTACTTCTTAATCCCCCTCATTTACACTTTATGAAATAAGGATGTCAAAGTTACTATGAAAAAAGCCATGAGTGGCAAAGTCATTTCTTAAAGTCCCTGAAGGTGTGAGGTAGAATCATTATGGCTGCTAAGACAATGGAACCATTTAAATAGCATAATTCTAATATATAGTTTCCCATTCTTTTGATCTTTTTCTGAAACATAGTATGCGTATCACCTTAGTTTATTATGAAACCAGTCCAGGAGACCAACAAAGATGGTAAAGTTCAAGGAAGCAGTACAGCCCTGTTATCTCTCAAAACTACTCAAATAAATATCAATAAAAGAAGAATACCAGACGGAGTGATGATCAGAAAATTTAGTAAGGAACCATAATGAGACATTTTATCAGGGTAGGGAGAGAGTCAGCGGTTGGTAGACCCAGGGAAGGAGGTCCAACCAGGAAGGACTAGGCAAAGTTTTTCAACACAGGGACCGGGATGAGTCCTGTGTCTATATACCTGGAGGGAGTTGCATCACAAATCCAGTATGCATGAAAGCTGGGGCCTTTGTATATGGAATAAAGAGCAGAAACTGGAGCAACCCAGTAGTTATATTTCTCAGACTCTGAAATGTAGTTAAACAACCAGGATAGCCTAAGGTTGAACCCTGTGTCTGTGGACTTAGGAAGGAAGTAATACCTCAAATCCAGCATGGATTTTATCTACAACTGTCGATCAAGGCATGAAGTGATGGGCAAGGAGGAGCCTTTAAGACATAAAAAGTGATATTTTAAATTTAATGAATAATGAAGAGGAAAGAATTAGAAAATAAATGAGAGTCCTTGAGGTATACAAGGATACAAAACTCTACTCAAGCAACATGCTTCTCAAAAATTTAAATGGATGTAAATGAAGGTAATGACAACATGAGATAAAAAGAAATATTAAATGAAGTCAAAAGAATGAGAAACTTAAAAAAAATAGATATTTCATTTTTAAAAGCCAACCTGGAAAATAGGTCAAGAAGAAAAATTATAAAAATCATAGAGGCACCAAAACCATGTGATTATCTCAAAGGATACATAAAAAGCTCCTAACAGAGTATAACACTTACTTAAGCTAAAAAAAAAAACAGGAAATATAGGCATACAGATATCTTTTATAATATAAGTATATATCTAAAACAAAAAATAAGCATCATATGCAAAGGAATATACTAGAAGCATTCCCAATAAATACAAGTGTAAAGCAAGGATGATCCTTCTCACATCTATAATTTGATATAGTTTTAGAAATGCCAATAATATCTCTCACAAAGTAAAAATAAAAGGTATAAAAATAGACAAAAATGAGACAAAACTACAATAATTTATTGATGACATAATGATTTACCTTAAAAATTTTAGGTAATCAGCAACAAAAAACGTACCTTAATTGAGAAAAGTAACAGCTTCAGTAAATTCACAGCCTACAAAAAAGAAATCCTCAAAAATCAACAGTGTTTCCATTTAATAGCAATAAAATCCAAAAGGAAATAATAAAAAGGGAAATATATTTCAAAATAATAAAGAAAACACATATAAGAATGTGAAGGAAATAGCACTTCCAGTTGTTAAACTACTTGATTAAGCAGCACTTTTCAAAACCATTTTATACTGGTTCAAAAAATAGAAAACTAGATCATAGGAACATATTAGACATGGGGGAATATAAATAAGGGAAATCAATAATCCAGTGTTCAGCAAACCTTAAAACACAAATTAGTTAGGCAATAGTTCCCTTTTTAATAATAATTCCCAAGAAAATAGGAAACAACCTGGCAGAAATTAGGCAGTGAATATCAGGGAAGACTTACAGACTCTATGTGTGTAACCCAAGGTAAATCATTTAACTTCTTTATGCCTTAGTTTTCTCACCTGTAAAATGGGGCTAATAATAGCACTTACCTCACAGGATTGTTGTGAGGATAAATGAGTTAATATATGTAAAGTATATTCTAAACTTTAAAAACTAGTTGTTACAGCTATCACTATATCCTAACATAAATTCAAAAAGTATATGTCATCTGAATGTTAAAGATGATGTCATAAAAGCATCAGAAGAGAAGCATATCATATGTCTTTCACAGTTATGAATAGAATATGAATTCTTAACCAAAAAAAGAATAGGAATGATTACAATAGGCAAAATAATTTTATTTGTCCCAGAAGGGGAGAGGATCATCATTTCCTTTCCCATTGTATGCAGGGTAAATGCCCTTGAATCTTGGTTACTTCCAGATATTCAGATACCAATGAAGCTCTCTTCTGGGATACAGAGGTTTTGATAGACCTTTTGATGAGGTGAGAATGAGCTGGTGAGTATAATGATATTGCTTAATGTATCTGCTGTGTTAAAATATTTGCAGCATCTCAGCACAGAAAACTTGTAGAACCTGTGATTGATGTATTTTTCAGCACTAAGTATAAACAAGTAGATGGCACAGTGGACAGAGCTCTGGGCCTATAATCAGGAAGATTTGAATTCAAGTCACTTAGCTTCTCTTTTCCTCAGTTATCTCAAATGAGGATAATAATAGCACCTACTTCCCAGAGTTGTAAGGATCAAATGAGATAATATTGATAAAAAGCCTGGTGTACAGTAGGCACTTTATATAAATGCTCATTCCCTTTCCCTTATGAAATAGATTAGAGGATCTAGAACTCGAAGGAAACCTAAAGATTATCTAGTCCAATGTATCCATTTCATAGATGAAGAAACTGAGGCACGAAGTTTTTGGTGATCCCTCCTCCACTTTGGATGCACAACTCCCCTTTGAGGTTTTTAGAGAAAAAATTCAACTGGCACAAAGTCAAGGTGAAGGAGTCATGATTCCTCTAACAACAATCTAGAAGTGGTAGTGAACCACAAACTGGATGATGAATGTTGTGGCCAAAAAAATGATCACAATCTTAGGCCACCTTAAGAGATACAGTACATTCTCCCAAACTGAAGGAAGTGAGAGTACTTCTGAATTCTGTTCCAGTGAGAAGACATCAAGAGGATTCTGTTCACTTCTGAGTCCCACATTTCGGGAAGGACATTGAAAACTGGAACCAGCCCAGAGGATAACACCCAAGAGGAACCCAAAGACCATGTCAGAGAAAGATCAGCTGGAGGAACTTGAAACTGACATCTTAGAGAGAGGAAAGGCATGACTGCTATCTTCAATTACTTGAAGGATGGTTACATGGAAGTTGGATTAGACTTTTTTTTTATTGGTCCCAGAAGAAAGAACAAGAAGAAATGGGTAAAGACACACATTTAAGTTGAGTGTAAGAGAAAAATGCCAAATGTGGCTGACTGACAAATTGGAGATCTCCAGAAATGGAATGGACTGCGAGGAAGTTCTCTTCTGCATATATCATTTCTAGCATTTATACACTGCTTTGAGGTTTGCAAAGAGCTTTACAAATATGATTGCATTTTATCCTCACAACAATCCTTGGCCTATAGCTAAGTGCTATTATTATCCCCATTTTACAGATGTGGAACCTGAAGAAAACAGAGGTTAAGTTACTTGTCCAAGGTCACACAGCTAGTAAACATCTGAGAGGGAATTTTTAATTCAGATCTTTCTGACTCCAAGTCCAGTCAAAGCATCTAGGAGGATAGAGTGCCAAACACTTTAGTTCAAAGCCTATCTCAGACACTTACTAGCTGTATGACCCTGGACAAGTAATTGAACCTCTCTTTGCCTCAGTTTCTTCATTGGAAAATGGGGATAATAATAGCACCTACCACCCAGTCATTAGGAACATCAAATGACTTAATATTTCTAAAATATTAAATACTTGTATATTTCCATACATGTATATATGTGCGTGTATCACAGATAGCTCTATGTATTGACCAGTGTGACCTAATCTTCATTATTAGCAGACCCACAATTTTAAAAGTTTTGAACAGCTGATATATAAGACAGGATTTGGGCATTGTTTTATTTTTGCTTACTCGGTGTTAAAACATCATTTGTTTCACTGAAAATGGCCAAAGGGGATGCCTATACTATGTGCCCACTCCAACCCAATTCCTCCCAAATAACAGAGGATCACATTGCTTGTTAGTGGCAAAGCTGGGACTCAGACCCAGGTCTCCTCATTCCCAGTCCAGGGCTCTGTGCATTATCTTACAGACCTTTCAAGAATCTTGAATTGTTTTAAACTGGTTTTCTCCATTTCTCACTGCTGAGATTTATTGGCACGTGGTCTAAGTCCTTGATGATGGGAGAATGAGAGGTCTATTTTCTCCTACTGGTCCCTAGGCACCAGCTCTGATCTCCACTTAGCAAACCCCTAAGGATTTGGTTGCCCATTAAATTTTCCTTTGTCATCCTCAACTTAGACATTTTTCTACAGTAATAAGCTGGCTGAAGCAGAAATGACTAGACTATGAGCAGAGATAACAGGAACTATCCTTGCTGATTTTATGAGTCTGGGGAGACACCAGGCTTTCTGATCTAGGAAGCCACTGGGGTACTTTTAACCACATCCCCAAGGTTTCTTCACTTGAAGACACTCAGGCAGCAAAAGGGACCACAGCCTTTCCACTTCTTCAGTTACACGTGGTCCAACCAGAAAGCAGAGGCAGGGAGCCCACCCACCAACCAGGGCCTTCCTTTCTAGGACACCATGTACCATTTGAAAGTCATAGACCTCCATCCTATTAAATCCAAGCAGATGAAAAGAGAGAGAAAAACTGAACCCAGGAGAAACTCAGGACAAAGAAGACTTGTGGAGCAGAGTTTTCCCTCAGATGGCTAATGGAGTCTGAAGCACTGGAAGGTGGCCATTTCATTTATTCGTTTTCATTTAGTTGTAAGGCTTCGGAACTTAGAAACCATTTCTAGTCTAATACTTTGTATTTTACAGAGAAAATTACCTAGCCATACTCACACAAGTCACAGAATCATAGTTTTAGAACCAAAAGGTACCTTAGAGGTAATTTAGTCCATGACCTTCATTTTACAGATAAGGAAACTGAGGCTAGAGAAGTTAAGTGACTTGCCCATGGTCATAGAGTTGCCTAATTACTGAGCTAGTCCTTTTTTATTTTTAATAAATACTGATATGTATTTTACCTTACCTTCATTTTTGATATATCTTTTATGCCTCCTTTATTCGATAAGCCATCCCACGGAAGAACATTTTAAAAGATGGGGGTGGGGAGTAGCAAAATTAACATATCAAGCAAATCTAATAGTATGTGCATAATGCTCCACCCTTATGGTCCCCTCACCACCTTCTTCAAGGAAAGGAAGAATATGAATGTTTTCATTTTTTCTTTGGGGGAAAGTTACCTGACCCACTCTTTACACCACGCTACAATTCTCATCTGTATGTTACCCTTGTCTTACCAAGTATACAACAATGTGCCAGGTGAGTGACTTAGAGGAAAGAGTCCTGAACTGGGAATCAGGACGCTTGGGTTCTAATTCTGACCCTGCTGCTAATCTACTATATGGTCTTGGGCAAGCCGCTATTCTTATCTAGATCTGAATTTCCCCACTTATGAAAGTAAGGGATTGGATTCAATCTCTAAAGTACTGTGCAGTGTGACTCAGTATAAGATGGAATTGATTTGGAATCAAAAGTTTCAAATCCCACCTCTGCCACTTACTACATATGTGACCATGGATGAATTACTTAGCCTCTCTAGACTTCAGTTTCCTCATCTGTAAAATCAGGGGAATGAACTAGATGATGGATAGGTTGACTTACAGCTCTAAAGCTATAGTTTTGTGATCCCTTCCATCTCCAAAATCCTGTGTTCTCTGTTCTAGGGTTCAAACTAGCTCTGACATTCCCTGCCTCCAATTCCTTAAAGGCATGGTGCACATCTTCCCCTTCTCTAAATTCCCTAGTTTCTGGTTAAGTAGAGAATGTTCTTTAAAAGCTGGGTGTTCAATTGATTGAGAGCTTTTAGATTAACCCAGCTAGGCTGCCTTGAGAGAGCACCAAGCCACAGTCCTGACTCTAGTAATTCTTTTCCTTGTATACTAGACAAAATGGGAGCAATGTATCTCCAAGTCCTGCCTATAAAATTCTTGGTTAATCAATCCTCTGTAGGTCGAGTCCACAGTCCCAGCAAATGTCTTTGAGTCTAACTTTCTTGGGAGAGGGAACAGCCCAGCTTTTGTCCTGGAAGTTTGAAGCTGTTTTCATCAGGGCATGTTCCAAATTCACAGAAACTTGGAGCTCAGGGTCCTTCACCTAAAAGTTCCTTTGATATTTTGATGGGTTCTTGATCTCTTGGCTAGAAGATAACACCAGTACAGGTGTAGATTGCCACCCATTGCTCTGCCCAAACCCTCCACAGTGGAGCTGCCCAATACCCTAGGGAACTATCTCCAAGCTTTCTAACATTCTAACTGTACCACTGGGGCACTCAGGTTGGCCATCTGTTACCTCTCACTAAGCCCCAAAGGATTTCCTTGCTATGAAAATTATAGACACTAATAAAAAAAACTCTATGTTCTTATAGAATTTTCATTTCATTAAGTCACTAGATCTCTGGACACAGGGTGTCTTTATCACACCTAAGGTTCCATTCACTTCAGTTCAAACAGTCATCATGCACCTGCTATGTGCCTGGCTCTATTTTTCCCCTTATAATTTTTTATTTTTAAGGCAGAACAAAAGGAATATGGGTTATGAAATCAGAAAGATTTAGAAAAGGTCTTAGGAATCATCTGGTCCATATTCCTTATTTTTTAAGCAAGGAAACTGAGTTCAAGAGGGGGAATGTAATTTGCTAAGGTTATACACACACACACACACACACACACACACACACTAGAGTTGGTAGTAAACTAGAGTAACTAGAGTTAGTACTAAACTTTCCATCTCAATTTTCTTTCCAGACTAGCACAGTTGACTTTCAATAAAGTGGATAAGTTCTGTGTCATATCAGTTCCTTTTATGATGAATATAGTTCTGTCTCCTCAAAGGAAGTAAATGAGGGTCTATAGTATAGTGATTATGAACATGGGCTCTTGGATCAGGTGATCTTGGCTCAAATTTCACCAGTGACACTTAAAACCTACGTCAACTGGGAAAAGTCATTTGACCTCCTTGGGTCTCAATTTTCCCACCATAGAATGAGAGGGTTGATCTATGTGACTGACTTCTGAGGTACTTTCCAGTTCTAAGTCAATGAATGTTTCATTTCTCAGTTAGTCTATGGAGGGGAGCCAGGTTTTCTTTCCTCTCCCCTGTAGGGACCATAAAGCCTGATCTTACATACAGATCACTAGACTGGAAGTTTGGAGAGTGGCCTTGAAGGTCATATTCATAAGTGTGTCTCGTGAAGGGTCACAAAGATTCTATTTAAAGATATCCAGTGATAGAGAAATCCCAACTTCTGGAAGCAGCCTATGCCAAAGTGGAGAATATTCTAATTATTAGGAAGTCTTTTTTTTTTCCTTTCTACAAGCTGAAACCCATTTCTCTGCTTATCCTCCCACCCCCACAGTCACCTCCCCACTGTTTCACATTCTGCCTTGAGGAAGCAAGACCAAATCTAATTAGTAGAAAAAGCACTGCTCTCAAGTCAGAGAATCTGGGTTTGAATTCTGCATCTGACACTTAATACTCATGTGACCTTGGGTAAACCACTTCATCTTCTAAGGCTTCAGCTTCTTCAGGTGTAAGTAAAATAAGGTTGAGAGGGGAAGAGAAGGAAACTAGATGGCATCTGAGGACCTTTCCTGCAGTAGGTCTATGATCCTACACCTATGATAATTCTCTTAACGTGGCCGCCTTCAAAATACTTGAAGACAGGAATCATGTCCCTTTCTCCCTCCTCAAACCTAGCCAGAAACCAGGCACTTTACCAATTGAATGTTAAAGTGAGCAGTTGTTAGTGTTTGTCAATTTTTCCTGGCTGTTGATTCACAATCTCCTTCTCAAACAATGACCTCCACATAGACAGCTAAATAGTGCATTAGACATAAAACAGCCTGGAGTCAGGAAGACCTGAATTCAAACACAGTCTCAGACACTTACCAGCTATCTGACCCTGGGCAAGTCACTGTACGTCAGCTTCCTCAAATGTAAAATGGGAATAATTACATCACTTACCTCACAGGGTTCTTGTGAAGATCAAATGAATATTGTAAAATGCTTAACACAGTGCCTGGTACTTAGTAGGTGCTCAATAAATACTTATTTCCCCTCTCTTCTTTGCTCCCCCACCCCCAAATTGTTTACTGAGTGAGGTCTCATTGAAAAGTGATCTACTAGGTTGCCAGTTAGGAAAGTAATTGTGATAGCCATCATTAACACACGGTAGGTGCTTAATAAAGTTTTATTGACTGATTGATTCATAGATTAAAGAGTTAATATATCCTGGGATGGCCGGAATTAGAGCTACATCATTATACATCAACTAGTCCAATACACTTTTTTTAATGCAGAAACAGAGTCCTAGGAGAGAAGTGTTACGTCCAATGTCACATAGTTAATAAGTGACAACCCAACAGTCCAAGGACATAGCCCATTTTGGGTTTGTTTGCTTTGTTTGGTTTTTATTCCCATTCAAGTACTTTTAAAAAAACTTAAAACGTGACTTAAGGAAGGCACGATAGTTGTCTTCTAGTATTCAAAATGTTATCATGTACAAAAGGGATTTGAATTATTCTACGTGGCCCGAGAAAACAAACCTAACAATAAAGAGAAGTCACAGAGAAATTGAACCCAACTCCATAGAAATAAAAACTTCCAACCAGTTCAGAGCTATCCCAAAACAGAATGTACTACTCTCTCAGGTAATGTGTTTGCTACCATTGGAGATCCTCAGGCTGGCCACCGTCATGAAGGAGGTTTTTAGTAAGTTATAAACAAGACTATATGGCTTCTGGTACCATTCTAACTCTTTGATCCTATTAATTTTTTAGCTCGACAAGAGCCTCCAGGAACAACTGAAATAACATGAGATGTTGGCGTGGAGATCATTGGTTGTACTTACAGCTCTACTTCCTCCTCACTTCCTTCCTCCCCCACTTCTGCTTTGCTCTCTTCTTTCTCCTCTCTTCTTCTTCCCTTTCTCCTCCATCTCCTTTTCCTGCTCTTCCTCCATTAGTAACCTTGAGGAATTATAGGAAGATAACTTTAGAAATCATAAGCATTATGTGAATGTGAGCCATTATAATTATAAGGTCCTGAAGATTAGATCTCCGGGTTTTATGATAATTACTTGTTTTTATTATAATGACTCTGTGAATAATTATTACCAAGAATAATTTACATTTATAGGATGTTTGGAAGTTACAGAGTAATTTATTTCAGTTTCCTGGATTGATTCTTATAGCAACACTTGTAAGCAGGTATTATTTTCCTCATTTTACCAATCAGGACATTGAGATGAGAGTGAAAGTGACTTACCTAAGGTCACCCAGTGATAGAGCTGGGCCAGTAACCCAGGCCATTCAATTCTGTATAAACAACTCTTTGCAACCCACTATGCTGGTAAATAAAGTGAAGGACTAATGGGAAAACATGTTTAATATGAACGTATAAGTAGAGTCTATATCAGATTGCATGCTATCTTAGGCTGGGGGAGAGAGGAATGGGAGGGGGAGAAAACTTAAAACCCAAATTCTTATGTAAGGTAATGTTGAAAACTAAAAATAAATTAATTAATTATCAAGAAAAAAAAATAAAGTGAAGATTGTTCAAAGAGAAATAGAACTGTGTCGTGGCATTAGCTCCAGGAAAGGAAGTTAGAGAGTGAGAAAACAACTGGCATTTTAAAGTGCTCAATACAGAGGCAGCATGAACAACGTGCTGGGCTTAGAGTCAAGAATATATGGGTTTAGGGGCACCTAGGTGGTGCAGTGGATACAGCACCGGCCCTAAAGTCAGGAGTACCTGAGCTCAAATCTGGCCTCAGACTAAATATTTGACACTTACTAGCTGTGTGACCCTGAGCAAGTCACAACCCCAATTTCCTAAAAATTCAAAAAAGAAGAATATATGGGTTCAAATGGCACCTACCATGATTACTAGCTTTGTGATCCCAGGCAAGTCACTTGTAGGGTGTTGTTGAGTCATTTCAGTTGTGTCCAAGTCTCCACTGACCCCATTTTGGGATAAGTACCTTCGACAATTCCCTAGGATTCATCTATTAAGTCATAGTTGGGTTGAGCTTTGAGCTCGTAGAAGGAATGGATATTACCACAACTAATGAAAACACAGATCCTTCATGTATCTGTGTAATAGAAGACCAAGTTGGAGTGTAAAGGACTTATATGCTTACAAGAAAGATCCTAGAGTGTTTCTCTGTTGAGGGCTAACAGGTAGATTTCTTAGGATGAGATAGAGGAGTGTATATCATAAGATCAAGAAGCGTGTTTGTCTGGGTCTATGTGGCTGAAATATCTCTAAATTTCAACACTTCATTAATGTAAGGATCTGTAATTTGGTGAGCACCAACTTTCCTTCCATCAGTTTATCACCTCATGCCTTGATAGACAGTCTTAGAGAATGGCAGGGCCTGAAAACTGGCTAAGACCTACACGATGAAAAACTGCTTTAAACTTGAGTTGGTCATCAGACAATAAGCATATCAACCACCACCAGGACCACACTCAAAGCTTTTGTTTTGTCTTGGAATCTCCTATGGTTTTTTCCTTCCACTGCCATAGCTTTGAGAAGTCATCATGATGTGCCTGATGTGGTGAAGCCACGTAGGAGGCAAAAACACAAAAACCAGTTATGCCTCCAAAGAGCTCACATTGTAATGGAGAAGACAAGACACATGCAGAGTGGAAGGAAAGTAATCTCAGAGGGGAAGGCTCAAGGTCCTGGGCCTCCAGCAGAAAGGGGCATTTGAGCTGTCTTGAATGAAACCAGGGACGTCAAAAGCTAGTGAAGATAAGAGGTGACAGAGAATTCCAGATAAATGCCACAGTCTGTGCAAAAGCATCTAAGATGTATAAATGGCTTTCAATGAAGTTTAGCTGAGAGTGAGAGAAGAGATACAGGATAATATCTAACGAGGACAGTCAAACGATGTGAGAGTTTTTCTAAGAATGAGAGAGACTTTAGTGGGTGTCATCTTACCCCACCAATTACAGAAACATAATGATAGAATATTAGAGGTAGTAAAATATACACAAAGTCTTGAATTAGAGTGAGGAAGACTTGGGTTCAAATTCTTTCTCAGACATTTACTAGTCATGTGTCCCTGGGCAAGTCAGACCTCTCAGCCTTAATTTCTTCATCTGTAAAATGGTTTTAGCAAGTTTTAAATGAGATAATATGAGTGCTTTGCAAACCTTAAAAGGTCACATATTTATTAGTCTTTATTATAATTATGGAAACACTATAAACAAAAATGAAAAAAAAAATTAATCATACAGACAGTTCATCAACCTGACAAATTTCTATTAAAAAAAAAAGAGGGACAGCTAGGTGGTACAGTGGATAGAGCTCTGGCCTTGGAGTCAGGAGGACCTGAGTTCAGATCCAGCCTCAAACCCTTAACACTTACTAGCTGTGTGTCTCTGGGCAAGTCACTTAACCCCAATTGTCAGAAAGAAAGAAAGAAAGAAAGAAAGAAAGAAAGAAAGAAAGAAAGACAGAAAGAAAAACATTTTGACAGTTCTGACAAAAAAGTTTATTCAAGAGATTACAGATTCAGACTACTAGGGATATGAGACTTCCAGAGTTCTCTATTGCCCAGAATTAAAATATTTGTTTTTTAGAGTAACTGCTTTCCTGGAATGTTTCACCTCGCTTAGACATATGGGTATCTATCAAAAAACAATGCCCTCTACCTTCATCCCCCTACTCCTACTATTCAGCTGCCTTTTTCACACTCAAATATAAGCTACTTAAGGGCAGGGAATGTCTTTGCATTTGTATCTGCATCACAAAGCACAGTGAGTGGCACATAGTAAGCGTTTAATAAATGTTTATTTATTTCTCTTTCCTTTCTTCCTTTTTTTCATTCCTTTCTTCTCTTTTTATTTGGTCCTTCCTTCCTTCCTCTTAAAGATCACCACAGAATGTCATTGCATATCCTTTCTGGCTTATTCATTCTGGTGCCTTCTAATTGGGACGTTCCCCAATTGATTATTTCCATAACCATTTGGAAAATTATGCCCTAAATCATAGATTCATAGATTCAAAGCTGGAAAAGAATTTAGAGGCTTTCATGTCCAGCTCCTTCATTTTACAAATGAGAAAAATGAAGTTGACCAGCTCCTAAATATGTGAGGCAGAATGAACCCATGTCTTCCCTGACTTCAAATCCTGACTCCAAATCTGGTCTTGGAGAAAATCGGAAAGAATCTGACTCATAAAACAGGAGTGTAGAAAGGGACCTTTGAACATAGAGTATGGAATTTTAAAGGTGGAAGCCAACAGAATGTTAGAGCCGGAAAGGGCATTGGATCATATAACGTGGAATGCCAGTACTAGGAGAGGACTTAGAAGTAGAATCTACTATGTAGGAGCTGGAAGGAAAATTTGAGTCCATCAAGTGCTACCCCTGCCTCATCGCTTATCAGCTGTATGACAGCTGTGGGCAAGTTATTTAGCTTTCCTCAGCCTCAGTTTCTTCATCTGTAAAATGAGGAGAATAATTGCAACTATCTCACAGGGAAATTGTTGGGATTAAATGAGATAACCTATGTAAACCAGTTTATGAACCTTGAAGTGTATATAAATGCTAGTTATTATTATTGCTGTTATTATTATCATAGTATAATTGGAAATATTGAGGTCCAGAGAAGGCAACAACTTATCTAAAATGGTTTTTAAAGTGCCATAAATTTCCAAAATTCTGTGATTCTAAGGTTTTTAGGTGCTACGGTAACAAGGCTTTTCTGATTTTTTATTTCTTTTTGGCAGCTGGGATGTCCTCTCCCAATATTTTCCACCTCAACCAGTCTGGCCCCACCGAGTTTGTATTCCGAGTACTAACCACTTCTCCCAAGATTCAAGTCCTCCTCTTCTGTTTCTTTCTTCTCCTCTACATAATGATTCTCTGTGGTAACAGCGCCATCATCGGGGTTGTGTGCACCTATAGCTCCCTCCATACCCCCATGTACTTCTTCCTGTCCAACCTGTCTTTCCTAGAAATCTGTTATACCACTACTACTGTACCCCTTATGCTCTCCAACATCTTTGGAGCTCAGAAGTCCATCTCGTTGGCTGGCTGTGGGGCCCAGATGTTATTTTTTCTCACCTTTGGTGGTGCCGATTGCTTCCTACTGGCTGTCATAGCATATGACCGTTACGTGGCCATTTGCCATCCCCTGCACTATACCCTCATCATGACCCAGCGGTTGTGCACCCAGACGGTGATTGGCTCGCTGGGCCTGGCTATTTGCCTTACATTGCCACTCACAGCACTGGTTTGCTCTCTTCCCTTCTGTGGACATCGCCAAGAGATCAATCACTTCCTCTGTGATGCCCCACCTGTCCTAAGGCTGGCCTGTGAGGATACTCACATACACCAGGCTGTCCTGTATGTAGTGGGTATCTGTGTGTTGATTATTCCCTTCGTACTCATCTCCATCTCCTATATTTTCATCGCGATCACTATCTTGCGTATCCGTTCAGCAGAGGGACGCCAGCGGGCCTTCTCTACATGCTCTTCCCATCTCACTGTGGTCCTGCTTCAATATGGCTGCTGTAGCCTGGTCTACTTGCGTCCCAGGTCCAGCACTTCAGAGGACGAGGACCGGCAGTTTGCCTTGGTTTACACATTTGTCATACCTTTGCTTAATCCCCTCATTTATACCCTACGGAACAAAGATGTCAAAGAAGCTCTGAAAAAATCTGTGAGCCGCGAAGCAGCCTCTGAAACTCTGTGAAAGTATAGGGTGGATGTTTTATGGTGGTTAAGGCAGTGGAATTCTTTGTAAAACATGTCTAACATATAGTTTCCTATACTTTGTGGGTTTCTTCAATTTGTACTTATTCAACAGTTTACTATTGCCATGAAACTACCACCAGAACAAATATAGCATCTAACTCAAATTGTTGCTTGTTTGTTTTTTATGTATACCTAGACCTTTCTTAAAGATATATGACCCTCAGGCACTTAGGTAACGCAGTGGATAGAGCACCGGCCCTGATGTCAGGAGGACCTGAGTTCAAATCTGACCTCAGACCAAACACTTGACACTAGATGTGTGACCCTGGGCAAGTCACTTAACCCCAATTGCCTAAAAAAAATTTTTTTTTAAATAAAAAGGTATATGACCCTCCTTACATAGTCTGCATTCTAGCACTTGCCCATTCAGGGATCATAGGATAACCAAATCACAAACTTAACGAAAAAAAAAAGACTTTAGTCCAACCTCTAAACAACTTGGTTAATGTCATATAAACAATAACTGGTCAATCTGGAATTCGAATGCAGTCCTCTTTTTAATGTATAGTGTTCTTCCCACTGAGAGATGTATAAAAACAAGTCAACAAGCATTTATTAAAAGTCTACTATGTGTCAGACACTGTGCTAAGTTTTAGGGATAAAAAGAAAGACAAAAGACAGTCAGTGCTCTCAGGGGTCTCACAATCTAAAGAAGGAGAAAATATGCAGAGCATTATGTACAGACAAGCTATATAAAGGATAAACTAGAAATAATCAACAGAGGGAAGGCGTTAATATTTAGCGGGATTGGGAAAGGCTTCTCGCAGAAGATGGGACTTTATCTGAGAAGGAAGCTAGGGAAATCAGGAGGCAGAGATGAACAGAAGAGAATTCCAGGCATGAGGCACAGTCAGTAAAAATGCACTGTTAGAAGTTGAAATGTCTTCGATGAGGAACAACAAAGAGGCCACTGTCACAATGGATCGAAACAGAGTTCATTGCAAGGGAGTAAAGTGTGTGGATGCTGAAAAAATAGTGGGCAGGTTTTGAAGGACTTTAAATGCCCGAACGGAGGACTTTATATTTCATCCTGGAGGTTATGATCTAATAGAAGATATAAATATTTAGGACCTGAGTTTGAATCTTATCTCTCTTCTGTGTTTCTTGTGTGAACTTAAATAAATGGCTCCCTTTCTGGGCCTAGTTTCTCCACATGTAAAATGATGGGTTTGCAGTAAGTGATCTCTGAGGTCCCTTTCGGTTCTAAACTCTATGATAATAGTAATATTATATTCTCACTGCCATTTGGCACATGAATAGTAATTCTGGTTTGGGAGCAGGCCAGTTGGTCCCAGACAGGCAATCCAGACTAGATCTCATCAAGCTAGATTGGGTAGCTTGGGGAAGTAGTGCCTGTGGGTTTTATACTGAATTAGATACACAAAACTGGAGCCTAATACCAGCCTAGAGAAAGCAGACCTCAAGTGCCTTTGAATGAATACACCAAAATTGAATAGGAAAAATAATATCTGAGATTTGTATAGCAGGTTTAGAAAATATTGTTATCATTTCACAGAATCTAGATTTAGAGCTACAAGGGAACTCAGGGACCATAAAGTCTAATCCTCTAACTCCCATTTTACAGATGAGGGAACCGAGGTTGCAAAGGGCTAAATTGCTTTCTCAGAGTCACACAGATAATTCTTCATATATCTGTATAACAATTTAAGTCACCTAAAGTATTTTTCATACTTTTATGAAAAGCATTTAATTTCATTTAAAGCATTATTTTATTTAAACATCATAATAACTGTATGAGATAGATACCATGAGTATTATTATTCCTATTTTAACCATGAGGAAACTGAGGCAAAGAGATTTTGAATGACTTGCCCTTGATGACACAGCTGGTGTCAGAGGCAGGATTCAAATCCATGTCTTCCAGGGTCCAAGATAAGCATCACATCCCGTATGCCATGCAGAATAAGCCCTAGACTTGGTGGGATACCTTTTGTTCCAGAGGCTACATACCATGACTGGTGAACCACAAGCCCCCCATCCCCCTAACCTGGGATTTGAAGAAATCTTGGCATCAGGCATGGTTTTGATGATTACCTGGAGTATGCAAATCAGAACCTGGGCATTTCTATAGACATTCCAGGACAGAGAACAGGTTACATAACTGACTAATCAGTGATTCCAGCTGGCTGTATCTACATATCCTCATCCCTTCTTCCACATGGAGAAAGGAGTCTTGGCCCACCAAAGGTCTGACCATTGAGGCTCCTCAGAGGTAGATGCCATTGGTTCTTCCAAAAGCTCCCAATCACTCACTTTTCAGTCCCCACTCCTAACTCCCACAAAGATGAAACCATACAAATGAAACAGAGTCACCTGTCCTCCTCCCCAGAAATACTGTTTCCATAAGAACTAGGAGGTTAGGACTTTAAGCAGGTGCACAGCACCACTAAGTTATGCAGGAAGTTCATTTCCATCCATTCACTCACAGACAAGACCTATCCTTTTCAACCTTCATTGTGCCCCAGGGCTCTGGATCCAAATCTAGGTAAATAGATATATTTCATTCAGAACTTAATTCTCTTGTTTCATGCACTCCCACCCTCTTGGATCCCAATCACCTGTCTCTTTAAGCAGAGAATAGATAGCCATTACATGATATGTTGAAGAATCTATTCTGTTTTAATGTTTTCTTTTTCCCAATTACATGTAAAAACAATTTGAACATTCTTCTTTTTAATTTTGAGTTCCAAATTCTTTCCCCCTCTCCTCCCTTCCCCCCTCCTTGAGAAGGCAAACAATTTGATAAAGGTGATACATGTAAGTCATGCAAAACATATTTCCATATTGGTCATGTTGTGAAAGAAAATACAGACCAAAAGGAAAAAGAAAAATTTTTAAAGTCTGCTTCAGTCTGCATTCAGACCCATCAGTTCTTTCTCTGGAGGTGGATAGCATTTTTCATGATAAATCCTTTGGAGTTGTCCTGGATCACTATATTTCTGTGAATAGCTAAGAGCTTGATCATTATACAATATTGCTGTTACTGTGTACTGTGTACTCCTCATTCTGCTCATCTCTCTTTGCATCAGTTCATCGAAGTCTTTCCAAGTTTTTCTGAGAACATCCTGCTTGTCATTTCTTATAGACAATAGAATTCCATCACAATCATATACCACAATTTATTCAGCCATTCCCAAATTGCTGGGCATTCCTTCAATTTCCAATTCTTAGCCACCACAAAAACATCTACCATAATTATTTTGTACATAAGGGTCCTTTTCTTTTTTTGTTTTTATTTCTCTTTAAAATATAAACCTAGTAGTGGTTTGTCTGGGTCCAAGGGTATGCACTGTTTTATAGCCCTTTAGGGCATGGTTCAAAATTGCTCTCTAGAATGATTATATCAGCTCACAATTCCACCAACAGTACATTAGTGTTTCAATTTTCCCACACCCCGTCCAGTAATTGTTATTTTTCTTTTCTTTAATTTTAACCAATCTGATAAGTTTGATTTTTAACCAATTTTAACCAATCTGATAAGTGGTACCTCAGAGTTGTTTTAATTTGCATTTCTCTAATCAATAGTGATTTAGAGCATTTTTTTCATGTGACTATTGATAGGCTTGTTTACTTCATCTGAAAACTGTTCATATCCTCTGACCATTTATAAATTCAGGAATAACTTTCATTCTTATAAATTTGACTCGATTCTCTATATATTTGAGAAATGAGACTTTTATCAGAGAAAGCCACTGTAAAAAAATGTTTTTCACTGTTATCCCATCTTATTCAGTTAACATCTATGCCCTCTGTCTATGCACACTACTAACCACACTAATAACGACAAATTTCTTAGGAGTTACAAGTATCATCTTCCCATGTAGGAATGTAAACAGTTTAGCCTTATTGTATTCCTTATAATTTCTTTTTCCTGTTTACCTTGTTATGCTTCTCTTGAGTCTTATATTTGAAATTCATATTTTCCATTTAGCTCTGATCTTTTCATCAGGAATGCTTGGCTGTAATCCTAGCTGCTTTGCCCTCTGAAATATCGTATTCCAATCCCTCTGATCCTCTAATGTAGAAACTGTTAAATCTTGCATGATCCAGACTGTAACTCCATGATATTTCTGAAGGTCTTTAAGTTTTTAATTCTTGCAAGATGGTGTGATCTAAGAGAGGTTTGTTTCCTTCTCTCTTGGCCTATACTCTGATCTGCGAGTGACCATAAGCATTCTTTTCACCCCGGAATTGTGACCAAGGTCTCCACTCTCTTATGGTCACAGTCTCTGGTGTGTTAATGCTCCTCGTTGCCCTGGGGCTACGACCCAAGACTTCAGCCTGGATCCGTATATGGGCATTGCAACAGAGTCCTGTACCCAGTTCCAGCAAAGGGACCCTGTAATCTTTTGCTGACCAGTTGTAGATCTCCATACTGTCTGTAGGCTGAGAACTCTGTAAGCCAGTGCTGCTAACTCAGTTGCCCCCAAGGCCTGCTGCTTGCTTGATGAGGTGTAGCCTGCCACTGGCTTGCCAGAGACTTGCCTCCTTTGGGCTGAACTTCACTCTCACTCTGGTGTGACAGATCTTTTCTACTGAACTTTGAAATTGTCTCATGCTAGAAAATTGTTTCAGCCTGACCTTTTGCTGATTCTGCCCTCCAGAATTTGTTTTGAAGCATTATTTTAGAGTTGTTTGAAGAGGGATTTGGGAGAGATCAGGTAAATCCCTGCCTTTTCTCTGTCATCTTGGCTCTGCCCCACCCTATGAGCTGTAGAATCTATTCTTACTAATGTATGAGCTCAAGAATTCCTTTCCAACTATAGGACCATGTTGTATTTTCAGGTTGAAAGCAATCTTCATTGCCTTACTCTAAGGGTAATTTTTATGCAAAGCAATGTTTAACTGAAGTTGGCTTTTTTTGTGCAGTTGCATCCAACTCTTTGTGATCCCATTAGTGGTTTTCTTGGCAGAAATACTGGAGTGATTTACCATTTCCTTCTCCAGTTTATTTTACCAATGAGGAACTGAGGCAAACAGGGTTAAGTGACATACCCAGGGTCACACAGCTAGTAAGTGTCTGAGGCCAGATTTGAACTCAGGAATATGAGCCTCCCTGATCCAAAGGTAAACCACTTTTGGCTACACTCGGCAAATCCAATGGCATCTATCTATTGTAAGTCTTTTCTATAATTTGCTACAGGGATGTCAATTTGGTCCAAAGTGTAAATTTTAACATTGCAGTTAATTATTATTATTAATGGAGCTAATTTCTTTGGGGTAACCATGGATCTAATTGAGGATGTCATGTAACATTCTGTGTGACTTTGGGCAAATTACTGAATGTCTCAGTTACCTCACCTGTAAAATAATAGTGTACTCAGTTGCCTCTAAGTTACCTTCTAACCATAAATCTATGATCTTACATTTCTATACATGGCCTCAGAGGGCAGAATTTAGGACAATAAGTTGAAATTGAAAAGAGGCACATCTATAATTTTGTCCCTACCCAAACTGTCTCCTAATTCTTTTGCATATATTTTTATATGAATTTTACCTCTTCTGACAAAATGTAAGTTCCTTGAATGAAAGAACATATTTCACTTTATCTTTCTGTTCACCAGCACCAGTGCTTGGCATATAACAGGTGCCTAATAAATGAATGTTGTTTGATTGATCGATATAGGCTTGATGTAACAAAAAGCATCCTGACAGAGCCATCATTGAACATTCAATAGAATACACTTCTTAACTCATCTGAGCCCTGTTCCCTGACCACCTCAAGGGAAATTCATTTTTGGTTTGGTCTTTTCCTTGTATTCAACTATTTAAAATCCCTATGCATTATTTGATCAATATATTGGACTTTTAATTTTATAGGTAATTATCCATTTCCCTAGAGTTGTGAGAAAGCTTGATGTGACAACTTATAATTGCTAGATACTTGACCCTGAGTAAGTCACTTCACCTCTAAGCTTCAGTTTCTTTATATGTAAAATGGTGAAAAAAAATACTTAGATTAAGATGAGCAAAAGCAGAAAAAGAGCATTACAAAGAGAAACAACTTTGAAAGGCTTACAAATGCCAATGAATGTGATAGACCAATCATAACTACAGCAGAATGATGATGAAGCATTCTATCTACCTCCTAACGGAGAGCTGATGGTCTCAAGATGCAAGATGGGACATATATTTTTGGACATGGTAATATGTTTTGGATGAATAGAAAGATGGGTGGATGGATGGATGGATGGATAGAGAGGAGAGAGACAGAGAGACAGAGAGAGAGAGAGAGAGAGAGAGAGAGAGAGAGAGAGAGTTTGTTAACAAGGGTTTTACTATTCTTTTTTTCCATTTGGGGATGAGAGGGAGTGAAAATATATAAATGCTTGTTAATTTTAAAAATAAATGTTTATAAGTAATTTCCCAATTTCAAAGGTTGTGTGGAAATCAAATGAAACCATACATTCAAAGTATTTGTTAAGCTAATGTAATAAATGACATTATTTATTTCTGATCAATTCTCACTATTTCAGCTGCTTCACCCTGAGGGGAATTCCTCTCTTTATGCATTGGGAATTGGTTTAGATTATTATCAGCCCTATTTCAAAGTGTTCCTACTTTGTGATATCCTAACCAAACTGGAGTAATGGCTGGTTTTGCCTTGCCTTCCTCTACCACAATCCCACTTTCCAGCCTAGAATTCACTTCCTCATCCTCAGTAACTATTGAATTCTTTTTCTCAAAAGCCTAAATCAAGGAGTACCTCCTATAGGAAATTCTCCCAGATTGCCTCAACTGACAGTGACCTCTCTGTCCACAAGTTTTCTTATTGGACTTAGTCTCTTTCCTTGATTCCTCTCATATGCCTCCTTGCATCACACTCACTTGGGTACATGGTATACCCAACCTCCCACAACCATTAGGTCTCTGTGTCACTTTTTCATCTGTGTATTTCCCAGTTCCTAACCCTGTACCTCAGACGCAATAGGCACAATTAATATGGAAAGCCAAATTTGTAGAATTACAAATGAGGAAATTGAAATCATAAAGGTCTAATCACTTGCCAAGGGTCATACAGTTGAAAAGTATTAAAGCCAGGGATGATCCCAGGGCTCCTGACTTTAAGCACTGACTTCTTTCTTCTTGAGTCTCAAGCAGGAGCAATACTGCTGCTTATCTAGCTATGGAAGGGTCCAGTACCATCCTCTTTCTTTTTCTTTCATGTATTGAGGGCAAATGGCCTGTGAATATGTTAACCCAAACATTCATACACCACTGAAGATATTCTCTGGTATGTAAAAGGCATAAGTAAGCCTTTCAACCAGCTGAATAAAAAGTGGCCATGACTAGAGATGTCCCACAGTGTGTCTACCGTATTGAAACATTTACATTTCACCACCAATACCTTGTAAGGACCTAGGAATGGTATTTGTCTTTGTTGGGTTTTTTTTTCAATATCGGAGATAATGGTAAAGTAGTTCTCAAGATTACAGATTTGGAAATAGAAGGGACCTTGTTGTTCAGTCATTTTATGTTTCTAGGTCAACATACAGCTCTTAGAGATCCTTATGGACACTTTAGTGGACCCACTTCTATTTCAATTTGACACCACTGGCCTAGTCCAACCCCCTCATTTCACAAATGGGGAAATTTAGGTCAAGAGAACTTAAGGGACTACCCAAGGTCACCTAGAAAAATTAGTAAATTGATTAGTATTTATTAAGTGCCTACTATAGGCAATATGTTAAGCACTGGAAATACAAAGAGAGGCAAAAAACAGTATCTGCTCTCAAGGAACTCAAAGTCTAAAGGAGAAGACAATATGCAAAGAAGTGCATATAAAGAAGTGCAGGATCAATCTGGGACAGTGTGAGCAGAAGGCACAAAGATTAAGGAGGCCTGGGAAAGGCTTCTTGCAGAAGATGGAACTTTAGCTGAGACCTGAAGGAAGCCAGGGAAGCCAGAAGGCAGAGACGAGGAGGGAGAGCATTCCAGGCAGGCATGGAGGACAGCCCATGAAGATGCTCAAAGTTGGGAGATGGATAGTCATGTGCAAAGAACAATGAGGAAACCAGTTTCACTGGACAGAATAGTAGAGAGAGGAGTGTAAAGAAGGTGTAAGATGACTGGAAAAGTTGGGGGAGAGGGGAAGGTGATGAGGGACTTTGAAAACCAAACAGAAGATTTTATATTGGATCCTGGAGATAATAGGGAGCTGCTGGTGTTTAAATGTGGGGAGGTTGTGACTGGTCAGATCCATGCTTTAGGAAGATCCATCTAACAGCTGGATGGAAGATGGATATAGAAAGTAAATAGTAGGCAGGATCTGCACCCAGGTCCTCTGACTCCAAATCCAGTATTCTTTTTTTTTTCTACTGTCCTTTCCTATCACCCTCATAGGATCATAGTCTTTATAATGAGCTAGAAGGCACTTTAGGAATCCTCTTGTCCAAATGCCTCATTTCACAGATGAAGAAGCTGAGAGACAATGTAAGCCTGTGTTGTTACCCTATTTTGGCCCTGCCACATCCCTTGGGAGCTGGAATTTTAACTCAAAAAAGTCAACCAGTCTCTGTGAAAAAGGATGAGCTTAATCCAGCATAAGATTAGATCATAAACTCCTTGAAGATACATTTGAGTTTTACTTTCTCTGACTGTCCAATAATAAGTGTTTAATAAATGTTGGTTGAAAAGAAGGCCAAATGGCATGGTTGAAAAGAAGGCCCCATGCCTACACTTGGGGCTCACTCCATCTTCATCCAACCAGAAGAACTTAGTGACTTATCCCAGGGTTACACAGTTTGTTCAGTGGCAGAACTTGGACTTTAGCCCCACTCTCCTGATTCCCAATATGGGCCTCTTGCCACTGCTGGTCTAAACTCATGCTTTTACCACTTCCTACTACTAAGATATCCTGAAACATGGCCCCAGGAAGTTCCTAATGGAAGGGAAGAGAGGACAGAAGAGTGAGAGTCCCTCCTGTAGGTCCCTAGATAGCAGTTGTGGTTCCACATCACAAAGAGGATCTGAGTGCCCATTAATCTTGATTATGATTCACTTAGAGAGATCCATTGGGAAAACTTCTGTGCTTCAGCAAACCATTCCCCTAAGAGAGTATTCAAAGACACTAAATAATCCTGCCAAAGTAGCCAGGGCAGGACTATGAATGGACATACATGAACTTGTACTTATTGGGGTACCTAATTTGGGGCACACCCTGGACTACATCTAGGAAGACAATGATACCCCTGGCCACCCTCTTTATACCAAAGGTGTCAACTCTCTAAGGTCCTCAGGCAATGAAGGGCACTTAAGTCTTTTCTCATCTGAATGAAATCCAGCCAGAAAGCCAAGGCACAGAACTGAAGCACCAGTCAAGGTCTCTCCCTTCCAGAAAACCCTGCTCTCTTGGAAAGCCATGGGCCCACATTCCATTCAACTCAAAGCAAAGGAGTGAAAGGGAATAGGTATAATTTCTGAGAGGACTGCAGCCAAAGCCTTGTATGTCCAAGACAGTCTTTGGATCAAGCCTTTTGCTAGATGGCTCATGGAGTCACAGGCACTGGATGGTGGTAAGGCATATGACTTTTCCCTTTATTTTCATTTCATTGTATAGCTAAGGATCATAGATTTTAAAACTGGACGGGTTGTTAGAAATCCTCTAGCCCAGGGGTTCTTAACCTTTTTTAGTATCATGGAACCAGCAGCCTGGTAAAGCTAATGGACTTCTGACTCCTCAAAATCATATGTTTAAATGCATCAAATAAAATAAATAGAGATGGAGCACAAACCACTTATATTGAAATAATGTATTGAAATATGGAAAAAATAGTTCACAGACCTCAAGTTAAGAACCAGAGATCTAATACAGCCATCTTATTTTATGAGGAGAGACCTGAGGTCTATAGAAGAGAAGTGACTTTCTTGAGCAAGGATGAGATTGAACCCAATATCCTCCAACTGCAAATCTGGTGTCCTGCCCCAGAACTAAGCTTTTCTGGCATCATCTTCTTAGAAGGATCCATCAAATATCTTGTCTACTTATACTCGATCTTTGTGCAGAAAGGATTTCATAGATGTCATATATTAATTGAATTATTTTAAATATATAAATCATTTTGCAAACCTAAAAGCAATATAAATTTAAATTGTGGTGGTGATTACTGAAGAGGCAGTGGATATCTTCAAGCTCATTATTGATCACTCTCTCATTTTACAAAAAAAGGACACTGAGGTCCAGGACCATTGAGTTGCTTTCCTAAAGTCACAGAGTTGACTCATGATCAACCTGGGTCCCAGCTCTTTCCACTATGCCACACTGTAACTATTTGGTGTGCACTAATCTTGCCTCTTCAAGGATAGGAAAATCAATGTTATTTATGCCTCAGTTCTATACTCAGCTCTGCTGCCAACTTGCTACATCACTCGTCCTTTCTGCGTCTCAGGTTTTTCTACAGTAAAATGAGGAATTTGGATGCAATGTCTAAGCTACTCTTCATGTAGTGCAGTTCTTGGTGCATAGTAGGCACTTAATAAATGCTTGCTGGCTTGACTTCAGCTCTGGTGCATTCCATGTTCTGTGTTCCAATGTTCCTTTCAGCACTATCCTCTAGAGTCCCTCCCAGCTCAGATGTTATATGACTCATGATCCTTGGGACAGGACCGTCATCTTCTCCTCCGTATCCCATGCAGCACTGCCCAGGTTGGAGAACTTATGATAAGCATTCAATAAATATTTGTTAAGGGTTCAATGGACAGCTCCTTAGGCAGAACAGACAGCCCTTGTAAAAGCTCCAACCTCTAGCTAATCCTGTGTACACTTGGGCCCAATGAAATTAAGTCCACCTGTCCAGAGGCAGCTGAATAGTCAAGTCTAGCTTTACTAATGAGAAATCTGATTCCCTGAGCACAGGACCGAGGGCACTTGTGTCTCATTAGGTTGCTAAAAACTTGGTTCTTCTTAGAAGGGTCTAAAACCAGAGTCACTGGTCCATTGTCCAGAAGATAATTCAAGGATCTCTGATCTTATAAAATCATAAAATGATATATCTAGAACTCTGAAGGGACTTTAGAAGTCACATAGATCAACTCCTTCATTTACAAATGAGAAAATTCAGGCAGAACTGGTATTTGAACCCACAGCCTCTGACTCCAAACCCAGAATTCTTTGCTCTAACGCCATGCTGAGGAATTCACCTCTACATGTTCAGATGAAATACCAGGCATGCCTTTTCATCATGTGTCATTTTTGCTCACATCCTGTCATAAACCCTCAACAGTAGAGCTATCCAATGCATAGAGAGCCTTCCTCAGGGTCTTTGCACATTTCCTGGGAACCAGTTCATTGTCTGGCATGTCTTCCTAATGTTCAATAAGTCCTAAATTGATGAACTTTAAGTGTGGAGGGGAAATATCCCATAGTCTTCATAATTCTTTGAAGCCACCACTTGGACAGACTCAGGCAATCTTTGTTATACTGAAGCTTCCTTTAGATCAGTTCAGTTCAACAAATATTCATCAAGTTCTTCCTACATGCCAGGCACCATGGATTTGGACAACCCTGTTGCTTTATCATCAGGAAGATTAGGCGGAATATGGGTCAGGAAATCCAAGGGTTTTAAAAGAGACCTTAACGAGTATAGAGCCTTCGTTCCTCATTTCTAGGCAGGGATACTGGGGCTCAGAGAGGGGAAACAATTTGCCCAAAATCACACAGCTAGTTAGTAACAGAGTTGAGATCTTAACCCAGGAATCTTGAATCTTAGGTCAAAGGAGCATGACAGTCCTTTGGAGTGTAGTTTTGGTTTTGTTTTTGTTTTTTACACCATTTTTTTTGGTGAGGCAATTGGGGTTAAGTGACTTGCCCAGGGTCAAACAGCTAATAACTGTTAAGTGTCTGAGGCCGGGTTTGAACTCATGTCCTCCTGACTCCAGAGCTGGTTTTCTATCCACTGCATCACCTAGCTGCCCCTGGGGTGTAGTTTAAAAAAAACTAAGATTATCACTGGTGCTCTGAATAATTAGTGGAACTGAAGCATTTCCCTTTTATGTCTCGTGCACTACATCTAAAGGACAGGATTTTCTTTAAAAAGAATGTGGTTGGTGTTCTTTCCCCTGTTATACATCACCATCATTTCTCAATGACTTCCTCCCTACCACAATAGAAACCTTCCTAAAACAAACTAGTTTAGTCAAGCAAAAAAATCAATGTATTTTATATGTCTTATAGCACATACCTCATTCTACATCAATTGTTTACTATGAGTGGTGAAAGGTGGAAGCCATGCTTCACTATCAATTTCTTCAGCGTTATTTAATGTGATGAAATCCAGAGAAGCCAGGAGGCAGAGGTGAGGAGAGGAAGAGCGTTCCAGGCTTGAGGGACAGCCAGGGAAAATGCTGTAAGTTGGGAGATGAAGTGTCTTGTGCGAGGAATGGGAAGGAGGACAATGTAACTGGATCACAAATAAATGGGAGAGTATATTGTGTATGAAGACTGGAAAGGTAAAAAGCGATGAAGATAAAAGTAGTTTTTTAAAAAGAGGATTTTATATTTAATTCTGGAGACAATTGGAAGCCACTGGAGTTGATTGAGCGGAGAGAGGCAAAAGGGGCGACATGGTTGGAACTGAGGTTTGGGAAGGTCATTTTTGCAACTGAGTGGATGTGGGGTTGGAATGGGGAGAGACTTGTGACAGGGAGAGCAGCTAGCAGGCTACTGCAGTAGCCTGGGCGTATGGAGATGTGGCCTGTATCCAGGTGGTGGCAGTGTCAGAGGAATAAAGGGGGCATGTGCAATAGATGTTAGGAAGGAAGAAATGATGAGACATGGCAAATAATTGGGTCTAGGGAGTGAGAGAAAATGAGGAATAGTTGATAAACATCTATATTGGAACCCTGGATGACAAGGAGGATGGTAATGCCCTCCATAGTAATAGCTAAGTTAAGTCTATGTGCCCTATTGGGTGCGGAGAGACCTACTTGGATCCAAATATATGCTGCTATCCATTCATCTTTCCAAGGAGCAAAAAAATGCTGCTATCACAGGATGACAGGGGTAAATACTAAAAGAGACCGTGTGGATAATCTATTCCAACTGTTGTTTAGATAATTGAGCACTGGGAAGGAAAAGTGATTTGTCCAATGTGACACTGCTGGTAAGATGTAGAAAAGGGTCTGAGACTAAGGTCTTTTGACTCCTAGACATGTGCTTGAAACATATGACCTTGGTAAAATGTGACAGTGATCTTTAAGAACTGGAATGATTATCATTGCAAGAAAGGATTCTGGGGCCAGAAGTGGAGAGCTACCTGGGAATCTCGTGTGTTTTTTTTTTTTTTTTTTTTTTTTTTTTACGTGTGCTTGGCTATCTTTGAATCAAAGCTGAGTGGGGCACTGGAGAGAAAGCTGAACCTGGAGTCAGGAAGACCTGAGTACAAATTCAACCAAACACACTCATTAACTCTGTGATCTTAGGCAAGTCACTTAACCTCTGCCTGCCTCATTTTTTCATCTGTAAAATGGGAATAATAATAGTACCTACCTCCAATGGTTTGGGGAGGACAAAATAAGATCATACGCATAAACTGCTTTGCAAACCTTAAGGCACTAGCTTTATTATTAACATCATTATTGTTATAATTATTATTTAAATTTGGACTCTCCTCAAAGGCACGTGTGTATGCAAGGGAAGAATGTCCTCTGGTTTGAGGGAATTATTTTAGAACAACTGTTCTTGCTCTCCCTTACCAGTAAACACCCTTTTGTGAAATCTAATCAACTGTCAACTGCCTTGTTAACAAGAGGGACCTAGTAGATGGTGACTCATGAGCAAGATTACTGGAAACCCCAACCCCTCAAGGCTACTATCTCGAGGAGAGAAGAGGTCAGCCACTCCCTACAGACCTTAACTTCCAGTATGAGTGGCAGCTGGGTGAGGGAGCCCAAGGGGGGTATAGTAACAACTATTCTCCTACCTCCTCCACACTTCTCTTCCTCTTCTTTTTCCTCTTCCTTTCTTCTGCTTCTGTTGTTTCTGCTATGTCTTCACCCTTTTAGCCCTATGAGGAGAAGTTTACTGTACTTGTCTTAGAATCAGAAGTAGACTGAAATCCTGCCTCCAGAATTTCCCAGTTAGATGGCCTTGAACAAAGTCCCGCATCTTCTCTGACAGTCAGTCTTTTCCTCTGCAAAATGGAAATAGTCTGTGTATAGGTATTTTTTCTTTTACACATTTTCATTCTTAGAATATTCACCTGATCTCTTTGAGACACCAAAGGCATGGTGCTTTTTTTGTAGTTTCTTATTTCCTCTTCTTAGGTGAATGTTAATCTGGAGAAAGAATCAATCAGGTGAGAAATTTGTGAAATTCAAAAGATCAGAAGAACCATCTCAAGTGTCCTGAGCTACTGGTGACAGTAGCAGGGAGTACTATAGCTGGTAGCAGTAGTAATCAGCTAACTTGACCCAGGCCAGCATCGCATTGCTCCAGGAGCCAATAGACCTCATCGTACAACACGCTGGCCCAACTGAGCTAGGAAGCTTGCTCAAAATCCATTCACTATGTCACTCCCAGAAGTTATGTTGGTGGATATGCCAGTATTGACAAGGACGTCCAGACCCAGAAGGTACCACTTGATGACTTACACCCTCTATTGACTTCCTCAGTATCTTTGTCAATGAAGTTGGAATCAACTCTCCCTAGACTTTTCTTGTGCATGTTTCTCTGTGTGTGCATGCATATGTCTGTGTGTGTGTGTGTGTGTGTGTGTCTGGGTGTGGGTGTGGGTGTGGGTGTGTGTGAAGGAGAGTGCATGAAGGTGGGCAGGCCCCTGGTTTGAAGGGGAATATTTTAAATTTGAGTCTACACACTTCAATGACTGCATTACATGGAAGGGAGAATGTACCTCTTGATTTTAGAAGAGGCTTTTTCTCATTTATATCTTTTCTAAATCTTCTCAGTATATGTGGCTCCATAAAATAAAATTAACATACACTGGTTAATTAATATTGGGAAGATCTCTCAGAATGGGAGCTCATGAGCAAAGATGTTAAAATCACAACCACTTAGGCTTACCCCTAGAATGCGGGTGAACTGACCTGTGGAGATTCAATTTGCCTTTTCAAGCATAGGGTTGGGAGAGTAAACACAGAGAGTTTTGCACTGGTAATATACATCATTAGAATGCAAGATAAAGGTGGTGCCATAGAGGTCATCAAATTTCACTCCCTCCACAAACCAATGAAATTGATGGACAAAGACGTAAAATTACTTCTGCCAATGGATCCTTAATAAATGTTGAAAGTTCAAAATTCTATCAATCTATGCTTTTAGAAACAAAATTAAGACTTACTGATATTATCAGGAATATCCATTAATAGGACTTGACTTTCTCTTTTTCTTTGATAGGTAACATGTCTTCTGCTGGTACTACTCATCTCAACCAATCTGGCCCCACTGAGTTTATATTCCGAATGCTCTCCTCTTCCCCCAAGATCCAGGGCCTTCTCTTCTGCTCCTTCCTTTTTCTCTATGTAATGATTCTCTGTGGAAACACTGCCATTATTTGGGCTGTGTACACGCACATCTCCCTGCATACCCCCATGTATTTCTTCTTGTCCAGCCTGTCCTTCCTGGAGATCTGCTACACCACTACATTGGTACCACTGATGCTCTCCAACATCAGTGGGGCCAGGAAACCCATCTCATTGACTGGTTGTGCCACCCAGATGTTCTTTTTTGCCACCCTTGGTAGCACTGACTGTTTCCTACTGGCTGTCATGGCATATGACCGTTATGTGGCCATCTGCCATCCCCTGCAATACCCTCTCATCATGAGCCCACAGCTGTGTACCCAAATGGTGGCTGGTTCCCTGGGCCTGGCTCTCTTCCTTTCCCTGCCACTCACATCATTGGTCTTTACCCTGCCCTTCTGTGGACACTTTCTAGAGATCAATCATTTCTTCTGTGATATACCACCTGTACTCCACCTGGCCTGTGCTGACACTCGGGTGCCACAGGCTGTCCTCTATGTAATAAGCATCCTTGTGCTGACCGCCCCCTTCCTGCTCATCTGCATCTCCTATGTCTTCATTACCATCACCATCTTGTACATCCCTTCATCAGAGGGGCGCCAGAGAGCCTTCTCCACCTGCTCTTCCCATCTCACTGTGGTGCTGCTACAATATGGTTGTGGCAGCCTGGTCTACTTTAGGCCCCCATCAAGCACCCCTGCAGATGAAGATTGGCATCTTGCCTTAGTCTACACCTTTGTCACTCCCCTCCTCAACCCCATCATTTATACCTTAAGGAACAAGGATGTCAACAATGCTCTGAAAAAAGCCATAAGCAAAAAGGCAGCTTCTGAGAATCTGTGAAGGAGGAGGGTAGGAGTCACAATTTATCCTTTCTTAGTTTCTTCAACTTCATATATGTGCTAAATAAATGCTTGTCAACTGACTGATTGATTGGGTCCATATCACTATTGGGTGTTTTTTAGACTCTACACCCAAGAGAACAAATGCGGATTAAAATACAAACTTTTTATAAACAGACTTAGCCTCTTTTAAAGTGACACCCTGTGCTCCCTGTGTATCCCTCATTGTAGCAATTGTTTACTTAGGGAATATAGCATAATAGGATTATGGAATAAAGCTGACAGGCACCTTAGAGGTTCTGTATTCCAATTCCCTTTTCTCACAAAGGAAAGCTGAGGCCTAGAGAAGGGAAACGACTTCATTAAGGTCACAGAAAGTGGCAGAGTTGAGTGTGGAACTCAGGTTCTTGACTGCACACTGATCAAGCTTGGCATTTGGCCATGCCCTTCACCCATCCTTGGGCCAGATAAGAGTTTGCCACCATGAAGTCTGCCTCCTGAGGAGGGAGCCAGAAAAATCTGCCCATAGAAAGAAACCTGCTCCATCATCATCATCATCATCATCATCATCATCTTCATCACCATTAAAGAATATCACACATTAGGACACATAGATCACTCAACAAGTCACTTTACTTCACAGTATCCCATGAAAGCTCTAAGAAAATAAGTTCTGGCTGAAACATCTATTTATATTAATAGAAAGAAATTCTGATACAGATAGAGTTAACAGCCTGAACTATAATATAACAATATGCTAAATAACTAATTTTCTTCCAATAGATTTTGCCATTTTCAGGGATATGTTTAATTGGTCTGCAGAAAAATATAAAATGGGAATATTGATTGTGATACATGAGAACTTAGCATTAACTTAGTGGTAATCATCTGAAATAGCAGTTTTTAGAGATAATGGAGGAGACGCACATGTGTGCCCAACATCTCCTCCCATTCCATGATGAAGACATGATATTGTAGAATGGACAGTGGATGTGAAGTCAGTGGTTCTCAGTGGAAATTGGGTCTTTTTTATTCCCTTTGTTAACTAGGATAAATCACTTATGCTCTTTGATAGTCCATTTTCCCACATTTAAAATGAGGCAGTTGGAATCAGTGATGTCTAAGGTCCCTCACAGGCCTACAGAATATGACTTTAACTATCTTACCTTTGTGTAGAACCCTACAGTTTTTCAAAGAACTTCTATTTTTTGCCAGTCTCGTTCTGGATTTAAAGGTAATGATAATTATCTTTACTATGTTAATATTAATATTATTGTTGTTGTTGTTCCTTGGTTTCAGTCATGTCTGACTCTTTATGACACAATTTGGAGTTTTTTTTGGAAAAGATATTGAAGTGGTTTCACCATTTCCTTTTCCAGCTCATTTTGAACATGAGGAAACTGAGGCAGGCGGGATTAAGTGATTTGCTCAAGATCATCTAGCTAGTCAGTGTCTGAGGCCAGATTTAAACTTGGAAAAATAAGTCTTCCTGTCTCGAGGCCTAGCACTCTATTCACTGTGCTATCTAGTTGTCCACTTTAATATTAGTAAATGCAAATAATATCAATTATTAATCATTATTTTCAAATTCATGTTATTAAATATAATACTAATATTTCAGAACCTGTGAGCTAACATATATAAAACACTTCCCAAACCTTAAATCTCCCTATTTTTGCTGTTTAGTTCTTTTTTCAGTCATGTCTGACATTTCATGACCCCTTTGGGAGTTTTCTTGAAAAAAATGCTGGAGTGATTTGCCATTTCCAACTCCAGCTCAAAACCAAGACAAACTAGGTGAAGTGACTTGCTTAGAGTCACACAACCAGTGACTGAGGTAGGATTTGAACTCAGGTCTTCCTGACTCCAGGCCCAGCACTCTATTGACTATACCACGTAGCTGCCCAAATCTTTCTCTAAATGTTAGCAACTGTTATAAGTTGTTTCAAACTTTATAGAAATGGTTTTGGAGCACAATGAAATGACTTCACAGAACAATTAGAAAGGCTGTCCATAGGTTTACAACATTAGCCTTAGAGAAGAGCCCTGATAATTTTGGTTGTCTGCTGAGGGAGCCCATGAAATGGCTGAGACCCAAGAATGGAGTCAAGAGGCTATATCTGGTAAGTGACTTTATTCTGCTAATGACATTACAAAGAGCATCCTTTTTGATTGCCTCTGGACCTGGAAATGGTGACAGTGACATTCAAGTGGCACTAACCAACTGAAGTCAGGTCTTGCTCTTTTTTTCCCTAACTGGAAGCATGGGAGGAGAGAGAAGTACTGTATGTCTATAGATGGAAAGAGGCCTCAGGCCCTCCCCAGCTCAAGTCATCATGAAGCCCAGAAATCCATGCCCCTGCTCTTTGCCTCTTTGCATTTATTCTTCCCTGTTCTGTGGGCTTTGAGAGCTCAGGAGAGTGGGCCATCAGAAATTTGGGAGCTGGAGTCCATCATACTGGGATTTGTCAGGAGTCGGATGGTAAGCAGGGAAATCTTAAGCCCCCTTCTTAACCCAGCCCAGAAGAAACAGAGATGCATACTTATAACTGGTTAAATGGAACTGGAGCACTAATCAATGGCAACTAACATTGGGGGACACATATTGGAATGAGGGCTCAAAATGAGCAGTATTGGAGAAAGAACTAGAACCCAGACACATAGTTAGCCTTATTCTGAATATTCAGTGTGCTGATGTGCATGGAGATTGGAAGAGTGAGTATAGAGTCTTGCCCCATTATTATTATCAGTGTAATTATCAATATCATGACAGTGAGATCCAGAACCAGATTGGTCACCATACCAAACGCTCAAAGCCAAACTATGTAGAATGAAAAGCTCTAGAAATATATAGACCTAGCAGAAGGAATCAAAACTACATGGGAATAGCACCAAATAAATATACATGGTTCCTGTCATCTGGTCAGTGAGCCTACAAAGGATGAGATTACATCTCAATATATTCAACCCATTACCCTATCCATTTGCACAACATTATCCTACAAATATTAAACATAGAAGGATGACAGAGGGGTAGCAACTTGTCCCAGGACCATTTCTATCAGCGCTCCATCAACTATAAGATGAGGAGAGGAAAAATAATGATCACAATGAAAACAGCACACATGTAGAAAGGGTTTTAAGATTGACAAAATATTTTACATACATTATCTTATTTGAACCTCACAACAAATCTGTGAGATACTATAGCTGTTATTATTATCCTCATTTTACAGATAAGGAAAATGAATCTCAGAGAAGTTAGATTAGTTAACACTTACATAATTCTTTAAGGTTCAAAAAGTGAGTCATATCTATGCAGTCATGCCCATACTATGAAGTTTTCTTGGAAATTGCCATTCCTGGTTCTAGTCAGTCCCTTCTGAGCTTTGGGGTCCATTTCCTTCTGGCCACATGAGAATCTAGAGGCAGAAGGATTTGGCATTTGTTATCATGAAGCAAACCCTGAGTCATCCCTTGGTCTTATTCTGGATTCAAAGGCCATGAGAGTTCTAGGCACCCTCAAGGCAGCAATACAAGATTCTTGCTCAGTGAAGCCAAATCCCACAATTCCCAGAGATGGCTCAGTCCTTTATCCTGAAAATACACGCATATCAATGCTTGAATGTAGATGTGTGTGTGTTGTACATGTGTGTGTGTGTCACAATACATGTAACAGGCATTTGTACATATCCAGACAGTCTGCCTCATGGGCTGCATGAGGATTTGAGCTGACACTATAAATTTTGGTATTTGGATTCCTAGAGATACACTTTTGAACCTGGAGGAACAAGATTTGAGCAGTTTTTACGTCACAACAAACCAAATCTTCTCAGAACACGAGCACCACATCAGCAGAAGTAGGCCCCAAAGTGCCACGTGGTCATCTAGAACCTGGAAGAACAATTTTGAGTATGTTCCATGGGATGAATCCTCCTTCCATATACTATCTCATTTGATCCTCAAAATAACCCTTTGAGGTAAAGGATAGTATTAGACCTATGCTAAATACTAACTTTCAGTTAGGAGTAAGTGAACAGAAAGATGTAATTTTTACATATCTAATTTCATTGGTGCCTTGAAATCTAGATTAGGAACCCATCTCATAGATGATGTCCCATCCACCATAGCAGACTGTAAAATGTCAACTCTTCAGGGATGATACTCTGAGTGGATTCCCTGAGAATCCTTCCCAACTCACTGCTTTGGAACTTAGAAAAATATAAACAAGCAAAACCCTACAACTCTCCCTGAACAAGAGGCGACACCCTTATCTCACATCATGGTCACTCCTTGGGCATCAGATGGCATATGTCTATGGACATAGGGACCAAGAAGCAAAGTGAATAGAGGTCTGGGGCTAAAGTCAGAAGACCAGGGTTCAGACACTTACTAGCTGTGTAACACTTTGAACCTCTGTTTGCCTCAATTTTCAGTTCTTCCAAGGTGGTATCATCTAAGGTTTCATCTACTCTCTTGGCCTGTGCTCTGGTCTGTGAATGACCACAAGCACTCTTTTCTGCCCTGGAACTGTGAAGACGGTCCTCCCCTCCACTGTGGTAGCAAGTTTTGGTGTGCTAATACTCCTTTTAACCTGGCACTGCCACCCAGGACTGCAACTCAGATTCAAGTATGGGCAAAGCAACAGAGTCCTGCCTCAGTGCTAGCAAAGATAGCTATGTAATTTCCTCCTGACCAATTGTTCTACCCCCTTACCATCTGTGGGCTAAGAGCTCTGGAAGCAGCTGTTCCAAAGACCTGCTTCTGGTTTGCTGGGGCCTGGTCTACCTGGCCTATGCTAGCACTGCCTGCACTCCTTTCTTACCCAGGTCCGATGGACCTTTCCTGCTGATCTTCTAAGTTGTCTTTGGCATCCATGGGTTGGGAAGTCTGGAAACCACCATTGATGCCAGTGATTTAATCACCCTGAGGTCTGCTCCGATTTGCTGGGGTCCCATCTATGCTGGCACAGCATGCTCTGGGCTGTGTTCCTCCCTCAGCCTGGTGTGGTAGACCTTTCCTGCTGACCTTCTAAGTTGTCTTGACCTGGAAGTTTGTTTCACTCCATCTTTTTGTGGGTTGTACTGCTCTAGAATTTGTTTAGAGTCAATTTTTAAAGATATTTGTAGGGGTTTGGGGAGAGCTCAGGCAAATCCCTGCCTTTACTCTGCCGTCTTGGCTCTTCCTCTCCCATAAGTAAACGGGAAAAATAATAGCACCTACCTCCCAGGCATGTCTGAGGATCAAATGAGATATTCATAAAGTGCTTAGCAGAATGCTTGGCACATAGTAGGTACTATATAAATTAACTATTGATGATGATGATGAAAACAATGATACCTCAGTACACCACTGGAGATCCTGCTTCCCTCTAGATAATGTCCAAAGGGCTATGTTGATCATCATTCTCTTCCCCAGCTTGAGAACAATTGCGTTTTGTTGCTCATATTGTAGACCTCAGCTGGAGCTGATTTTAATATTGAAAGCAATAACCAAGCCCTTCCCAATGGCAGGCTTTCTCCAGATTGCAGATGAGGGAGACGGCGAAGATGGGGGACATCATGTTCTGCAGGTCAGCTCCAGGAAGTACAAGAGAGTGACCTGGCCCTGTGGTTTCTAATCTTACCATGGGAGGTACTTTGTTAGGTTCTTCATCCAATTTGTTGAGACCTTACAGTACATTATCAAGGCTGATTAGCCCTTTTCTTCCTTCCTTGGTGACAGAATCTCTATGGGACTATCGTGGAAGATCTTCTGTCTCTGTACAAATAGTCCAGTCCAAGCCTTGGCCCACTGCTCTTGGGAGAACATACTCAAACCAATGTCAGGAATGCCTAAATTGAACTGGACTTGTCTAGAGGGGCCTTCCATGGCCCACTCTTTGGCCTTGGAGCAATTAGTTCAGGCTGAGGTTGTCAACAGGGTCTCAGTTGACTAGGTGGATTGAGTCTGTTATCTTCAGGTTGTATTGCACAGCATAGCACACTGCAAGCTATGGAACATCTTAGTCTCAGTTTCCTCACCTGAAAACTAGGAATAACGTGTCTTGTCCCTCCTTCACATAACTCTTCTGAGTCATATAACAGAGGACATGAAAATGTGTGCTCAATGACAGCACTCTTCAAAAATAAAGGTTTCCAAAAAATGACATTGATTAGGGTCAGGCAAGGTTAATGACTTCAGAAAGAAGGCATGTCTACAAACTCCTTTGAAGGAGGTATTGGGAGATTGATTCATTAATTCATTCATCAACTATCCATTAGACAACCACCATGTACCAAATACTGCTCTAGACCTAGGACGAGATTTCCTAACACAATCTGTGATTTCATGAGTTCAGGAATGACCAATGAGGAAATTCCCTCTCCCAAGGCAGGCAAGTTAGTACCTGGTCTGCCATGTACAATCTTAGAAATTTTCCTGGGACAGATAGGTGTTGAATGGACGGAAGGATAGACAGGTAGATGGATGGATGGATGAAAAATTATACAGGGCCTACTTTTGCTCAGGCTTGGAGAATACAACTACAGAAGAAACATAGTCTCTTCCCTCAAAAAAGACAATTATAATAATAATAATAATAACTTGAAATTTAATGTTTGGAAAGCACTTTACAAATACTATCTCATTGAATCCTCACAACTACCCTAGAAGGTAGATATTATTATTATCTCTATACAGAATTGAGTTACTAGAGACAAATAGAAGTTAAGTGACTTGCCCACAAGCACACTGCTCATGAGTATCTGAGGCCAGGTTTGAATTCAGGTCTTCCTGACTCCAGTTCAAGTGATTATTGTGCTTCCTCACAGATTATATTCTAATAAAACACCTAGGACATAAAGAGGACCGGAGGAAGAAAAGTTGTCTCTGAGGGAAGACAGTGGGTCACAAGATAGTTGAATGATTGTAATGTTCTTTCCAGAAGAAGTGAAAATACTGATGGGATTACTTTTCCTAGAGTAAGAAGGGGAAATGACTTACCCAGGGTACCATTGACAGAATGTTTCAGAAGCAGAACTTGAACCAAAGTATTCCTGTCTCTGAGGTCAGGTCTCTAGTTAATCAATCAACCCATAAACATTTATTAAGTACCTACTACATGCCAGGCATTGTGCTAAAGCAATAAGGATATAAAAAGAGGCAAAACACAGTTCCTGACCTCAAGGACCTTCCAATCTAATAGTAGATTGGATTAGATTATTAACAATCAGATTATTAAATGTATACAAGCAAGTTTTGTATAGGATAATTAGGAAATAATTAACAGAAGGAAAGATCTAGAATTAAGAGGGGATGGGGAAGGTTTCCAGTAAAAGAAGAGATTTTAGTTGGGACTTAAGGGAAGCTAAGGAGGTCAGCAGGTGGAGCAGAGGAGATAGAGCATTCCATACATTGGGGACAGCCACAGACAATACATGGATCCAAGGAACAGAAGATCATTTTAGTGACTGAATGGAGGATGGATTGAAGTGGGGAGAGACTTGAGGCAGGCAGAGCCATCAGCAAGCCATTACAAATAGTCCGACCCACGACCTTGCCAGACTCCATAAGGGATCTAGAAAACACACTATGCCTAAAGCACATTCTACTTAAAGCTCTGTGATAATGACACTAGGGAAGACAGGAAGTTTAGAGAAACTCTGAACACTCTGACTTCACGGACTGTAGAGATGTATAGGGAAGTGAAACAGAGATAACTATAACTCATTTATTCATTCAACAAGCACTTTATTAAGGGCTATTATTGGATAAAAATGACAATTACAAGGATGCATGAACTATCCAGTGAAGTCATTTTTGAGGTGAGTTCTGTTTATTTTATTTTCTTGGTTATAAGACAAGGATCAATGCAATGTGTGGCAGGGCACTCTTGCATCTCTTTGATCAGTTAAAAATCTGGTTCTCTTAGAAAGTCCTAAATCCAGAATCCCCAGTCCGTGACCCAGCCAGTTAGTCTGCTGTTTGGGGGGAACTTCAATCCCATGAGATCACAGGATCTTAGCTTTAGAACTTTAAAGGGACATCAAAGACCTCATCCAACCCTCTCATTTTACAATAAGCAGGTAGCACAATCTGTTCACACTATAGTATTCAAGGAACAGGGAAACACAAGTACAAATAATGAAATAATCCCTTCTCTTAAGGAGCTTACATCCTAATGGGGGGAATAAGTACATATAAATAAATACAGATATGTTTCTATAAATGTATGATCATGAATATGAACATATTCAAATTAGTTTGGAAGGGAAGGCACTAGCTCTTGGTTGGGACCATGATATGCTTTCTGCAGAAGATGATACTTGGGCTACATCTTAAATAAAGAAAGGGATTCACTGAGGCAGAGTAAAAGAGTTAAGTGCATTGCAGGCATGGAGGAAGGCCAGTGCAAAGGCATAGAGATGGAGCATTATGTGTAAGGAGCAGAGAGGAGGCCAGTTTGGTTGCATCACAGTGTGGGAAAGAGGGAGTAATGTTCAATAAAGCTAAAAAGAGGGTTTTGGAGGTAGCTAGGTGGTGCAGTGGATAGAGCTCCAGCCTTGGAGTCAGGAGGACCTGAGTTCAAATCTTGCCTCAGACAGTTGACACTTAGTGGCTGTGTGACCCTGAGCAAGTCACTTAACCCCAATTGCCTCACCAAAAAGGAAAAAAAAGAGAGAGGATTTGGGGCCAGGGTTGTAGAGCTTTAAAAGCTAAACAGAGGAGTTGATTTTTTATCACAGGGGCAATAGTAAGTCTGTGGAATTGACTAGGTTGGGGGAGTCACATGGTCCGATCTATGCTTAAGGAAAATTACTTTGTCAGTAGTATATAGGATGGACTAGAGTGGGGAACAACATGAAGATTTTTATTGAGATTTTAATTAGGAGGCTATTTCAATAATCCAGGTGAGACTCAATGAGGGCTTGCCTAAGGGAGTAGGTGCGTGAGTGAAGAGAAGGGGTCAGATACAAGGGTTGCTGTGAAGGTAGAAAAATTGATTGGGTATGTGGGATGAGGGAGATTGAAGAGTCTGGAGTAAATCTGGGATTATGAACCTAAAAGATTAAAAGGACAAGGGTGGTTCTGACAGAAAAAGGGAAGTTTGAAAGAAGGAAGATGTTAGAGAGAAAAATAGGGAAACTGAGGCCCAGATAGCCAAAGGGTTTTGCCCATTGTCACACATGGAGTTAGTAGCAGAGCTGGTCCTCAAAGCAAGATCCTCTAACTCCAAACCCCATGTTCTTTTCACCATGCTAAGGGAGTAATTTGCTTCTACTGCTGTAGATGAAATGCTAGTTATGCCTTTTCATCTTGTATCACTTTTGTCCATGTCCTCCCAGAAACCCTCCACGGGAAAGCTGCCCAGTGTGCTGGGAGCCATCTTCAAGGTCTTCATACACTTACTGGGCATGAGTGCATTGTCTGAGCTGTCTTTTTAACCTTAAATAAGTCCTCAAAGTTTGGAACTTGAGTGTGGGAGGAAAATAGCTCCTGATCTGCAGAGTTCTTTGCCTTGAAATCACTGCTCACCAAGACTCAGAGCATCTTTGTTACACTGAAGCTTTAATTCAGTTCAGCAAACATTCTTCAAGCTCATCCTACATGCCAGGAATCAAAGGCTTGGAAAATCCTGCTGTTTTATCATCAGATAGCTAGGAGGAGTGTGGGTCAGGAAATCCAAGGACTGTAAGCAACATGGAGCCTACTTTATAGGGCAGCTAGTTGGCAGAGTAGATCAAGCACTGGACCTGGAGTCAGGAAGACCTGAGTGCAAATTCAGTCTCAGACACTGACATCTGTGTGACTATGGGCAAGTCTCCCTCCATTTGCCTCCGTTTCCTCATCTGTAAAATGAGGATAATAATAGCACCTACTTCCCAGGTTTTTGTGAGGATTAAATAAGATAACAATTGTAAGGCACTTTACAGAGTGCCTGGAATCTAGTAAAGACTATGTAAATGTTAGTTTTTCTCATTATTTTTCAGCAGAGAAACTGGAGTTCAGAGAGTGGAAGCCACTTTGCCCAATGTGACACAATTACATAGTTGCAGAGTTGCCATTGGAACCCAAGATTCCTGCTTCCTAATTCAAAAGAGTAACAGTCCTGTGGAGTGCCTTTTTTAACCTAAGAATATCACTAATTCTCTGTACAACTGAAGGAACTAAATAGATTCCCTTTTGTGTCTCATGCTCTATCAAAGGAAGCTTTTCTTTCTTATTTTTTAATAGTTTGTTGGTGTCCTTTCATATACATACATATAGGATATCCCAATGAACTTAGTACATTTTTAAAGCACTAATTTTTAAGGTTTAAAAAGCTTTAACAGTTTAAAATTGCACTAAGACTTTTGAGATATGTGTGTGTGCATGTGTGTGTGTATGTGTGTGTGTAGTATTTGTGTGTGTGTGTAATGAGAGAGAAAGAAAAAAAATAATCATCACGTCTCCTCCCTTTGACTCAGAATTACTACTACTAGGTCTATACCTCCAAATATATCAAAGGAAAAATGAAATGACTCATAAACATAAAAATATTCAGAGCATCTATTTTTATGTTTGCAAAGAATTGGAAAGTGAGGGAATCCCCATCAATTGGGGAATGGCTGAACAAATTATGGTCTATAAATGTGATGGAACACTACTACAGGAATACTATTCCTGTAAGAAATTATAAAGGGGTGGGGGTGTTCAGAAAAACCTGCAAAGACTTCTATGAACTGATGCAAAGTGAAGTAAGCAGAATTAGGAGAACATTGTACACAGTAACAGCAATATTATAAAGATAATCAACCTTGAAAGACTTAGTAACTCTGATCAATACAATGATCCTCTATTATCATTTTATCATTGGTCCAAAGGACTAATGATAAAAAATGCTATCTACCTCCAGATAGAGCTGCAGATGGGATCAAAGTGCAGATGGAAGCATATTTTTTCTCTCTCTATTTTTTGGAACATGTTTTATGCAAAATAATAGATTGTGTATGACTTCATATGTATAATGAGAATTGTATTTGGAACTGGGAGATAAAGAATCATGTTTGAGGAACACCAAGAAGGCCAATAAGAAAATATGAAAGGGAGTGAAGTGTAAGAAGATTTGAAATATGCTAAGGGGCTAGGGTATGAATGGCTTTAAAAACCAGTGTGTTATATTTGGTCCTGAAGCAATAGAGAGCCACTAGAGTTTACTAAATAGAGAGTGGTGATGTGGTTAGACAAGCACTTTTTGAAAACCACTTTGGCAGCTGAGTGGAGGATAAATAGAAGTGGAAGTAGAATGGAGGGAGTGAGATGTAGCAGCAAGCTATTGCAATAGTCCAGACAGATGAGGGCCTGGGCCAGGGTGGTGATGGAGCGAGTGGAAAGAAGAGAATTTTTAGGGAAAATGGTATAAAGGTAGAAAGATCAAAACTTGGCAATAGTGTAGAAATTTGGGAAGAGAGAAAAGTCAAGGATAATACCAAGGATGAGAGTCAGTTGTGACAGGAAGCATTCATTCATTTATTGAACAAGCACTTATTAAGTGCCTACTATTTGCAAGGCCTTTCACTTGATGCTCAAGAAAAAGTCAAAATGTGCCAATTCCCAGTGACGCAGAATGTTGCATTAAACATGCTATCAGATAAAGTTTGGTGTTTTTGGAGGGGAATGGGCAAAGGTTCCTTTTAGTGACCTGCTTTTCTTGCAAAGTTCAAGTCATAGGTAAGGGTGATTATTTTCTGAGAGAAAAAAGACCGTTATAGATTGGACTAGTACCCAAGTCTCCTGAATCTCCATTCAAGGTTCTGCTCAGTACGTCGCAACGCTTTTGTGACTATTCAGATGGTATAAAGTTAAATCTTTACCATTTCATATTGGAGTAATTTAGAAGAAAATGCTCGTCTGTAATGGGAGGAAGGGCAGGAGAACAAGATTCACACCCATTAGTCCCCACAGACCAGATGTGCTCTTCAACTAGAAAACCCGAGTATCTAACTGTCCACTAACTGGGTCTTTGTTGTCCTCCATTCTAAAAGTCTTTCCCAACCCCCCATGCTTCAGAGACCCATTTTCTTGAAAAAGACTGCAGAGGTGACACTAAATAACAAAACCTGGCTAAATCAGACATAGCTAGATTATGAATGGAGATACCAGGGACTGCCCTTGCTGAGTTTTTAATCCTGAGGAGATACCTTGAACCATGAGCTATGAAGACTCCCTGGTACCCTGAGCAGAATACTCCTAAGGCATCTCTTCTCCAAAGCCCTCAGGTAGTGAAGGGCACCAAAGACTCTCTCAATAATAGGAATAGGAAGCCTATTTACAGGCCAATGTCTCTTCTCTTTAGGCGCCCATGTGCCAATTCAAGGTCATGGCCATTCCATTTGATTCAAAGTGAAGAGAAGAGAAGAAAGAGATATGGACATCTCTCTGGGAGATCTGCCCCAGGAGCATCTAAAGGTAAAGGTAAACAAATGAATCAGAGCTTTTCCTTAGATGACTAATGGACTGAAAGGCACTGAAAATAGTAAGGGAATGGCATTTACTTCTCCCAACCTTTTCCAGCTCAACCAGTCTGGACACACTGAGTTTGTATTCCAAGTGTTCACCATTTCCCACAGGATCCAGGCACACCTCTGCTGCTTCTTCCTCCTTCTCTATACAATGATTTGTGTGGGAACACTGCCAACATCTGGGCTGTGTTCACCCATAGCTCCCTGCACACCCCTATGTTTGTCTTCCTTTCCAACCTATCCTTCCTAGAGATGTTATACCACTACTCTGGTACCATTGATGTTCTCCAATATCTTTGGATCCCAGAGGCCCATCCCACTGGCTGGCTGTAGGATCCAAATGCTCTTTTTTGTAACCCTTGGTGGGACTGATTGTTTCCTGTTGGCTGTCACGACATATGACCGCTGTGTGGCCATCTGCCACCCCTTGCACTATACTCTCATCATGACCCAGAAGCTATGTACTCAGATGGTGGTTGGCTCCCTGATCCTGGCTATTTTTCTTCTCTTGCGCCTCACTTCATTGGTCTTTACTCTGCCCTTCTGTGGGCATCACAGGATGATCAAACACTTCTTCTGTGATGTACCAACTGTTCTACAACTGGCCTGTGCTAATACTCACATTCCCCAGGCTGTTGCCTATGTAGGGAGCATCATTCTCCTGACCATCCCATCCTACATCTTCATCACCAACATCATCTTGCACATTCGCTCAGCTGAGGGCTGCCAGCGGTCCTTCTCCACCTGCTCCTCCCATCCCACTGTGATCCTGGTACAATATGGCTGCTGCAGTTTGGTCTATTTCATCTTCCTTCAAGCACCACAGAGGAGAATGATAGACAGCTTGCCTTGGTCTACACCTTTGTCACCCCCCTGCTTAATCTCCTCATTTATACCCTTCGGAACAAGGATGTCAAAAATGCTCTGAAAAAAGTCATGAACAGTACTAGATAACCAGATCTACTCAGTATCAATCAATTTTAAAAGCATTTATTGTATGTTAGTTATAATGGTATATGCTATACTAAGCATTGAGGATTTAAAAAATAGTCATAGTCCCTGCCTTCAAGGAATTTAGATTCTAATGGAATTTCCTGACAATTCCTGAATAGAGGGAAGAAATTACAGTCACTGGAGTTGAATTTTAATTTAGCCAAGAGACTTTTTGTTGTTTTTTAATAAGCGTCCCAGTCTGTGGCAAGCACAACCATTATCTTTAAATACATCAGTCGTTAAGTATTGCAGAGCTAGTAAGCGGCAGAGGCAAAATTCAAACCCAAATTCCTAACAGCAAAATCAACCCTATCCATTGTGCCAGGTAAGATAAATAAAGAATTTGGTGGAGTCTCTTTGGTATTAAGGCTTGCTCATAGTCAACACATGAAGTACCCTGTTCCTGTCTCCACCCCCCAACTCCAGTTCTCACTACAGGGGAAGGTTTTTGGCTCATCAGACTGTATAACGCCAATTCTTGACTGATGATTTTCAAGGTATCGCTATTGAAATTTCTTTTATAGTTTAATTGTTTTAATTACTTAAAAATATTAACAAGCATAAAGCTCTATTAACATAGAAATTCTAGCAAAGCCAAATGGAGGAAAATAGTGAATCCAGGAGGCAAAGGTAAAGTCATTATTTGTGGTGCTTCTCTTGGGGTGAAGATAGAATTCTTTCACCTCACCAGAAATTCCTCACCTGAATTTCTGGCAAGGTAAATAGAACCTTTGTCTAGTGTAATCTACTATTCAGCATTTCAGGTTTTATACAAACTGGAGGAATACTCACATTGTCTGTAATCAGGCAGCAATGCAGGCCACCTTATCACAGTTGGATCTGGTTGGATCCGGTTGGATCCAGTGACTCAGGCACATACACCCAAATACACACACTGGTATGCATGTGCACATATGAACACATGCATGTGCACGTACACTTAATTGGACTATAAGTGTGCTTGGAAATAAAGGGAAGGTGAAGATGAGAGTTCAGAATTCAACCCAGTGATAAGTAGAATCCATTATCAAGGTTGCTTCCTTTGACTCCGCTCCAGGCAGACTAAGATCTCCAGGGAATTTATGGTGTTACTATAAACTTGTTTGCTCCAGTTTTATACAGTAGCACTTGGGTGAAAATACACGGGTGCCCTCAGGATGTGCTCACATTGTCAGAGAAAGCTCTTATTGACATTTCATCCTTTTCAGAAACAGCAGAGTCAGCCTGAGGCCAGCAGTAGCTTGTTAGTTGACCAGTTGGCCTGATTCTTTTAACAGCCTGCATTCTACATGACAGAAAATGACAGAATTTCCAAGTCAAAGAATTAATTCCTGTTAATCAGGGCGACAATCATAACTGTCCCTCCTTCCTCATGGGGCCTTGTATGGATTACATGAAACAATGGACAAGAAATTGCTTTGTCAACATAGAAATATAGGATAATTCCAGCGAACTTGGGCTGATTGATGTCAGATGTTACCCATAATAAGAAGTTTCAGCGTGAAAGGTTTTTCTACTTATGTTTGAAAGATGTTTTTTGAGAGCTCTTCATTCATTTCTCTATTTTCTCACTCGTTCAACAAGTATTGGAGACTTACTAATGGCCAATTGCTATAGTAGACCCCATAAAGTATACAATAAACATATGTTAAGGTCTTATGAGGTATAAAGCTTGGTGTTCAGCACCGAATGAGATTTTTAAGAATTAGAGAATACACAGAATCTATCCTTGTGGATACAAGATAAAAATATGGAATACAGACATACAAAATACAGAAACATAGATTTACTCTCATTCATTCATAAAAAAATTTTATTAAGATTCCACTATTTGTCAGGTGATGAGCTAAGTGCTGGTGATATAAGATAAAAAAAATATAGTCCCAAAATCACAGAATGTTGACTATGCTGTCAAGTGAAGTGGTTCAGATTATAAGTTTTGTTTATTTTTCATTTATTACAATGAAGAGCTCAATATCAATGGTATTTGACTTTACCAACAGTATAAAAAAATATTAATTTTTTTTAATGACAGTCCATGCCTTCAGTAAGCTTCATACATTGTGCTAAGAGGTCAACAGCATGAACAGAGACATATATAATGTAAAACGAGTTTTGATTGGGGCAAAGAAGTGATCAAGACAAATTAGTCAAGGATAATTTGAGAAAGGAGAAAAAACTTGCAAATCTCCACCAATGGAATCTCCCACCATTGCAGAGCTTGGTTTTCTCTGTCTGCACTCTTGGAATTCCCCAAATCATATTTCATGAATAGACATCCAGAGTTGAATAACTTTTTTTTCATATATTCATTATATTCAAGGATCATTAGAGACAAAAGCATGAGGGAGTGAAGCCTTTAATTCATGGAGAGTTTAATGTGGGCTCTAAGGGAGTCTGAAGTAAAAAAAATGGAGTTTTCCTGATGGCCCTGAGCACTTTTCTGGGTAACAAGTTTTTAGAAGCATAGAGAGAGAGAGTGCTGTGCAATATATTGAGGACATAAAGACTCAAATGAAAAGTATTTCATTTTAGATGAAATTTAACTTAAAGAAGCCACTACACCCTGCTACAGAATACAACATGAAAACGGGTAAATAAACAAAAGTACTTTGAGTAAGAAGAAATCTCTGAATCTGAGAGATTCAGAAATGCATTTCCATAGAAGGTGAGACTTAAACTGAGCCCTAAAGAAGGCTATGAATTTTAATAGGAGAAGTTCAGTGGAGAGTGAATTCCATGTATAGGGAACCACCTCAGCAAAGGCACAAAGGTGGGATATAGAATGTTGAGGTCAGGGAATGGTAAGTAGACCAGGATGGCTGGAATGTAAAGTACATTAAGGAGAATTCTATGAAATAGGTAAAAGGTAGGAAATAGAAAAATTCAGTAGTCTGTATCCAAATTACACAGGGCTTTCAACCAAGCTGAAGAGATTTTTCATTGAGGCAATAGGGAGCCACTGAAGATTCTTTTTTGGAGATAGGGGACAATGTCACATCTGTTATTCAGAAAGATTGTTTTCAATGTGTGGAGGACATATTGGAGAGATAAGAGACTGAAAGCAAAGATATTGATTAGCAGACTACTGCAAATGTGCAAGTCGAGATTGATGAGGGCTTGGTCTAGGCTGGTGGCCTTAGTGGAGAGAAGCGGACAGAAGCAAGAGACATCGAGGCATAATGAACAAGACCTGACAATTAACTGAACACATAGCTTTTGAGATGCGTCAAGGACATCTAGGTAGAAATGTCCTACGAGAGGTTATGATTTGAAGTTGAAAATCAGTGGAGAGATGATCAAACAATAAACATTAAGTCCCCACTGTTTTCCAGGCACTATGCTAAACACTGAAGATACAAAAAGAGGCAAAAGACAGTCTTTGCTCTCACAGAGCTTACGGTCTAATAGGGAACACAACATGCAAACAAATACATACAAAGTAAGCTCTACATAGGATAAGTAGGAAATAATTAATAGAGGCAAGACATTAGAATGAAAGAGAATTGGGAAAGGCTTTCTGACAAAGATGGGATTTTAGTTGGGATTTAAAGGAGGCCAGGGAGGTCAGTAGTCAGAGCAGAAAAGGGAGAGGATTCCAGAGATGGGAGACCGCGAGAGAGAATGCCTGGAGCTAAGAGATGGTGGGGTGGATAGAGAGATCTAGGAGTCATTTAGATGTGCTCCAGATCATTTACGGGTCAGAAACTAATTATTACCCAAAGGAGACTTAGAGAATAGCTCTCATTGCAGAGCTGATTTCTAGGAAATGGAAGAGAAGGGGGCAGGATCTTTAGTTCTACTACTATTTTTTCTGATCTGAGTTCTGAGGCCTGCTTAATTTTATTTTTGTTTAGGATAAATGTGTGCATGCATATATACATGTTGTAGAAATCTATGTGTATTGTTTATACAATGTACCTGTGTCTATATATGTATGCATGTATATTTGTGTGCACATTCATTCATACAAGCATCTATTTTTGGTAAGGTTCTTGAGTTACAGGTCCTCCTTCTTCCTTGATCTACCCAGTGGAAAAATGCAAGTATTTGCCTCCTGATTTTTGGTCTAATGATTTTGTTCTGAACATGTCTATCTAAATAAAGATTTTAATTCTATAGTGCTCATACACTCCAAAGGTTAAAAAAAGACTTTAGAGTCTGCATGTTAGAACCAAAAGAGACCTATAACATCACATATTACAACCTCTGGGTAGAGGTTGGAATAGGGGACCTTTTAAGTTTTTTGATTCTGAGAATCTTATTATGATATTAGACCACTATACCTCATGCCTGCTCTTAGTGAGAAAGCTTCTAATACCTCTCCATTACATACTATCTCCTAATTGCAAATAAATCCTTTTCAATCTGAGACTTTTTCCTTTTTAAAAACAGAAATGAGTGGTGTATTCTCTCTAAGAGCATTCTTGGTTTTATCCTTTATATAAATATTCTTTTGATCTTATTCTTTATATTTTCATTTTATTCTTTTTGTGTTATTCTTTATGTAAATATCCATAGCTTTTTTGCACAATGGATAAAGTCTTAGACCTGGAGTCCGGAAAATCTGAGTTTCGATCCAGCCTCAGATACTTCTTGTGTCATCCTGAGTAAGTCACATAACATCAATCTGTCTCAGTTTCCTCATCTATAAAATAGAGATAATAATATCTTCTACCTCGTCAAGCAGTTTTGAGGATAAAAATGAGACAATATTTGAAAGGCATTTTTCAAATCTTAAAGCATTATCTGAATGTTAACTATTATTAATTATTATATGTTATATTATTCTAGGTATTTAAACCATGAATTATATTTGTATTCCTGGTATCAATGCCAACTGATCAAAATGGATAATTTTCAAGCTATATTATACTAAATTTTCCAGAATGTTGCTTAATAGTTGATATCAATATTCCTTAATGACACTGGTCTCTGGTTTGTTCTTAGTGGCTGTCCTTATAGATAATATCTAGACAAGCATTTATCAAACTTTCGGTCTCAGTTCCTTCTTAACCTCTTTTTTTCCCTTTTTAAATAGTATTTTTTTCCCAATTACATGTCAAGACAATTTTTAGCACTCGTTTTTACAAGATTTTGAATTCTAAATTTTTCTCCCTCCCCCCTTCCCCTCCCTTCTTCAAAAAAGGGTAGGCAATTTAATATAGGTTATATGTGTGCTATCATGGAGAACATGTAGTCACAGTTGTTAAAAAAAAAAGGAACAGATCAAAAGGGAAAAAAACACAAAAAAAAGAATTATGAGTGAAAAAAAGAATGTTTCAATCTGCCTTCAGAGTCCATCAGTTCTTTATCTGGATATGGATGGCATTTTCCTTCATGAGTCTTTTGAACTGGTCTTGGATCATTGTGTTGCTGAGAAGAACTGAGTCATTCATAGTTGATCATCACACAATGTTGCTGATACTGTGTACAATGTTTTTCTGGTTCATCAGTTCATATAAGTCTTTCTGGGTTTTTCTGAAATCTACCTGTTCATCATTTCTTATAGTACAATAGTATTCCACTACATTCATATGCCACAGCTTGTTCAGGTATTCCCCAATTGATGGGCATCCCCTCAATTTCCAATTCTTTGCCACCACAAAAAGGACTACTATAAATATTTTTGCACAGGTAGTCTCTCTTAACCTCTTAAAAGTTATTGAGGACCCCAAAGATCTTTGGTTTATATAGGATATGGATGTAGAGAGAGGGAGGAGGGGTATTATTATTTACTATATTTGATATTAAAACAGCTTAGTATTCTCATGAAAATCATTTAGACCTCATAGACTGCCTAAAAAGATCTCACAGACCTAAGGGTACCCGGATCACACTTTGAGAACTGCTGATCTAGTCCAATCCTCTTATTTTACAGATGAGGAAATGGGCACAGCAAGTTTAAGTAAATTTCTCAAGGTCACACAGGTACTAAGAGCTAGAATTTGAATCCACATTGTCCAACTTTGAGCCCAGCACTCTTTCAACTACATTTTCTTGTTCTCTGCTTTATATTTGCCAAATTTTGGAGCCCACGACCATAGTTTCACATTAAGACAATTTAGTAAGATTTGCTATCTTTCTCTGTTTCAGAACAGTTTTTATAGTTAAAATATTATTTATTCTAGCTAGACCCTTTCAAACCACAGACGTGGGGAAAATTAGCACCCTAATGAATTCAATCAGTCCTGGGGATGAAGGGATATGCTGGCATGCCAACATTTGCCCACATATCTGTGACTTCAAAAGGTATCCCGTGTTTCTTTCAAAGTCTGCTTCTCCCCTCTCATTGACAGGGTCACCCCAGGTCTAGAATCTGGATGTTCTAGGTTCCAGAATGCAATTTTCTCTGTCTACCCCAATGTGTTGAGGCACCTGGGAACTAACCACATCAACCAGGTATGCTAGGGTGCTGGCCATGGAACCAGGAAGACCTGCATTCAAATCCAGCCTCATATACTTCCTAGCTGTGTAACTCCTGACCAGTCACTTAACTCTTTCTGTCACAATTTCCTCATCTATAAAACTGAACAACAACAAGGTTGTTGATAGGATCAAATAAGGTAACATATTACAGTGCTTTGCAAATCTTAAAGTACTATATAAATATGAGCCACAATTATTACTAATACTCATTTTCCAAGAACCATGTCAGGTGCCACTGACTCGCTGGAACCTTTCCTGATCCTCTCAGTTGGAAGCAATTTTTCCCTCCTCATATTTTTCTGGAGCATTTTCTCTGGATATTCCCCTTGCCACAACTGTTCCCTTTTGTACCATACTTCTCCTTGTAAATCTCTTACTGTCCCACTCCCCAAAGAGTAGGACCTCGTTGATGGGAGCCACTGTGTTACATTTTATCTCTGTATCTTCAGTACCATGGTCAATTCTTTGCACATGAGAAACACTTTAAATCATTTTTGTTTAATTAGAATTTTTTGACTTTTTTCACTTGAGAAAACTGAAATTTTCCTCCCTTCAGCCACATCCCTCACAAATTGGTATAAAATTGTGGCTTAGCCATTTCCCCCTGGAGAAATTTACTACAAGACAACTTAAGTCCCTGATGGAGAGAAGAAAAAAAGAAGTGGCAATGAGAGCAAGATTCTCTCCTACCAGTCTCCAGGCTCCAGTTGGGATGTCCACCAAACAAGCCCATAGAGATCTGAATGTCCATTAGCCTTATCTGAGTTATCCTCAATTCACAAAGTTTTCCCCAAACCCCTCTGCTTCAGGGACCCATTCCCCTGAAAGAGACCTGAGAGAGGACAGTAAATAGTCTGATTAAGGAAGAATATGACTAGATTGTGAATGGAGTCAATGGGGATTACCCTTGTTGAGCTTCCTCATACTGCAGAAGCATCTTAAACCTCAATCTAGAAAGTATCCATGGCACACATGACCGCTACACTTTAAAGCTGCCTCTACTCCAAGACCCTCAGGTAGGGAAGGATACCAGAGTCTGTTCCCACCTCCAGATCTATGAGATCTAGCCAGAGAGTAAAGGAAGGGGGAATACCCACTAGGCAGGTCTTTCTTTTCTAGCAAGCACTGTACCCTTTGAAAGTCAAGGAACCTAATTCCATTTAAATAAATGATAAGGTAAGGAAGAGAGTAATTGAGCTTTGCTGTAGACTGGCACAAGAGTATCTCAGGACAAAAGCAGACTGCTGATCAGAGTTTTTCCTTAGTTGGCTGATGGATTCAGAGACACTGGAAGGAGGTAAGGGGAGGTGATTTCACTGCTTCCTTTTCATTTACTTGTATGACTTGAGGTCCCAAGATTTGGCATTGGGGAAGTCCCTTAGAGATAATTCAGTCCAAACCCTTTCATTTTACAAAGAAGAAAACTGAGTCCCAGTGAAAGGAAGTGTCTTGCCCCAGAAAATACAGTCAACTGAAGGCTTCTGGTTTCAAATCCAGTATGCTTTTCTTCCTAATGGGCTTTTCAGGGGTCATCTTTGAAGGATGTATAAACTAACCTAGCCACTCAGCCCTCATTCTGGATTATGGCATAGACTGTATAGATTGTTAGAGGTAACAGAGATCTTTGATATCAATAAAGTCCAAAGATAAGCTCTCCCAAATATGACCAATACAGTCATTTCTTTTGCTAGGGATTATCCTTAGAAAGTTATTTAAACCAAATTTGATAGTCCTTCACCTAAATGGCTAAATACATGGATTGATCCATCCATATTTGAAACAAAGGAAGGTTCCTTTTGGGGGGAGGGGAGTCAGAAGTCAGTAGGTTAGTGGGCAGTGATAGATAATGGGAAGAAAAAAGAGTGTCAAGGAAAGATTTGAAATTCACAGAAGAAATGAAAGAAATTGCAGAGGAGAACATAGAGAAATTTTTATAAAAACTTATTCAATTGTGTGTATACATATATGCTTCTGAAAGGTTAATTGTTACAGAAATTCACAATTTCTTACACAATCCTTTTTCTTATTTTTGTATATTGCCATATTTGTGGTTATTGATGGTTATTAGGTTCACAATAATAAAAAAAAAAGTTTAAAGACAGAAAAAAGTAGATCAATTGGACCTACTCCCACATATTATATTAGAGGATTCATTGCCATTGAATCCAGTTCTCAGGACCTCCATCTTCCAAGACATACTTCAATAGCTCAGGTGTACCAGTATTATCTCACAAAGTATACCATAAACTGAAGTACAGGACAGACCCTAGAATGAAGAGATGTGGGATCTAAAAGCAATTTTGCAGCTAACTTGCCATGTGACATTGGGAAATAATTCATTCCACTTCAATTAGAACTGGAAGTTCCCTTAGAGACCATCTGGCCCAACCCTACCTTTTTTTTAGAAATGAGAAAACTGAGGCTTGGAGTGGTTAGTTAGACTACCCATAGTCACATAGCTAGTAAAAGTCTGAGGCAAGATTTGAACTCAGGTCTTCTGGACTGTTAAGTCAAGCATTCCATCCACTATGCCACCTATCTGCCTCAGTTTTCTCATCTGTGAAATTAAAGGGGTGGTAGACTTAATACTCTGTAATACTTCCAGCTCTAACATTCAATGAGTCTAATTCCTCAAGGGCAAGGCCCACATCTCCCACTTCTCTGTATCCCTCAAAGTACCATGTACACTGCTGGGCACATAATCATGCTCAATAGATGTTTGTTCATTCAATGATTAAATAAACCCAGACAGACTTCATGCCACAGCACCAGAAAAGTCCCCCAGCTCTGGTTGTCAATTGAATCAGGGAGAAAGTAGACACAGCATCTCCCAATCCTTCATGTTCACCTCTCCCTCCTTGGCTCATACAGCCTAGTCTCAGAGCTCCAAGCCCAAGGAGTTTAACTTTCTTGAGTCAGAAAATATCCAAGCTCCTACCATATAATTATGAAATGACATCCCACAGGACCCAACTGCAAGACGCTTTCATCTCTATAATTCATGGAAAAGGGATTATCCTTAGAAAGTTATTTAAACCAGATTTGATAGTCCTTCACCTAAATGGCTAAATACACGGATAGATCCGTGATCTCATACCATCATAGACTTAGCGATGGAAGGGACCTTGGAGCTGATCCAGTCCAATCCATAGGTATTCCATGAGGAAACTGAGGACCAGAGAAATGAACTTGCTCATGGTAGAGTTCTAAAGCTGCAATTTGAACACAGATATCTTGGTAGTAGTAGTAGTAATAGCAGTAGTAGTAGTAGTAGTAGTAGTAGTAGTAGTAGTAGTAGTAGTAGTAGTAGTAGTAGTAAGCATTTAAATAGTGTTTTGTAGTTTTCAAAGCACTTTATATTTGTTAATTCACTTGGTATTCATAATAACTCTATGAAGTAGATGTTACTATCCCCATTTTACAGATGAGAAAACTGAAATAGAGCTTAAACAACTTGCCAAGTATTATCTAGATAGTAAGAGTTTGTGGCAGGATTTGAACTCAGGTCTTCCTGACTCCAAGTCCTGTGTACTATCCATTTCACTACCTAGCTGCCAAGATTCTTTCCTCTTTACCATACAGAATATCCATACAGATCGATATTCATCTACACAGATGTAGATGGTAACCCACAACTGTTGTCTTCAAGGATCTTATGCCCTCCCTGGGAAGGATATTTATACATCATTCTAGTCATTCTTCTCCACGTCCTCCCATTAACTCTCCATGGAGAAGTTACTAAATGTAGCGGCTTCCTTCCTCTAGGTCAGGAGTTCCTAATCTAGAATCTGTGGACCCCCCGATGTCCATAGGCATTTATGGAGCAATTTCACAGAGCCAATAAACTTAGGTGGGAAAAAAAATCTTAATTCAGCAAAATTGGTTTCCTTTGCCATTCTGTGTATTTTATTTTACTCGTTTAAAAACATTTTGACATTGTGCATAACTTAAAAAAAGGTTTAAATTTCTGTTCTAGGTCTTTTTTGCATTTTGTGAGCTGTCTTATAACAGCTGAAATGTTTCATTATCCCCCTCTAATCCCTAGAGTGTTTAGCTATTAGAAGAGAAGGGAAACACCCCAGGGTTCCTTACCAATGTTCTTTGTCTTGAAATCACTACTAGCCTATACACAGGACAGGTTTGTCCCACCAACACTTTCTTTTAGTTCAATGTGATTCAACAAACATTTGTCAAACTCTTAATATCATTGGTTAGTGCCATGATACATAAGCCAGGCAGCATAAGCTTGAATAAAACTGATGTTTAATCATCAGAGTAGGAGCATTGTGAGTCATGAAATCACAGGGTTGTACAAGAATCCTTAAATAGCATGTAATCCACCCTCATTTTATAGACAAGGAAGCTGTGGCCCATAGCAGGGGGAAAAACGTTGTTTGTCTAAGTTCAACAGCTAGTTAACAGGGGTTATGAAGGGCTTTAAAAGCTAAACAGAAGAATATATGTTTTATTTAAGAGTCAATACAAAGCCCCTAGAGTTGGTATAGTAGGGGAGTGACACAATCAGATCTGTACTTCAGAAAAATTACTTTGGCAGCATCATAGATGGTGAAATAAAGTGTGGAGAGACTTAAAACAGAAATCAGCAAGAGGGTGTTGTACTAATCTAGGCTAATTGTGATGAGAGCCCATACTAAAGTAACTATGGCAACCATGTGAGTAGAAAGAAGGGGCAAGAGATGTTGGGGAGGCAGAAACAGTAAGATTTGGCAAGTTATTGAAGATGTGGGATGAGGGAGAGTAAGGAGTAGAGGATAACACCAAGATTATGAACCTGGAAAGAGAGAAGAATGAGTTATGGGGAAAGATAATGAGTTCTGTTTCAAGCACATTGGGTTTGAGATATCTTCCTGACATTCATTTTTAATGCCCAATAGACAATTGGTGATGCAAGACTCAAAGTCAAAAGAGAGATTGGAACTACATATCCAAATCTGACAATCACTGGCATAAAATGATTGTTTAAAATATGTGAGTTGATGAGGTCAACAAGAAAGAGCGCAGGAAGAGAAGAGTAAAGGACCTAGGACAGAGTCTTAGGTGACACTCCCCAGATACGGGGCATGATCAGGATAATGAATAAGCAAAGGAGATTAGAAAGGAGCAGTTGGAGAAGTAGGAGAGAGTAACGTCAAGAAGCCCCAAGAGGATAAAGCATCTAGGAAAAGAAAGTGTTCAACAGGCTTAAACTCAATAGACAATTTGAAAATGATGAGAACTGAAAAAAGACCATCTGATTTATCAATTAACAGATCTTTAATAACTTTGTAGAGAGCCGTTTCAGCTGAGTAACAAGGATGGAAGCCAGAGTGCAAAGGACTGAGGAGTGATTGAAAAAAGAGGCAGTTGAAACAGTGAGTGTAGACAGTTTATTCTAGGAGTATTGTGGAGGAAGGAAATGAAGTGGGAAATAGGCCAATTGCTGGAGGGGGTGGTTAAGTCCAGTGAAGTTGTTTGGTTTTGTTTTTTTTTTTAATATGGGGAAGATAGAGTTAAAGGCAGGAGGAAAGGAGCAAGTAGATAGGGAAAGGCTGAAGATAGGGGGGAGATGATTGATGTTATAATCTGCTGGAAAAGATAAGAGGAGATGGGATCAAGAGGACATGTGGAAGAATTGGTCTTGTCAAAGAGAATGGTTACCTCTTTGTCAGAGACTGAAAATAGAGAGTGGGGAATATGAAGAGGTTTTGAGATGAAAAAGAGAGTAGAGGGAGTTCACAGTGAATGATTTCATTTTTTTTTCAAAAAAGTAATCCACAGAGTCCTCAACTGTGGGAGAAGAGAAAGGAGAGGTGTGAGGTTTGGGGAGAGAAGAGGCTGCTTAGAAAGATTTTTCTGGGGAACAAGATAAGGAAACAGAAAAGGAAGAATAAACAACTTGGCTTGCTGCTGTGAGAGTACAGATGAAGTCAGATAATATGAATTTATAATGTACCCAAGAAGCGTTCCTTCTTCAATTACCAAGAGTATCCCAGTTTCTCTTCCTGGTTAATGGAAATGAATATGTGTCCTTTCAGTTATTATGTGCTCTATATAAGGGATGCTGATTTTCTCTCCTACCTAATGAGACTGCAAGAGCTGTTCTAATGTAGAAAGTACTGGACTGGGTGGCAGAAGAGCTGGGTTTGAATCTTGACTAAGTTATTTAGTAGCTGTATGACCTCAGACAAGTCTGGACCTCAGTTTCCTCTACAAGGACTTTTCTACAAATGGCTATAGTTTTATGAATGTTCTAGGATTTATTCAAGAGATAATGATATTCTGTTACTTGATAGAATATCAACATATCTATATTGAAAGAGGCCTTAGAGGTCATCTTGTCCAGCCCATGTTGGAGCAGGAATCTCATCTACCACGTTTCTAACAAATGATCAGTGGTGAAGACCTTACAGTCTCTGGAAGCAGCCCATCACAATGTGGGACAGCTCCAATTATCAGCAATATTTTTCTTTCGCCATTCTCAAATCAGTTTCTCTGTAGCTTTCCCCCATTGATCCTAGTTCTTTCTACTGGGGCCAACCTAAACAAGCTTAATAATCTTTCTCCCACAGGACAACACTTAAAATACTTGAAGACAGATATTGAGGCACCTTCAGTCATTTCTTCTCTATTTTCTCTATCTATACATCAAGGAAAGATTTTATGAGTTGTGGGAATATTAGCACTGCCTCCGTTTCTCCTCGGTGTGATTTACAATCCTATTCTAAGATAATCAGATCAGTTTATTTAGATGTGTTCAGCCTCATTCAAAAGAGAAATGCCAGAATCCTAACAGGTTTAGGTGCCTATACATCATTCTTAGGTTCTATATGAAGAGAAATAAATATATCATAGAATAGCCAATAGTCAATAAACCAGGAACAGAGCTAAACACGAGGGATTTTTTTAAAAAATGCTTTCTTAGAATTAGAGCTATCCTGGGGCAACTAGGTGGCACAATGGATAGAGCCCTGAAGTCAGGAGGACCTGAGTTCAAATCCAGCCTCAGACCAAACACTCAACACTCACTAGCTGTGTGATCCTGAGCAAGTCACTTAACCTCAATTGCTTAAAAAAAAAGAAAAAAAAGAATTAAAGCTATCTCAAAAAGGAACAGATTGCTTCTGGAGGCAGTGATCCATCCTTCACTAGAGTCCCTCAGCAAAGGCTCAAGAAGAACTTGGTAGGTATGTTGTAGAGTGGAAACATTCACATATTGGTAAGACTAAATTATCTCTAAAGTCCCTTCTAACCCTGAGATTCTATGATATTTTCAATTTATTTATGGCCTTCAGAGCCTTAACGAAAAGTGTGCAACTGTTAGGCAAGGTGGTACACAACCAATATTAGTTGAAATAACTACCTTTCTTCTGCTCTTTTCCTCTCTTTTATTTTTTCTAGCTTCTTTCTTCCTTTTTTTATCTTTGTCTCTCTTCTACCTTCTCCTGCCATTATCCCACTTGCCAATTCCTGTCATCATCTTCATCATCATCATCATCGACATGCTTCTCCTCTTTCTTTTCCTCATCTTCCCCTTCATCCTCTTCCTCTTGTTCTTCTTTTTCTTGTTTTTCTCATCCTGTTCCTATTCCTCTTCCTCTTTCTTCTCATTCTCCTCTTCCTTTTCTTTTTCGTCTTTCTCCTCCTCTTCTTTTTTCTTCAGGTTTGGAGCTTATAGAATAGTTGCTTATAAAACTATATATTGATATTGCTAGGTGCCATAATGCTACTGTGGAAAAGCAAAACCTCCACCAGAGAAGAGTTAACTCGACTTTCATTTCTAGAACATAATATTTTCACGTGAAGGGAGGTAATGTAGACTGTCAGATCTCAAAAGGACTTTAGAATATGAAATATAGACTACCAGAACCAGTATATGCCTTTGAACACAGGATTCAGAACTAAGAACTTTAGAATATAAAATGGCAGAATGGGACAATGGTTTCCATGAAAGTTTGAATGAACCCTAGAACTTTGAACTTTGAATCTCTGAGCTGAAAGGAACGTTAGTAAACATGACATAGACTGTTAGAACTAGAACAAATTAGGGAGGTCATCTAATCCAAGCCCTTCCTTATATAAATAAGGATAACTAAGACCCAGAGAGATGAAATGATGGGTCAAGATGATTTTAACCAGGTCTTGAAATCTGAAATGGTGTGATCTCATCACATGCTATGTAATAGTGGTTCAGAAAGGGTGGACTGACTGACTGCCTTGAAATGTGTGCTTATTCTCCAATGACAATGGGCGTTATAGTTTTCACAGACAGTGAAATGATGAAATTATCAATTTGATTCAAAATGGAGTACAGAGTTTTGTTTTGTATTTTTTTCCATTGCAGTGAGTTTTTAAAATCTCTCTGTGGGAGACACGAGAGAGACAGAGATAGTGAGGTAGGACGAAGAGCAATAGTAGTGCGCAGCAAACAGCATCGGAAGATGAAGAACACTTTCCATGAGACTGACTCTAAGCCTTGCGTTGGCTTCAACTTTTTCCTATCCTCAGCTTACCAGGAATCATATTAAGATAACCCAGCAGGGAGTGAAAAAATTATGCCAACTTGGAGAAGCCTCCAGAATGCTGCTGAATCCCCTCTTCTTTCTGCTCCTTTTTTTTCATTACCATACACAGCCTTGGATCATTGTTTGCCACTGTTTCTTTGTTCTTTTAAATTTTCCAATGTGTTTTTATCTTAATGATAGCTTTTCTAGATAAAGACAATTACACTGTATCCTGAATTAGCATCTCTTCTATAGAGATCAAGGGGAAGATAAATAGTTAATTATACCAAACTTAACTAGCCAGGAAACTACATTCTTAGGCTGGTTATTAAAAGAATATTGGGGGCTCCATGCTTTAGGTTAATTTGATTAATTATCTCCATTTTAAAGCTTTCTAGCTTTGCGAAGAAGAAAATGTCACGTGGAAATGAGACCTACTTTAAAACCCTCATGAGTTAAACTTTTTATTTCTGAACCAACAAGTCACTTTGAGCAAGGAGCCCTTGGAATTTCTCTACCCTCATGGAAGAAAAGGGATGAGGAGTAGGTACAGGGACCTCAAGTGATGATGTCCTGAGACAGTCCCAGGAGTTGGAGACAGGTGTGGTCAGGGAGAATCTGAAGTTCTCCTCGATCAAATTAGCCTCCACTGTGACATATGCTGAGGAGTAATAAAAACGAAACTTTGAGTTGCTGATTTTATTTAGATAAATCAGTAACTCACCATGACTTTATATTTTCCTTTAGCAGGTAAGATGGTTCTTCCCAGCTTTATCCATTTCAACCAGTCTGGCGCCACTGAATTTGTTTTCCGAATGTTCACTTCTTCCCCTAGGATGCAAGCCTTCCTCTTCCTTCTCTTTTTCCTCCTTTATGTGATAATCCTCTGTGGAAACACTGCCATCATCTGGGTTGTGTGCACCCACACTTTCCTCCATACTCCCATGTACTTTTTCCTGTCCAACCTGTCCTTTTTAGAGATCTGTTACACCACTACTGTGGTACCATTAATGCTCTCCAACATCTTTGGAGCCCAGAAACCCATCCCACTGGCTGTTTGTGCAACCCAGATGTTCTTTTTTGTCACCCTTGGCAGTACTGACTGTTTCCTATTGGCTGTCATGGCATATGACCGCTATGTGGCCATCTGCCATCCCTTGCACTACACCCTCATCATGACCCAGAAGCTGTGTACCCAGATGGTGGCTGGCTCCTTGGGCCTAGCTCTCTTTCTCTCCCTTCAGCTGACAGCACTGATCTTCACCTTGCCCTTCTGTGGTCACCACCGGGAGATCAACCACTTCCTTTGTGATGTGCCACCTGTCCTACGCCTGGCCTGTGCTGATACCCAAGTTCACCAGGCTGTTCTCTATGTGGTAGGAATCCTTGTACTGACTGTCCCGTTCCTGCTCATCTGCATCTCTTATGTCTTCATCACCACCACCATCTTGCGCATCCGCTCAGCTGAGGGGCGCCAGCGAGCCTTCTCCACCTGCTCTTCCCATCTCACGGTGGTCCTGCTGCAGTACGGCTGCTGTAGTCTGGTCTATCTGCGTCCCAGGTCCAGCACCTCAGAAGATGAGGATCGACAGATTGCCTTGGTCTATACCTTTGTTACCCCCTTGCTTAACCCTCTCATTTACACACTACGGAACAAGGATGTCAAAGGAGCTCTCAAAAAATCCATGAGCAGCAAAGCAGCCTCTGAAACTCCATGAAAGAACAGGGTGGTAACCTTATGGTTGATAAGACAGAGACATCTTTAAAAAGCACAGTTCTAATATATTTCTCCATACTTTGTACATAGTCTTTTAAATTTGTTTCCTGTTGCTCCGAAACACTAAGCATATGTCAACATTGTTAACTACGGAACTATCCCAGTAAAGAGCAGACGTACAAGCTATTCCAAAGAATTTAACCCCCTCTTTAGAAACACAGAGGACCTACAGATAAGGAAAGTTAACAGGCTTAAAGTAGAATTTTAATGGCCATCTAGTCCAACCCACTCATTTTATAGATGAGGAAACTGACACATACAGAGGTTAAGTGACTTGCCCAAGGTCATGCAGGGAATAACTGACAGAAGTGAAATTTAAATTCAGGTCCTCTAAATTCAGCCCTCTATTCATTACTCTGAAAAGCTACATGGTACAGTGGGTACAGCCCTGAGCCTGGGGTCAGGAAGACTCATCTTCCTGCATTCAAATCTGGCCTCAGATACTTACTGTGTGACCCCAGGCAAGTCACTTAATGCTGTGTGCCTCAGTTTCCTCATCTACAAAATGAACTGGAGAAGAAAATGGCCAACCACTAGAGTATCTTTGCCAAGAAAACCCCAAATAGGGTGACAAAGAGTTAGATATGACTAAACAACAACATCCATTACCCTGCCCGTGCCACTGAGAGGAGTCTAGATAAAAAACATTCAAGAATCTTTGTCATCTTTGGATCTATGTCCTGAGGAGGGGACTGTAATAATCTCTCCATACAAGGATGCTGGAGGCAAGGAATGTTCACCAGAATCACTGTATGATTCTGCTTGATGTTAGAGCTTGATTTACAATTATGGTTACCTTAATTTACCCTCTACTTCTATTTTCCTACTCCAGCCAGTCCCTAGGAAACATAAAATAAGCAGATTGGATATAGCACACTTTCCATGTGCAGTGTGGTGATGGTCTGCTGACTGGCATAGTAGATGGAGTTGGCTTTGCAGTTGTGATTACCTTCCTCTGACATGTACTGGTTGTGTGGCCCTGGACAAGTCACCTCACTTCTGTGTCCCAGGCTAATCTCTGAGATCATAAACTACACATCAGCCAAGGTTGATCTGTCCTAGTAAAGAAAGCTGCTCATTAGGACTTTCCAATTTTAATGAAATAACAAATCCAGAAAAATAATCTACAATACCAAGGTCAAGATTAGGATGCATTAGAAAGAAGAGGATCACAGACAACCCCCAAGTCTCATTTGTTAAGACCTACTATAAAGACATCATGGTGTTGTTGGGAAAGCACTGGATTTGGAGCCAGGGAGCCTGGGTTTAAACCCCAACTCTGCTACTTACTAACTGTGTGACCTTGGAGAAGGCACTTTACTTCTGTGCCCAAGTTCCTTCATCTGTAAGATGAGGGAGTTGAACTTCTCTTTGTTGGGGAGTCTTCAGCAGAGGTTGTAGGACTGACCCCTTGTTGGGTATGTTATAATGGAGATGCCTTCCATGTGTAGGGTGGAACTGACAGCCTCTGAGGCTGCTTCTAACTTAAATTCTATGCTTCTATCATTCAGCAACTCTCTGTCCTCTAAGGTCCCTTCTTATTCTGTGCATGTGATTCTAAAATCCCATGATCTTGTCTTTCTTGTGCATTCTTTAGGTTGCTTTGGACAAGTCCATCTCCTTTTCCAAACCCTACTTATAAAATGAGAGGAATCAAGTTTAGTGCTAGAAGAAGCTCTTGAGGTCATCTAGTTAAACCTCTGCCTTATGCAGATGAGGAACCCTGGGCCCAAAGATAGAAGTGACTTGACCAAGGTCATACAGGCAGTGGGTTGCAAAGTCAAGATTTGAATCCAAATCCTCTGACTCCAAACCTTTCACATTTCCCCCGCTCCCTAGATGGCCTCTCAGGTGCCTTCCATCTCTTGACTTAGGGTCCAGCTTCTTCATGAGAGCCCCTTTACTCCATCAGAAGACAAGACAGAGCCATATTTCCGTTTGAGAAGCTTGATCTTCCCTGAGAGTCGGCTGAAAATAAAGAAGATTCTTTTCCCTTTTGGGGCTGAGGTAAAACAGGTAGCACTCAGAGCCGAAGACTGAGCCAGATATTCAGAGCTCACTTTTCTGTTGAAATTTCAGCTTTACAAAGAACTTTCTTCACCTAACACATAGTAAGTAGTAGCTACATACTTTGATTGAACAACCCTGTCATGTCACAAAATGATATCATTATCCCCACTTTATAGATGAGGAAACTGAGACTCAAAGAAGTGGGGTTTGTGGTCACAGAGCTAATAAGGAATGTACTCAAACCTAGGCCTCCTAATTCCAAGTTCAAAGTTCTTTTTTGTTGTTCAGTCATGTTTGACACTTTGTGACCCCATTTGGGGTTTTCTTAGCAAAGATACTGGGATGGTTTGCCATTTCTTACTCCAACTCATTTTGCAGATGAGGAAACTGAGGCAAACAGGCTGAAGTGACTTGACCAGGGTCATACAGCTAGTAAGTGTCTGAGGCTAGATTTGAACTCAAGAAGATGAGTCTTCCTGACTCCAGGCCTGAGGCTCTATCCACTGTGCCACCTAGCTACTCTCAAAGCTTTGTACGCCAAAACCCTTCCCAAACTTATGATCCCACTCTGATAGCTAGCATTTGAGGGCTAAGAACAATGTGATAGATCAGTCAGAGCAGGGAATCTCAACCCAGAGTCTATGATATTTTGACAACCGAATTTCAATATGTTTGGCTTCTCTTTTTAGTCCTCTGTAGATCATCTTATGCATTTAAAAGCCTTGTTCCGAGAAGGGGTGCATGAGATTTCCCAGACTGCCAAAGGGAACCAGGCCCCACAATCCTTGACCTAGAACAACTTCACTGTGATCATGCATGAAGCCAAGGGTCAGAGGACTGAGCAATCTGACTGAAGTCACACAACTGGAGACCGACACAAGCCGAGTACCAAGTACTTTAGACACCCAAGCCATGATCCCTATGCCATCCTGTTGCTCCATTATGCCATCTTATTTATCTCTGCCTTTCTAGTATTTATCCTCAATGTGTTTTGAACCTTGAGCAAGATCAGTGATGGTGTGGCCATGCAAAGGTATAACAGCTTCCCTTGCTACTCCCGAGATGTCCCCATATCTTCCAGTGGCAAAGAGATCCCAAGGGGAGAGAGAGCGCTATTGTGTATTAATGGCTTCCCAACAAGTCTCAAGGGAAACTAGCTCTCTTTCCTGTACCATTCACATCTGGGAGGAGGAGCTGAAGAGGCATGACCCTAAATACCATGACCTGGGTTCTAAGGCATAAAAAACTTGGGAATTTTTTTAAGGAGGTTATATAAATTCTCATCTATTAAGTAGGGTCCTCAGGTTATGAGTATCTCCTCTTTAATCTACCCCCTAGAAAAATGCAAGCTGTCCCCACCAGATATTTGGTCTGATGGCTTGGTTCTGAGCATGAATGAATGTTTCTGAAGTGCTTACTATGTGATAAGGATTGTGTAAACACTGGGGATACAAACACAAAAGCAAAGACAATGTGTAACCTGAAGGAGCTTACATTTTAATATGGCATGTGGTAGCCATAGGAGAATGGTATTTCCTACTACCGTCACAAACTGTAAACCCCCCAAAGGGATCATCTGGTGTCCAGGAAGGAACATTTTGATCTATTAAGTTCCATGGATGGTGACTAAAATAAAAGGCGAATCTATTGATGAAATAGCAGCAGAGCGAATTTGATCATGGTTGAAGAACTAGAGGGGGTGGAAGATAGAGATAAAATGGGATGTGACTGTGACTAGGCTCTTCAGTCACAGGCATTTGGGGAAATAGCATAATTCTTGGAAGAAGATTTAGGGGCTACTGGTTTGAGTTGGCTTAGTCTGAGACTGAAGATGGGATTTGGAAAAGAAGGCTAAAGAAGCCAGGATGATCAGAGGCTCTAGAATGACCCCAGGCATGGCCCTGGTCACCTATAATAGGTAGCCCAGAGTACTCATGAGGACAAACTAGAGGGGGGAAATGGAAAATGCAATGTCTTTCCACATTACTGAAAACTGAATATTCAGCCATGCCCGAATCTGGGCCTCCTGAATCCTTGGCACAACTGCCAGGAAGAACATCTGTCAACCCACAAGAGTTTCTTGTGTACCTACCACGATCCCAGCATGTGGCAGGTGACACTTGTCTCTTCACCACGAAGCTTTTGGGCAGCTTAACAGCCATCATGTTCTTCTGATTGGTCATTTCCCTGCCTGAAATACTGACTACAAAATTCTTCACTATTCCATGGGTTTAGAGCTCTCAGGGATATTGCAAACTATCTAGTCCAATCCCCTCCTTTTACAGTCGAGGAAATCGAGTTAGCCAGATAAGCTAATAATTTGCCCAAGGACATACAGGTAGTAAATGCGTGGGATGGAATTTAAAATCAGGTCCTCTAATTCCAGAGCTTATGCTCTGTCCGTTGTACCTCACTGCATCATGACTCAGGTGGGAGAGTGATCCTGACAAAGCAGACATGGGAGCCTTAGAACAAGGAATCATATGACCCTAGGTAGTATTTTGATAGGGCTTTAAAGTTTTCACAATGCTTTATGGATGTTCAAGCCACACAACAACACTGTGAGAAGTAGATGCTATTATTCCCAGTTTATGTTTTATGTTTTGTGGCTTGTCCCAAACACCACCTCATATTTCCCTGTATCAGAGAATGTAAGGCATAGAAGTACCTTTGAAGCACTTAGCCCATTCTCCCCAATCCTTATTTTACAGAGGATCCTAGGTCCATAGATCAAGAGATGGAAAGGACCTTCAATGTATTCTTGCTCAATCCCCATGTTTTATAGCTTGAGGAAATCGAGGCTTAGAGAGAAGTAACTTTTCTAAGATCACACAAGACAGAAAAGGTGGGATTTTAATGCAAGACCCTCAAGTCTCATATTCCCTCCACTGCACTGTCTAGCTCTCATATTTCATCTTTTCCTGATCTTATTCCAAGACTGGATGGACTCCAGTGCCAACACGGTAACATAATCTGTGGGCAGTGAGGTGGTATAGTAGATAGAATAAGGGCAACTATGTGACGTAGTGGAAAGAGTACCAGGTCTGGAGTCAGGAAGACATCTTCCTGAGTTCAAATCTTGCCTCAGACATTTACTAGCTGTGTGAACCTGGGCAAGTCACTTAACCTTGTTCATCTCAGTTTCCTCATGTGTAAAATTAGCTGGAAAAGGAAATGGCAAACCACTCCAGTATCTTTGCCAAGAAAACCTCAAATGGAGTTGGACCTTACTGAAATGACTGAACAATAATGACCAAAATCTAATCTATTCACATACTGATTCTTTTTCTTGTTCTTTTATCCCTTTCTGCACAGAAGACAGCAATGAATTGAGAGAAATAACTATCATCAATAGCGTTTGTCCTGAGAATTCTGATCAATGAAATGACTTACCATTGTTCCAGAGGATCAATGATAAAGCATGCTACCAACCTCATTACAGAAAAGTGATGAACTAAATATGCAGAATGACTTAAACTTTTTCACATGGATGTGAGGATTTTCTCATCCTCATATTGAAAATTGTAGCGTCCAAGTTGGGAAGTAGTTATTCCATTGTCGTGCATCACGACCATAGTTTGCTGTAGTGTGTAATCCTGGACCGGTCACTTAAACTCTCTCAGCCTCAGTTTCCTCATCTGTAAGATGAGGATAATAACAATACCTGCCTCCTGAGATTGTTGTGAGGATAGAATGTGATAATATTTGCAAAGTGCTTTGCAAACCTTAAGGTGCTATATCAAGGTTAACTATTATTATAAAATAAGGACAGATCTATCATTAGACTCAGGATCATTTTGCATTTTTTTATGAGTTGACACAACCAAAGAAGTCCTGGTAGGTCTTACCAAGGTGGAAAGGCTTCAAGTATTAGCCTAGTGATGGATGGAGATTCATTGTCTGAATGGAATTCTATCCACACGATGGATCTCAATGATTCCTGGTGCCTAACCCAAGTCCTTAGTGAATACACATTCATTGATTAATTGGTCTAGTTAAATTTGGAAAGACTCATCATCAGGATGGCCTAAGTGATAACTCTTAAAGAATATATACTAGGTTATAAAAATTTGAAATCTACACAACTTGAGGGGGTACTCATAATGATGAAATTGAAGTTTCTTAATGTGTATTTTTATTAATAAAGATAATAAGATTAAAATAATTTGAATGCACTACTCATACTGACATACTCTCAGACATGCACACTAACTCCAAGCTTAAACAGGATCTTATGGATCTATTACTTTTTTGCACCACACAGAGATAATTAGGGTCATAAGGGAACAACATTTCAATTAGCATTGAGTGATATCCCTTAGAGCAGCTGCTCAAGGTGTTATATCTACAGAAGCCACCAGGTGGCACTTGTAGCTTTCAATGCCAGTTCACTTCCAACTACGTATAGATTAAAAGCACCAGGTATCTCAACCCCTACATAATACTTGGTGCATCTTGGGTTCTGCATTCCTATTTAGGTGTACAGATATTCCAATAATAACTCATAATTCTCTTGGCTCTTAGCCCTATCCATTTGGATAACAATTTATATGCTTCCTTCTTCAACATATCCCCCCAAAAATCACTCAATTAGCATTTTTAAAATGCATTTATCAATTAATAAGCATTTATTATCAAACACTGTGACAAGCACAGAAGATACAAAAAGAGGTAAAAGATAGTCCCTCCCTTCAAGGAGCCTACAATCTAATGAGGGAGACAACATATAAACAAATACATAAAGTGAGCGATGTACAGGAAAAATAGGAAATATAATTAGAAGAGAGAAAGCACTGGAATTAAGAGAGGTTGGGAAAGTCTTCCTGTAGAAAGTAGAATTTTGGTTGGAACTCAAAGGAAGACAGGGAAGTCTATAGTCAGTGTGGAAGAGGATAAGCATTGCAGGCATAGGGGACAGTCAGAGAAAATTCCTGGAGTCAAGAGATGGAGTGTCTTATTTGTAGAATAAACAGACCAGTGTCCCTGTATCGAAGAGTACACATTAGGGAGTAAGGCGTAAGAATACTGGAAAGGTAGGAGAGGGCTAAATTATGAAGGGCTTTGAATGCCAAACAGAGTATTTTATATTTGCTGCTAGAGATAATAGGAGACCACTGGAGTTTATTGAGTGAGGGTGGGGGGAGGGTGACATGATTGGACCTGCATTTTAGGAAAATTGCTTCAGCGGCTGAATGGGGAATGGATTGGAGTGGAGAGAGAATTGAAGAAGGCAGACCCACAAACAGGCTATTGCAGTAATCATGGTGCAAGGTGATGACAGCCTTCACTAGAATGGTGGCAGTGCCAGAAGAAAGGAAGCATATTCTAAAAGCGAAACTTACTGGCCTTGGCAACTACTTGGATGTAGGGGGTGTGGGGTGGGGGTGGGGGTGGGGTGAGAGATAGTGAGGAATGCAGGATAACTCCTAGGTTGTGAGCCTAAAGGAGAGGGAGGGGGGTGTTATCCTCTACAGTAATAGGGAAGGTAAAAGGAGGGGGAGGGGAAATAATGAGCTTGGTTTTAGATATATTAAGTTTGATGTGTCTATCACAGTGATCATGAAAGTGAAGTGTTACAACATAAATATCTGAGCAGTGGAAATAGCCCCAGCCATCTCTACTATAAGAAAACTAGAGTGGGGTTTTACCAGTACCTCAATTAGTATAATCACTCCTGGCATTGTTGATGCTTGTCCTTCATTTTCAAAAAGGACCAGTAACATCACAGAGTGATCTCTTGACTCATGGGTAAATTGGATTTAAGTGAGGCAGAGCTGCACAAGGTTGTCAGCCTCTCTTCTGGAGTCATCAAAGTCAAATGGCAAGGCAAAAGTCAGGATGATTGGCAATGGCCTGGGATGCACGGATGCAGTGGATGATCTTGGTGCCGTCATGTCTGGCCAAGCTCCAAGTGCTCTACGGTGCCTACTTCAGCTGCCTTCATGGCCATTGGAACAAATTGTTCTCATCTACCTATTCCACAGGAGGAAGTCTTCACACGCTTGAGATAGACACCCCTCTGATTCACCAAAGGGTTTGTGGTCCATTGGTTACTCTCAATCTGGTTTAGCCCATCTGCCAAGATGGTTTATCAAGGTGTATCTACTGTGTATGCTATAGCTTCTCAGAGCCACAGGTAAGAGTTGAGTGAAAGGTGGATGAGCAGTCCTGAAAAGGGCTCAGCAATCCCTCACATCAGAAGTGTTAGTCCTCCCTGAACAAGCATGTACCCCAACTGGTACGGATAGCTTGATTCAACCTGTCAAATGTGTAAACTAAGTTCTGATCCAGCCCCTAATCAATTTAAGAGAAATTAAATATTTTGGGTCATTCAATGAGTAGCTTATGATACGGCACAGGAAATATCTTCTGACTATTTAAATAGAACTAGCAATGCTTCTTAGGCTACATATAAAGCCAGCAAGCAGTTTGGAGTCAATACAACCAAGAAGGATATAGCACTTCATTTTAGGAGATGGTAATACCAATTTGAGCAAAGCTTAAAGGGGAACTACTCTTGGGAAGATGAGAAAAGTAGTGCTCTCTCTCTCTCTCTCCCTCCCCAGCTATGAATAACATGAGACATGCCATGGCCAAAAGGAAGGTCTCCCAAGAAAAAGCAATCAAATATCCAGAGATAGAATTGACTATGTTCTGATACTGTGAACTTTGGTAGGTCAAACCTGGAGATCACATTGGTATCAGTAGCAGTATCCAAAAACCTAGTAGCAGAATTCCCCAAAGCTGCTGTGGCTGATGGCAGCAAGTGTCTCTATTTAGAGAAGAGCAAAAATAAACTATACATATGGACTACCCTCTCCAAGCCCAAAAGAAAGAAGCCAAAGGGAGTTCTGTGAGGTTTCCAAAAAAAGGAGAAAAAAAACTTCAAGTAACCAGGAGATGTGAATTTAACCTTGGGCACATGTGTTTCCTAAGTTTGAGCCCTTTTCTCCCAAGGATCTTCTGTGTACAAGTGAGAATATACCCCCAATTAAGGGGCTGTTTTTATAACTAATGCCCTTGCTATGCCATGTTATAAATACCCTTTTCTAAAAGCTATTTGAAATCTAGCTGGCTATCTTATAATCAATGAGAAACCTACTGGTGGGGGCTCATGGATAATAGTATCAGAAAGCCCCAGACCTTCAGGATTCTGAAGAAATAAATAGAAGCTGAATTCTGGGAACATGACTCAACAATATAATTTGGATTTAATGGAGTAGCCCCAGGGGGTAGAGGTTTAGGGGGGAGATATACTTGTCAAGTCAGGGTTTTCATTCTTCGCTGACTCCTTGCTGCCAGGACTCAAATACACTAGTTTCTAATTTGGCATCCAATAGTCTTTCCACCATGCCACTTTCCTAAACTACAAGACTCCATTCTCCAAGTATTCCATTAATTAACTTCTTTTTTACTTTTTTTATGTTTTTAATTGTCCATTAGTCTCCCAACAAAATCTTTACCATGATTCCTCCTCATTACATGAATGTGATCCTTGGTCCTCAAAAGCTCAGTCAACAGAATGGAAACTCTGGCAGGTCCTACTAAGCTGTAAAAGTTTCACATATAGAGACAGTGAGAGATTGTGTGTTACCTAGATCATCCTAGAAAAGTCCACAGAGATTCATCACCAGCTGCTGCAATTCTAGGAAACACTAGGTTATAGAAGTGCTGCAATCTGTGGCAGTGAACGGGCTCTCCACAGTGAAAAATAATTGTAAATCCTTAAATTAACATTATGAGGATGATTATTAATGTAAGGATAACAGGGACATTTTGCCCTGACAGTAGAAATACAAAGCAAAGATCATGAGCCCCACTATGCCTCCAATATTACTAAGTGCCTCCCTGATGTTTATTTAAGCTTCAAGGCAATTTGCATGGGCCAGGTGCTAGCTGCTAGGGATATTTCACTGTGCCTGATAAAAGAAGAGAGTCTAAGCAAGACATTCCTTTCTCCCTCATGGAGTCTGTAGTCTAGTAGGGGGCTAAGATTTAAACCCAGATAGTTGTAATATAAAGCATTTCATAAAAAGTGCACAAGAGGGGTGCAAAACTGTGTGCTGTGAGGCATCTGAAATTGAGTTATTTAAATTTTCTACTTCTTGTTCTGTTAATCTGAGAATTTCATATTCAGATTTTTATAAGGATTCATCTACTTGCTCTTAGTTATTAGTTTGGTTGGCATATAATTATGAAATGGAGAACTAAGGAAGGGGTAGTTAAGCTGCCTCCATTGAAGATTTTTCTAATATTTGCTCTCAACATACTTGAACCTTCAGCCCTGAGCACAATCCATGCTGACATGGCCATGAAAGTGTTTAACAGCTTCTTTCGCTTCTCCAGAGATGTCTTCTACATCTTCCAGAGACACAGAGATCCCAAGTGGAGAGACAGAGCTACTGTGGGCTAATTACCTCCCAATAGAGCCTCAGGAGAGACTAGCTTTTACTGCACTGTGCACCTCTGGGAAATGGGACTGAGGAGGCAGGACCCTAATACCTATTACCATTTATTTCTGCCTGGGTTCTAATGCATGAATAATTGAGGTTTTGTTTAATAGGGTTATATAAATGTCCATCCCTGTTGAACAGGCTTTCCAAGTGATAGATGCCTCCTTCTTGATCTATCCCCTGGAAAGATATGGGCACTCCCCATCAGATATTTGGTCTGATGGCTTGGTTGCAGATATAACTGAAGAGCTGGGAGCTACAGCACTCACAACTTCTGAGGTAAGAAGATGCTAGAGGGTCATAGAATGGGAAAGCTGGAAGAGACATTTCAAATCATCTAATCCAACCTGATTCATTTTCCAAATGGAGAGACAAAAGGTATTGAGCTTGTCTAAGGATCACATAAGGTCACACGCTTATTAGTAGCAGAACCAAAAATAAAGCCCTCATCACTTAATGTTCTGCTCATCCAATGCTCTGTCTTTGTTAGCCTCTCCCTAAACTCTAATTTTTTAACCACCCAGGTGTCTGATAATTTCCAGGGCTTGCTGGAAGAACTGAGTCATGAGCTGGTAGTCGGGACTTCTGGCTTCTTCTGTCTTAGACTATCATTCTAAACCATGGTCAGAGTTCCATTCCAGTCTGTGATTCATTTCTCCATAATTAAAATGGTATCCTCCCTGACCAACTCCAATCCCAAGATCACTGGGGTAATAATATCTCTCATTTTTATGGGGTGGACACCACCTAATCTAACTCTTTACTGTTCAAGAATTACCTTTACAACATCAGAAACAACTAATTATCTGGCTTCTGTCTGCAAACCTACAATAAAAAAGAACTCAACACCTCAGAATGCATCTCATTCTCTTTTGAGATAGCTCACTTAAGGAGTCTAATACTTCTCCCTAGTGACTGCCCTTAATGTATTTGCAAATAGCTAGCACAAGAATGGGGAACTTGTGGCCTCAAGGCCACATGTAGCCCTCTAGGTCCTCAAGTGCAGCTCTTTGATTGAATCCAAACTTCACAGAGCAAATCTCTGTGAAGTTTGGATTCAATCAAAAGGTTGCACTTGAGGACCTAAAGGGCAAGGATTTGTTCTGTGAAGTTTGGATTCAATCAAAGGGTTGCACTTGAGGGCCTAGAGGGCAAGGATTTGTTCTGTGAAGTTTGGATTCA
>NW_020953955.1:923422-1005867 GCF_900497805.2 Vombatus ursinus | reverse complement strand
AAAGGGCTGCACTTGAGGACCTAGAGGGCAAGGATTTGTTCTGTGAAATTTGGATTCAATCAAAGAGCCTCACTTGAGGACCTAGAGGGCAAGGATTTGTTCTGTGAAGTTTAAATTCAAAGAGCCACACTTGAGGACTTAGAGGTCCACATGTGGCCTTGAGGCTGCTGGTTCCCCATCCCTGGGCTAGCATGACTTCTTTTCTGCAAACTAAACAGTTTTGGTTTCCTTAAGGCATCCTGTTATGGTTTATCTTGAGTCTTTTTATCATCCTAGTTAACCTTCTCTAGACATTCCCACTTATCAATAGCCTCTCTAAAAGGTGATGCTCAGGGGTACATACAAAACTCCAGATGGAGTCACGTTAGACCAAAGATATCATTGAGACAGTGAGCCTTGAATATGATTCCAAAGGACCTTGGTCTAAATCCCAGCTCTGTCACCAATCTGAGGGATGCTGAATAACGCCATTCCCTTCTCTGAGTCATAACTGCCTCACCTAAAAAAAATTTTTGACCAAATGACCTCCAAGGGTCCCTTCCAGTTTCTACACTTTGAACTTATGCATCCTAGTGTGGGAATGCTCTATTATAATGAAGGAATGCCCCCTTTATAAGCTTGAAGTAATAGTACTTCATTGTCATGCTGAAATTAAGGAGATTCTTGATTATTAGAGAGATCTGAGATTGAAGGAACCTCAGAGACCAGCCAGTTCAACCTCCTGTTTTGCATACTGAGACCCAGCTAAGTTGAGTGACTGGTGGCCCACAACTACACAGGTAGTAAGTGTCAGGAAGAATTTGGATCCCAGTTCTCTGACTCCAGAGCCATTGCTTTTTTTTTTGCTGCACAAGGCCGCTTCCAACCATATCACATTGCCTTTGAATGTCAAATAGGGTATTCTGAGTTCAGGTGCACTCATTTTTCAGATGAGGAAACTAAGACCCAGAGGAGATACCCCTAACTAATAGGTAAGAGAGCCAGGACTCAAACTCTGCTTATTTGTTTCTTGTCCAGTGCTCCTTCCAGAAGGAGGAGTCCCATGAGAGATCATCTTCTGTTTCTTACAGTTCCCACAAGTTTCCTAAATTGAGGCTTTTGGGGAGACTGAGTGTGGATAAGGCTCCAGGTAAGGCAACAAAGGCCTTCCTTTTCTCCTTGGGTCCTGCCTTTCCATTACTAGAGCATCCCCTTAAATTTGTGGTCATCTCATATCATGCCTATGCCCTTTTGGCTCTCTTGTAATTGCCTCCTAATCCCCTGGCCCTGCTGGACATGATGCATTCTGGAGAAAATTTACCAGGTAGAACACAAGGTAAAAAGGGTGACCACGATGATGAACAGGCTGGAGACCTAGTTATGTGAAGTATCACTGGAAAAAATAGAGATGTGCAGCCCAGTAAATAGAAGAGTCATAGAGATGTGAGGGAGGGATTCAGCTCATATAAGGGTTAGGATCTGTGTCCTGTCAGGCACCTTCCAATTCAGAAAACTGACTATATCATATCCTAATCTCTCTAGGAATTTTTAAATTTCCTTTTGCATCATCTGAGAAGGTGAAAACTATCCTAGGCCTCCCTCCATAATCACTCCCACTTTCCCTGTCCTCTTTTCCTCTTCTTTCAATCTCATTCAGACTTCATCCAACACTTTGCAGGATGTCATTAACAAGTGGACAGATGGTCAGTGTTAATGGCTGAGGCCAGGCAAAACAGAACCAGAAAATCATAGGAGTTAAAGGCAAAAGAGACCTTAGACTTCTGCAGAGGTTCTTAATTTCTTGGAGTCATGCATCCCTTTGGCAGTCTGGGAAAGCCTACATATACATTTTCAGAATGTTTTTAAATGCACCAAAATAAAAAAGCCCAGTATATTGAAATACCATTATCAAATTTTTTTTAAAAAGTTCATGGACATCAGGTTAAGGACCCCTGACTCAGAGAGCACCTAGTCCCACCACCATTTTACGGAGGAGGAAACTGACCCAGGAAGAGAAAATGATTCACCCAAGGTAACACTGGTAACAAGTAGCAGAACTACCAGTCATCTAACACCAAATCCAGTGGATTTTTCCCCTTGAACCAAGTTGTCTCTCGTTCTTCTTCCATTTCCCATCACTATCACCAACAAAATCATATATCATGTGTTATAGTTTGAAAAGGACTTTACTGATCTTTACCACAATCCTATGATGTAGGTAGTTAATGTATTAATAACCTACATTTACAGATTAAGAAACAGGCTCAGAAACGTTAAATGATTGGTAGGATCATAAAACTAATGTCTTATAGGCAGGATTTGAGCCCCCAGTCCTGTATCCAAATCCAGCACTCTTTCCAGTATACCACTCTCTCTCCCACCCTCAAGCTCTGATTAAAGCAGACCTACTGCTATGATGTACAAGATATCCCTATATATTCACAGATTGATTCTTTCTTCTATCCTTTTATCTCTTGCCATACAGGGGACCTCAGTACCTCAATGACTTGGGTGAACCAATCATTATCAACAGAGTTTGTATTCCTAGCTTATCCTACACACCTAGAGCTGCAGGTCTTGGTTTTCTTGGGGATCAGTCTGGTCTACACCATGATCCTCACAGGAAACATCCTTATTGTGGCTGCCATTCAGATGGAAGCCCGCCTCCATACACCTATGTACTACCTACTAGACAGCCTCTCTATTGTGGAGATCTGGTACACTGCAACGGTGGTCCCCCACATCCTGGTCAACACCATGAAGAGGCATAAGGCCATCACATTGCTGGGTTGTGCTACCCAGATGCTATTCTTCATTGGACTTGGTAGTACAGACTGCTTCCTATTGGCCGTGATGGCCTATGACCGCTACGTGGTAATCTGCTCTCCCCTACAGTATCTCTTGATCATGACTCAGAAGTTCTGTGTCAACCTGGTGGTGGCTTCCATGGTCATAGGCTTCATCCTATCCCTGCAGCTGGTGGCCTTCATCTTCCATTTGCCTTTTTGCCATTCCAGAGGCATTGAGCACTTCTTCTGTGATGTGCCCCCTGTGATACGCCTGACCTGCACCCACACTCACCTCCATGAGCTCTCAGTGCTAGTGGCAGGCACACTAGCCATTGCCTTCACCTTCCTCCTCATTGCTATATCCTATGCCCTTATTGCTATTGCCGTATTGAGCATCCACTCAACATCAGGCCGCCGGCGAGCCTTCTCTACCTGCTCCTCCCACCTCATGGTGGTCCTGCTACAGTATGGCTGCTGCGTGTTCATGTACCTTCGGCCAAACTCCAGCTACTCACCCAAGCAGGACCAGTTGCTTTCACTGGTATACATACTAGGTACTCCTCTTCTCAACCCCCTGATCTACACCCTAAGGAACAGTGAGGTAAAGGGAGCCCTGAGAAGCATAATCACAAGAAATGTCTTCTCCAAGAAAAGCTGTCCCTAGAGTACAATGGTAAATCAAGGTGATAACTCTGGGTGTCTCTAATTATGAAAGCCCATGTATCTGGCACTGGGCAGAGATTGGGGGCAGTGAGGTGTGCGGTTAGCCAATGAGAGAAGAGGAGTCACAATATGGTGCTAAAGAAACTCAAGATTCAAACAAACATAGCCACCCATGAAGTCCTATACCATCAAAAGGCAAAGAACTGGACTTGGAGTTGGAGACCCCATTGGAGTCCTGGCTGCTTGGTCTTGAGAAAGTCATCTCATCTCTTTGATCCTGTTCCTTTATCTGAAATGTTGGAAAATGAATACTTTCCCTGTCTACCTCATAGATTTGTTCGGAGAAATTAATGAGCTATGAATATAAAAGCACTTAGTAAATGCTAACATATGTGCTATCCATATGTAAGGTATTATTATGATATCCCCTACTAATGTAGAAATTCATTTATTACTTCATTCATTCAAAAAGTTTATTAAGCACCCACTATGTCTCAGGCACTAGGAATACAGAGATAAAAAAAATAACATTCCTTTCCCTAAAGGAGCTTATGTTCTATTGAGACAAAAGAATATGCACAGAGATATATCTATTAAGAGGCAAAATGAATACAATCGGAGGGGAGCAGGAACAACTGGGGAGACCACAAAAGGCATCTGAGAAGAGGTGCGTGAGCTGAGACTGCGAGGAAACTAACTTTCAAGAGGCAGAAGCAAAAAGAAAGTGCATTCCATACAGAGAGGACAGCCGAAGCAAAGCCATGGAGGCAAAAGAAGAAATATCTTGACTGGGAGCCAGTGAGTAAGGCTGATTAATATCTAACACAGAGTACATAAATGTGAGTTCAGTTTGGTGGGGTCCTATCCCTCTTTCACCTGGATAGAAATGTTGAGTCTGGGATGTGGCAGTTTGAGAGAAGGGGTACATTCAGTAGAATCTACCCTGAATGCTACCCTAAACCATCAGCCCTATGGCATGCCCTGCATCCAAGTTCCTTTCTGAGGTTTGAATGACTTGTTACTCAAAACGCTAGGTTAGGTCAAGGCAAGATAATCATCATTTATTATATGTAATTACTTGTATGTTCAGTCTTTCTTAAGGTCAGGGGGCTAAATTCCATGATGACTCAAAGTTTGTCATCATCCTATGATGAGCTGACGTGCCTGCATCCAGATGCAGTTAACTTTCAATTGTCCACTTTACGGCTTCTCTTGTAAATCATATCATATCAGGTTTTAATGACACCACTTATTCTACAGAACTGTGTACACTGTTGATAACTTAGATCATGGACATCACTATACCTGGTAACAGAACAGTTTTATTATTACCATTTTTATCCTTTGAATTCACATTCATTTGGCTTCCCTTCACTACCTCTTATAGGGAATTGGGTTGCAGGGTAATGCAGAGGAAGAGCATCCCATGTAACTCAATTTGATCATGGGAATAGAATTCTACTCAACTCATTCAGAATCCTACTCAACCTCTCAGATGCCACGCAGGACTATTCATACCTTCTTTTCCTATTATATATGCAGGTACAAGCCCAACTAGGTCTTCTCTTGAAACACTCCCAAAAGCTCTCTGACACAATTTAAGGACGGCTCTCCTTTCACATACATAGGCAGTAAGCCTTGAGGTTATTATCATACATTTTATGATCAGCCTTACTCCTTCTGGATTCTGTTTCTTTCTCTCTTAAAAGTTGCTGTTAATATTCATTCATTATTCTTCCTCTTTATTTTCTATTCCATCTGAGTTCACAGATAACTAGTCATCAATCCTTAAAATGTTTATAAGCCCTACCAAGTAAGGGTTGGGGAGAGAATGGAAAAAACAACCTTTACAGTTTTCCTTAAGCTACTAAGTGCTTTATCAGACTTCTTGCCCTTGGATTTGAGCTGGATTTTGCTAAGTTGTCTCTCACTTATCACATAAATTCCTTGACTACTGTAGTAAGCATGACTTTTACTTCTCCACTGAGATTTTTCTCATATTTCTCAACATGGTATAGACTCTGACAACCTTCTTAAAGGCTATGTTAATGGAGGACAAGTTCTGGCAAAATGTACCAAGATGGAAAGGTTCCAAGTATGGGTCAACTTATTAGACCATTAAGGATCATTTTTATTAAGGACAGAGAACTTCATTACCAGATAGGCCACAGGGTGATGTGATGTCAGAGGAATTTTCAGAGACCATCTCTTGCAGACAAGACATCTCTCCTCCGTTTGCTCTATGACAACCATCTTTTACCTGAATTAGCTATTTTAACCCTCTGTAGCACCTATGTGATAAAACTGAGTGAAATGTGTAATGAAATTTATACTAACCTAACAACAAGAAATTACTCCCTTTTCAGATGAAATAATCAAAGCTATCTATAGCCATATGGGAAAATGCTCTAACTCACTATTGATTGGAGAAATGCAAATTAAAACAATTCTGAGATACTACCCCATACCTACTAGATTGGCTAATAGGACAGAAAAGGAAAATGACAAGTGGTGGAGAGGATATGGGAAAAATGAGACATTAATGCATTGTGGGTAGAGTTATGAATTGATTCAACCATACTATAGAGCAATTTGGAACTATGCCCAAAGGGTTATAAAACCATGCGTATCCTTTGACCTAGGAATACCACTACTAGGTCTGCATCTCAAAAGAGAGTTTAAAAAAAGGAAAAGGACCTATATGTACAAAAATTAGCAGCTCTTTTCTGGGGCCAAAGAATTGGAAACTGAGGGGATGACCATCAATTGAGGAATGGCTGAACAAATTGTGGTATGTGATTATGATGGAATACTATTATGCTATTAGAAATGATGAGCAGGATGCTCTCAGAAAAACCTGGAAAGATTTATATGAGCTGGTACATTACTGTGTACAAAGTAGCAGCAATATTGTATGATGATGAGCTGTGAATAGCTTAGCTATTCTCAGCAAGCCAATGTTATAAGACAACTCTGAAGGACTAATGATGAAAAATGCTATCCATCCCCAGAGAAAGAATTGATGGTGTGTGAATGAAGATTGAACCATACTTTTTTTAAACTTTATTTTTCTTGAGGTTTTCTTTTGGCCTATGTTTTCTTTCACAACATGACTGTTATGGAAATGTTTTGCATGACTACACATGTATAACCTATATCAAATTGCTTGCCTTCTCAATGAGGTGAGGTGGGGAGAGGGAGAGAATTTGGAACTCAAAGTTTTAAAAATAAATGTTTAAAATTGTTTTTACATGTAACTGGGGAAAAATAAAATACAAAAAAAAAAGGAGAGAGATCACTCCCTACCTCTCCCCAAGGCCTCCTGCAAGGAGTGAGAAGGGAAACTAGACACCACTCTACACAATACAATTTTGCCCCCAGTCAATGACAAATACATTGCCCAATACTACCAAGCAATATAACATGGGACTCATCTTAATCAGTGACCACCGTCAGTGATCCCAGCAGAAAATTCTCATTAATAAGTAGCCTTCAATAAAGGATGTAGAGTCAGCTTCATCCTAGGGATTACTAGTCTTTATTTCACTTGCCCTCCAGATTCCCACTAAAACTTTCCTGAGGATGAAGAGATAGGGATACAGATAGGGATATCTGTGATCACACACATACACACTTTTCTACCCCACAAAGTCTTAACTGCTGTGCATTGAACTAAAGTGAAAGCAGTAGTCATAGTAATAATTTAATAAGGTCAGATCATGAAAACAAGGTTGAATGGGAATCCCAAATAGCAAGCTCATAAAATAGAAAAGGGGGGACATTCAGAGACATGTAGCCCCAAGCCATGTACAGCCCAATTTGATGATTAATTCCCCTAAATCCCAGGTTACAGCATGAAGCATTTTAGAGGATATAAGCAAGCAAAGGAGGAAGTGGTTATTCCTCTGGCCTAGGGACACCCTCACTATTCATACACTTTGTTGCCATAAGTACCTAGGATGAGTCTTTGTGAGGTACTGAGAACGACAAGGAGAATTATGTCCAACTGAAGCTGCTTTGGGTCCAATTTAATGTTCTTGCATCCTTTGATGATCTTGGTAAAGTTTAGCACTATTGTAATCTAAGTGTGTCATTTAAGCCAGAGCCTGAACCTTTAACCCTTTGGGAGCAGGCAGCTCACCATAATGGACAGAATGCTGAAATTGCAGTCAGCAAGACATCTTTTCAAATCTTGTCTCTGTCACTTACTAGTGGCCTGACCCGGGCAAATCACTTAACATGTATTCATCTCAGTTTCCTTTTGTGTAAAACGGGGTGGATCAGGGCAGCTAGATATCTTTTAAAATCCCTTCTAACTTCAGATTTATCAGCCTATGATCCTATGAATTCAGATTTATTAGATGCACTCACTCCTTCCCCATCTCTGAGGGGAAACTTTCCTTCCACTTAAAGTCTATCGTCTTAGGGAAGCCCTGTTGTGCAGCAGTAGAGATAGGGCTGGAAACAGTAAAGGGAAAGATTCATTGAATATTTATCTAGCACTTTAAGCTTTACAAAATGTTTGACATAAGTATATAATCATCACATATGATCATATGATCAGGAGGTATGGAATACAATTATGATTCATTTCATTTCACAGATAGGAGACAAGCTCAAAGAAGCAGTGATTTGCCAAAAATCACTAAGTTATTAAGTGGTGGCACCAAGCAACAAACCCATGTGTTCAGCCTCCAACACCATGTGTTTCCCACTATACATATTTTCAAAAAAAAAAATTCATAAGGAAAAGAAAGAAAGGAGGAAGGGGGGAAGAAGGAAAGAAGAGGGGAGGGGAGGGGAGGGGAGGGGAAAGGAGGGGAGAAAGAAGGGAGAAAAAAGAAAGAGCACTTGATTTAGAGTCAAGCAAGATGACTTTGAATCCCAGACCTGTCTGTCTCAGTTTTCTCATCTACAAAGTGAGTGTAACTATAACTGAATGCTCTACTTCACAGAGATGTTATGAGGAAAACATATTGTAAAACTTAAATTGTTACATAAATGGAAAATGTTTTTTCTAAACAAAAAAAACAAACTTAGTGCCAGGAGGTTTAAGCCTGGGAGATTTGTTTCTGGACACACTTTCACATGAAAGGAAGAAATTTGCAACAAAGGGCTTGAAGTAGAGGGTGATACTTTGAGGTTTTTGTCTTCCTCTACCCATTCATTTGCATGGCAGACTTTGAGGATTTGGGGGGAGAGGGGGCCGAGGCAGACAAGAAATCCATAGTACTTCAGATCCTCAAGGTAATTTGGAGTGTATTAGCAAATGGTACCTGAGCTGGTTTGAAAGGGAATGCAAATTGGCAGATAGGAACTCATGGGAATTTCAAAAACTTTCCAATGCTACATTTAAAAAGGTCTTAGAATGGAAATAGTGATTGTACAAGTTGGAAAAAGTGAGTAAAAAATACAATGATCATATCCAGGGAAAATTCTGCCTGCCTCTTGGCACCTTGGGTGGAAATGTTGGTTCCTAAAATGATTTAAAAAAACTGACAGCCTTATAAAGAGAGGCTTTTTAGTTGCTATAGCAAGTAGAAGCCATAATTTCCAAAAGATGCTATGAAGACATGAAGCCAGATGCTAGGGGTAAAGAGACTCTCAGAAATTACAGTACAAATGGAGATGCCATTCCTAGAGAGGAGCAGGCCCTGTGTGAACAGTACAATGTATCACCAGGAGCTACTGAAGGCCCCACAGCACTTTGGCCATGGGTTGCCCCTTCAAATGTGTGTCCTGACAATACATGGTCTCTACGTAGATGTCCACAAATGGATGGCGTGCATATTTAGGGATGAATGTGCCCCAAGTTCAGGGAGCAGTATTCGATTTTTTCTCCTCTTACTATACTGTTTCACTAAATAAATGCCTTTGTGTTGAACTAGTTGTATCCTCTAACTGACTAGTAAAAGTATAGGCATGGAGGTTCATGATCTATAGTTTTGAGTGAATGAAAACACAGAAGATATCTGAAACCTGGAATGATTTTCCTGGTTTCCATGTGTATGAGAAGAGTATGTCCCAGGTGAAGCATACTCAGTCAATCAATAAATAGGGATTTATTGCACATCTACTACATACCCAACTCAGGGTCAAATACTGTAATGGATACCTAAGAAATAAGATTTGGTACCTACTCTTATGAAATTCACATTCTAGTCCAATAGATAATTCTAGGATACACGTAACTTTTTGAGAATATTTAAGTGCCATAGTTGATGCTAATAAAAGGTATGGAAGTGATAGTGGAAATTTAAGTGACCAGAGAAGACAGTAGATGGTGCAGTGGATAGAGCACAGGGCCTGGAGTCGGGAAGATCTGAGTTAAAATGTGGCTTCAGACATTTACTAACGGTGTGACCTTAGGAAATTCACTTCACCCTTATTTGCCTTAGTTTTTCATCTGTAAAATGGGTAAATACTGGAGAATGAAATGGCAAACCTCTCCAGTTCTTTTGCAAGAAAACCCCATGGACAAAAGTCCAGGAGTCACATAGAGTAAGACATTGCTGAATGACTAAACAATAGTAATCAAAAGTTTCATAAGTGGAGGAAATATTTGAGTTGGCCCTGAAGGACTGGTAGGACTTGGACTGGCATAAAAGTAAAGGGGAAATGTTACAGTCTGGGAGAGAAAACTCATGGTATATATGAATGACAGCCAGGTAGCAAGAGCTTAAATGAGATACTGGCCTTTTCATGGCATGAAGATGGCTTGGAGAGAGCTAGGAAGTGCTGAGAATCTCTCCTCCCCTCCAGGGTGAGGAAAATGGAAGGACTGGTTTGGGTTTCATTTCTTGAAATGACGCTTGCCTATCATCTGATCCCTTGTGTTCTTGTCAGGCTGGAGGAGGATGATATAGCACTTAGGGAAGAATAAACAGACCATCAGGCCTGCCCCAGATGCTAAAATGGCAAAGATCTCCACAGCCACAGTGTCCTTGCCCTGAGTACTCAGGTGGGCTGGGATGAAGGAGATCCAAACACATGAGAAGACCAACATGCTGAGAGTGATGTGCTTGGCTTCATTGAAGGTGTCAGGCAGTTGACGGGCTAGGAAGGCCACCACCAGACTGACCAGAGCTAGGAAGCCCAGGTAGCTCAGCATAGCATAGAAGAGCTCTGAGGAGCCTGCACCACACAGCATGGTGACTTTGGGCCCTGGCTCTGTCGAGTTCATGGGCACTGGAGGCCAGCCTATGACCCAGCACATACACAGAACAACCTGGACCAATGAACAGCCAATAAGGATGACATTGGGGAGACTTGGTCCTGCCCACTTCCTGAGTCTGACATCTGGTCTGGTGGCCCTGAAGGCAGACACAACAACGATGGTCTTGGCCAGAGTGGTGGACACACAGACTGTGAAAATAATCCCAAAGGCTGCCTGGCGCAAGGCACAGGTCAGTGATACCGGGTGGCCAATGAACATGAATGGGCAGAGGAAGCATAATGCCAAGGAGCAAAGGAGGATGTAACTCAGCTTTTGATTGTTGGCTCTGACTATGGGAGTGTGGTGATGCCATATGAAGATGCCAAGGATGGTCAGGGCAAGGAGAAAGAGAAAGGTTGTACAGGTGGCTAATGCCATGCCCAGGGGCTCCTTGTAAGAGAGGAAGTCAAGAATCTTGGGGATGCACTGATCCTTCTCATTGCTTGGCCATTGGTCCTCTGGGCACTTCAGGCAACTGGCACTGTCTGAAAGAGATTTTGGGTGATGAGTCAAATAAAGGAAGTGAGAGGAGAGAGACTTTTCACACTGGGAGAACTTTTCCTTAGTCAAGTAAATCTTCCCTTCCTCTTGATAATATATTGATATGAAATCAGTATATATTCTCATCAGATTTTGTTGGCTGCTAAATGTGCTTCGTGAGTATTTAGAAAGAGAATTAACTATGGCTAGACTGCCATTTACTTTTGATATTGAGAGGAGCATCGATGACTGGGTTTTCATGTGTTTCTTTGTGGGAAATGATTTCCTTCCACATCTGCCATCTTTGGAGATCAGGGAAGGAGCAATTGACCGTTTAGTTAATATATAAAAAAATATGGTGCATAAAACAGGGGGTTACCTGTTATGCCTGTAGTCCAGGCCTAATCCCAATACTGATCAACATGGAAGCTTTAACCTGCTCCATTCTTCTAACCTGGGCTAGTTTTTCTCTCCCCAGGTAACCTGAAGATCTTCTACTTCTGGGGGTTTGCTATATTGGTGCTGACCTTGGTCTGGCCATCTTGATCTTACCGAAGCTCGGAACTCCTGAACTGAAGCAATCCCCTAGCTTCAACCTCCCAAGCAACAGGGATCACAGGGATTCACAACTATCCCAGTTTCCCTTGTTATAAAAACTTACTTCTATTAAAGCAACCTTGGTTCGTGTTAGCTTTTTGGCTACCACATGACACTGTGCTCGTAGTCACATTGCCTGAGACATAGAAAGCACTTAATAATGCTTGTTATCTTTGCCCACCTGGTCCACTAAAACTTCATGGTCTTTTTAACATGAACTGTCTTCAAACATTATCTTTCCTATCCTGTATTTTTCAGTTGGTCTTTTGGACCCAAGTTCCATACGTGAGATGGCTAGGTGACACAGTGGATAGAGACTGGCCTCAGATCTTTTCTAGCTATGTGACCCTGGGCAAGTTACAAATTTCTGTTTGCCTCAGTTTCCTCCTTTGTAAAATGAAAATGATAGTAACACCCATTTAGCCCAGTACTTGGCACATAATAAATAGCATTAGCTATTATTATTTTAAAGCACTTCCCCTTGTTAACTTTGCACAGGGGCCTAGCACATAGTAGGCACTTAATAAATGCTTTGTTACTTGACAATTCCAACCCACCATTCCAGCCTATTGAGATCTTTTTGGATCCTGATTACACTATGCCACATTTCAGCTATGGTTCCCAACTTTCTATTATACTAGTTCAAAGTGGAACCTAGATTTGAATTAAAGCCTTCCAATTGTTCTTTGGCTCATTTTGAAATAGATTTTTTGCTCTTGTTGGAAGGAAACCTTCAAGAAATGGCTGAATAATGACTTTTCAGCGATGTTGTAAAAAAAAAATTTAAGTATGGACCAGATCAGAAGTCTACTGGGGCCCTTCCAACTGTGAAATTCTGAGAACTGATATCTTCATATCCTCCATATTCTTCCAATCAGAAGTTACTAGCATTGTTCTTCTCCATTTCTCCTGTCTGACTCCTCTCACTTCCAACCCACTTACTTCTCCAACAAGTTGCACAATGCTCTTACCTCGAATCTAGCTCTACTAGCTGCTTGGGGGTCAAAATGGTGCCACCATTCTCCTGTCTTGCTTACCTGGTACATAGGCTATTTCTCCTTTTGGACAGTGGAGACACTGGAAGCAGCAGTTTGGTTGCCCCTGGATGGCTGACTTCCGGGTTCCCGAAGGACATGTTTTGCTGCAGACTGAAAGAGGAGCCTACTCATAGACAGACAGAAAAAAAGAGAGCTCAGTGAAGTTTAGGGGACAGCTAACAGCATCTGTAAAATCAGTCATTATCAGGAGTTTTTAACCCTTAGAAAGCTGATCCCCAAATCTGTACTTTTCTCACTAATGGGGGAAATTCCAGCTAGACATAGTTGGAATTGGGATGTAATGACTGGGCTCCTAGTTATTTCTTTCCTGTGGTTAGCTGGCACTACTATTGAAGGGGAGCAGGAGGAAGGGGGTGGTTTCTAGTTCTCACCTTCCCAGGACCCTCTGCCCAAATGATGGTGCTACTGTTTATCACCAGCTGTTTCCCTGGAGGTTCTCTGAAGTCTAAGTGTCCAACCTCGGTAGTCCGCAAAGTGTGGTCAGGAGCAAGGTATATGCTTACAACATCAAAAATTGCTGGGATCTCATCATCCTGAAAGAAGATCTCTTCCTGGGCTTGAGTAGTGAAGTGAACAGACCTTAGATGTTGCAAAAGCTGAGGCAAAAACACAAGTAGAAAGATAAAGAGGAGGAGTCAAAGAGAGAGTCCAAGGACACTTACACTGCCTTCATAGTAAATATTCTCATATATTTTGGCTATGCCCAGTGGGTTTCTCCAGGGCTGTTCCATTAATTCTACCTGGTATATACCCAGGTGGTCAGATCAAAAGATCAGAGAGCCATAGATTGAGAGGCAGAAAGGACTTTAAAAAAGACTTCTTGCCTAAGCCCCTCCTTATAGAGAAAGGGTAACTGAGGCTTAAAGAAATTAAGTTATGAGCCCAAGATCATCCACATAGTAAGTAGCTAGGCTAGGACTCCAGGATTCTAGGACTAGAATCGCGAAAATTCCGAGCTGGAAGCCCCCCCAATAAAAGTCATCAAATCCAGCCCACACCCAAACAAGAATCACCTTGAAAGCATATCTAACAAATGGTTTCCTTGGCTTAAAAAATTCCATTGAGGAGAAACCCACTACCTCTGAGGACAGTTCAGCAACTCTCCTTGGGGAAGTTCAAAATTATATCTTCGTAGATCATGAGAGCTTAAAGGGACCTTTGAAGTAATCTAGTCCTAGAGAAAGTTACACAATTGTCCTGACCAGGTCAACTGCAAATTTGTTATCTAACTCCAAATGATCCCTCACTATTATATGGCAATCTTCTAATTAGTATTGTCCAGGTGATTACCTATCACACACACACACACACACACACACACACACACACCCCTAGAATCATTCTAAACCTTCTCTTCTCTCCTTAATTTCACCTACACCATTCCCAACCCTTGGCTCAGAGCAACGGACTTTTATCTCCTATTTCACTGAGAAAGTAGAGGCCATCCATTTTGAGTTCCTTCTTCTTACTTAACACCTCCAATCCTCTTTATTATGGCTTGCATTCTCTTCTCCTTTGCATCAGTCTCTGAATACGAGGTTGCTCTACTCTTTGCCAAGGTCAACTTTTTTTTTATTCTCTCCCATTTCCTCCCACAATTTTCCCTCTCCATTATTCCTTCTCACTTACTTATCTTCAAACTCTTACTAAGATAAAAGACAAAAAGAAAGGATATATGTGTGTGTATATACATATACACAAACAAATTTAGACATATAGACATGTGGTCTTTTTGTTGTTTACAGATATGCATGTGTGTGTGTACATATATGTATATGTGGGCATTCATATTTGTATAAAACCTCCAAAATCTATACATGCAGCCCTAATTTGTTCCATCTCTAGCTCCAGACTGCAAACATTTTCTCACAGCTATTGTGCCTCCTCACATCTAAATCCATCTAATTATGCTATCATCTGTCCCATCCATCTATCCTGAAATGCTCTGCCAGAATCCCTTAAGTTCATGTCTTTACCCTTCTCTTACTTTGCCAGCCTCATAGCCCTGTTGATAAAGGAAATGAAATTAGTTTGACATTAACTACTTGTGATAGTTACACTGAGTTTTAGTGATTACTCCTTCCCTTTCTGAATTATCCCAAACAATCCCTTTAATAGGAGGGTATAAAATTTTGTCAGAAATTAGAATCCAGACCACTGTTTTGTTGTATTCAGATTCTTCCATATTCTTTCTAAAAATTGACAGTATTTGCCTTCCTTCCAGGTCTATGGCATTTACCTCCATATTCCACAATATTTCATAGATCATTGGTAGTTTTAAAAATCATTTCTCCCAGATCTCTAAGCACCCTGAGATGTAGTTCATCCAGGCCTAATGACCTGAACCCACTGAGAGAAGTTAGGAGCTCTCCAAACACCTCCGCAATTATCTTAGAATTCAACTCCCTAATCTTCTATTCTTCCAACTCTAAAGATCACTCCCTTTGTACAAGGAAACATAAGAAAAATAAGAGTCTTTCCTTAAAGACATCCTGTAAGAAGGTACCCAAAGATGGAGGTGTTTGTGCTAAATGATCTCCAAGATGTCTTCTAGCTTTAGAATTATAATGTTCCATCAATGGGCAAGTTGGCTTTATTATATGAAAGTGTTTCTACATCCCTAAAAACACTTGCCATCACCCACCTGCTACAGTACCTGATGTTTCAATATTAAAGACGCTGGGGTCCTCTTAAAGACCTCTAGAAGAAATAGATTAAGGTGTCATTTCTCTTTAAGGCTTTGTCAGAAATGCAGATGCCCCTAAGAAGTTCAGGTAATTAAAGTTGGCCATGACTGCTTTGGCAAGAATTAGAAATTTGATTATCTATTAGGACCTCAAGAGGAAAAAGACAAAGAAGGGAAGCTCGGTTGAAAGTGGAAGGAGGGAGAAAACCAAAGCTTGGAGTACTACCTTGAGAGTATCCAAGATCTATAGCTTCAAGACTGTAAGAGAACTTGGAGCTCATCTAGTTCAATCCATTATTTTACAGATGATGAAACTGAGACACAGAGAAAGGAAAGGATTTTCCCAAGGTCACTCAGACAGAAAGTAGAAAAATTGGAAATTGGCCACAGGTCTTCTGACTCTACATCTGGCCATCATTCTGATACTCCACGCTGCCTCCAAGTGGTCACGTCTTCAGATTGCAAATTCAATATTATTTCCACTATCACCACTTCTCTATAATAATAGAGCTCTTTGCATACAATCAAGGAACACAAAGAGGGTACCGAGTGCTTAGACATCTGGGTGGATTGGAAGAAGGGGAGATTATACAGAAAACAACACAAATAGAGAGATGGGGAAGAAAGAAGAAATGAGAGAATGCCAAAGACAACCCACACCTCCTTCAGGATTTTTCCTTGGCTTAGACTTGATCAGAGAGTCTCTGTTTTCCAGATGATGAAAGAACGTCAATATCCATCTCATTCTCAGATTTAATATCCGTAAATACTGAAGGTTGAACTAGCTAAGGGATTCTTAACTTGGGATCTGTGAACTTGCTTTAAAAATCTTTTTATTACTGTATTCAATATAATCCAGGTCCCAATTTGTTTTAGGCATTCAGAGACATTCATCTGAGAAAGGGCTTGGAGGCTTCACAAGATTGCCAAAGGGGTCCAGGACACACAAAACAAAGGTTAAGAACCTCTGGACTAGAGAATCTGAAGTCCCTTTGATTTGACTTTTGTCCTGCCACTGGACTCTGATGTCTCAGGAAGAGAGAGTGAGGCTGATGACTTTGCACAACTTTGCCTCACTTAAATCCAGTTCGCCCGTGAGTCAAGAGATCACTCTGCGGCATCATTGTTCCTTTTTGAAAATGGAAGACAAATAACAGCAATTTTAATATCCCTCTCAGTTCTAATGTATTATATTTCAAAGTCCTCTAAAATATATAGATATGTAGACTAGGTTTCAAATTGCCCTTTGATCCCCCTATGGAACGGAATCCCTAGAAGTAGAGTCAATGACAAGTATTATTCATACTATTAATAGTAGAACCATAGATCTAAAGTTGAAAGGGACTCCAGAGGTCATCTAATCCAAACTCTTCATTTTACAGAAGAGAAAACTGAGGCCCACTGGGGTTGTGACTTGCCCAAAAGCATGCCGGTGGAGAGAAAGGTGAGATTTGAACTAAATCCTCTGACTCTGAAGCCAGTGGTCTTTCCACTGTACTACACACTGCCTTCCCCATGTGATACAGTCATAACTGTAATGAAAACAATAACTAAGAGAAGAACATGGGGAGGATTTGACCCTCTCAAAGGATTTTTTTAGATTTCAAAGGATTAGCGGCCCGTCAGCTGAAGTACACTTTTACCTCATAGACATGCAGACACATGTACCTTGCAGATTATCAAACCCCAAGTCCTCATTTTAGAACCATCCCAACCTGGCGTTCAGGGCTGGCCACATCTTTCTTACAGATCATTTTCCAGTCTTCTCATATGCCCTCCATACAAAGCTTAATAAATAGATTGATTCTCCCTTCTCTTTTAATGTACTCTATTCCCAGTGGCCCCAGTGCCTACCATTTGAAAACCAACTCATCATTTAAGGCTAAATTCACATAAAGAAGTGCAGCTAGGTGGCTCAGTGGATAGAGCACTGGTCCTGGAGCCAAGAGAACCTGAGTTCAAATCCGACCTCAGACATTTGACACTTACTAGCCATGTGACCCCAGTCAAAAAAAAAAAGAGAGAGAGAGGCAGCTAGGTAGTAGTGAATAAAGCATCAGCCCTGGAGTCAGGAGGGCCTGAGTTCAAATCCAGCCTCAGACACATAACACTCACTAGCTATGTGACTCTAGGCAAGTCATTTAACCCCAATTGCCTAAAAAAAAAAAAAATTAAAAAAAATAATGAAGAACAAATAAAGCATAGTGAAAAGTGTGCTAGATCTGGAGTCAGGAGCAGACCTGGATTCAAATCCTATTTCTAACACTTACTTTGGCAGACAGCTAGGTGAAATAGTGGATAGCACGCCGAACTTGGAATTGGGAAAAAATGATTTTAAATCTTGCCTCAGATACTTACTAGCTGGGTGCCTCTGGGCAAATCACTTAACCTCTCTAAGCCTCAGTTTCCTTATCTATAAAATGGGGGTGATGATAATAGCACCTCCCTCATAGTGTCATGGGGAGGATCAAATGAGATAACATGCTTAAAGTGATTTCCAAACCTTAAGTTGCATATAAATGTTAGCTCTTCTTATTTAGCTGTGTGACTACGGACAAATCATTTAACTACTCTGAGCCTCGGTTTCCTCTTTTTGAAAATGGAGAGAAGTAATGCCTACCTCATAGGACTGTTGTGAGTGTAAAATGAAATAAAAGACATTAAACGTTTGCACATGTGAAATAATTACATACATAACAGCTATTACCAAATGTTATCTCTTCCAAGAAGCCTTCCCAGATCCATTGATCCAGAAGCCAGGATTAATCTTTGTATCTTGACTGCGGCACTTAGCATAGAATTCTGTCTTGGTCTGGAGCTTCTTTTCCCTACTAGGGCATAAAGTCCTTGAGCGTAAGGAGCATACTTCTTGCATCTTTCAGTACCCAGAGGGCTTTAGACAAAACAGCTACTTATCTCTTTAGAACTCTGTTTCCTCTCTAAGTTGCCTTCTAGCTGGAATGTCGTAGGGGTCTATTAACAGGCAGGTTGACTCTGTATGTAAAAGCCCTCTCATGTCCCTAAAAATATCTTCTCTGCACCCACCTGCTACAGAACATTACAGGTATTGTTATCCCCATTTTAAAGAGGAGGAAACAGGCTCAGAAAGGTCAAAGGACTTGCCCAATTAGTCAGTCAATCAACTAGCATTTCTTAGGTGCCTTCTGTGTGCCAGTTACTGAGCTGGGCACAACTACAAAAATGAGATGGTTGGTTGTTGTCCTTTCTTCTTGAAGAGGACCAAAATGACATCACTATGTTGGGGTCAAGGAACAGTGTGTCCAACTGTGGCTGAGTGGACCAATACAAGCTTGGAAGGCTCCACCACAGGTCACAAAAATGAGATACTGCCTGGCTCCAGGAGTTTACAATCTGCTTTGGGCAGTAATATGCAATAAGCCTGGGAAAGATAAGCTAGAGCCAGGTTATGAAGTGTTTTCAAGATCAAACAGTGGAATTTGTAGATTATCCTGTAGGCCACGGGGAACCACTTAAGATTCTTGAGGGCAGAGGGGAACAGTGCTATAGGGTCAAACAACAAATATTTATTAAGTAACTTGCCAAGATCACAATGTAAGTAGTCACACACCCAAGGCTAATATTCAAGTTTCCTGCAATAGTCCCTAAGTCAGCTGGGGACTCATACCAGATGCACATTGCTTGATCGTCTCATATTATCAAAGAAAAAAATATCGCCACTTTTGGTCTCCTTGGAGAGCAAACACTCAAGAACCTTTTCTCTTGGTTGTCTATCAGTCCAATTTTGATTGGTTATTTAGGGGGTGAAATGGCCATAAATAATGGCTCTGAATAGTATGGGTATCAGTACGTTAGGATAAAATTATCAGATTCTATCTTGGCATTATTCTCAGAGCTGTTTTATAAGGAAGAAGTAAATGCTTTGTGCAGTCATGTTTAGGTTAGGAAAATGGTGAGAGTGGAATGAGGAAAGTGGGAAACAAGCATTTATTGAGTGCATACTGTATGCCACTGTGTTGAGTGCTTTACAAATATTATTTCATTTGATCCTCACACCAATCCTGGAAGTTAGGCACTATTATTACCCCCATTTTACAGTTAAAGAAATGGAGGCAGATAGGAGGTTAAGTTACTTGCCTAGCATCCCAATACTAATAAATGTCTGAGGGCCTATTTGAACTCAGATCTTCCCTACTATCTATCCACTCTACTACCTAGCTGCCTCAAGGAGTATCTATTTTAACCTAGGTATACAGAGGTAGTCAGAACAGAGGATCCTCAGACACCTCCTCACCACTCATTCCACCATAAGATTAGAGAAGCTGGCTCAGGAGAGACTGAAAGCCCCAGAAAATCAAGTCTCTTGTCAGCCTGAGAAGCCCTTTCGTTGCTTACCTTTATAATTGAACTCTCTCCTGAAGTCTCCCCCTTCCGCGTCTGGCTCTCTGATTGGTTGAAAATCTTGAGTGTGGGAGGGGAGGTACATCTCTGCCCATTCCCAGGGTTATTCTAGCTTTGCCTTTTATGGCAGCAGTGACTGGCTCTATGCAAATCTTTTTATTCCAATATTTCTTCTACCTCTTCTTTATCCTTCATTCTTAGATCATAGATCACAGAGCTAGGAACTGAGAGACAATATAGTCCAACCTGTTCATTTCACAGATGAGTAAACTGAAGGCCAAAGAGATTTAAGAGACTTACCCAAAGGATTCTTAGCCCTCCTAACCTCCTTTGCCACTTCCTTCCTGCTCATAACCTCCTTTATTCTATTCAGTGCCCAGGAGTATTCATCCCATCCTAGATAGAGCAAGACATAGGGACATGCATTTCTTGTCTCTGTCTCACCTGCCATGACCTAGCATCTCCTGTCCCGGCACAATTGCTGCCAGTAAATGGTCCCTGCCCAGGGGAGCAGGCCCTCAAATTCTGATAGGCCACCAGGAAAGCTTTGGCTGCCAGGTAGGCTTGGTATGCAGCAGTTAAGTCATCCAGGTTCAGTACAGACAGATGGGTAGGTGTCAGCTGCTCCAGCCCTGTGCAGTTAGGGGAAACATATCCTGCTCGAGGACCACCAGGCTTTAGCCCAGGCCAGGTGCAGCCCAACAGCTCTTGCCAGAACAACTTTATCAGGTGGTTGTCCAGGTACTTGGCTGGGCGCAGAGTAGACAGGAAGTGCTCGAGGCCAGGCACTGACCCTGAGTGTATCCCCAGAGACAGGCTTCCATTTAGCATCTCCCTGGCTTCCCTGCTCAGAATTGAGGGATTCAAAAGGAAGGAAGTGGACAAAAACCATATCCTGTTGGTAACATTCTTCTCCTGAAGGGTTTTGGCTAGGATGATAAAGTGAATGTGGTAACAGTCACAGACAATCACCTTGGCAGTGGAAGCCTGGATGGCATCAGCAACATCTCCCACATTGTTGACATGGTCATCGATCTTCTTTGAGAAGCTCACACAGCCACCATTCTTTCCAACCTCCTTCTGGAATTCCAGGTCTAGCCACTCAAAAGCACCACTATCTGAGCCCACCAGGCCCACCCAGGTCCAGTTGAAGTAGAGAAGTATCTTGGCTATGGCCTGAGGTTGGTGGGCTCTGCTGGGGACTGTGCGGAGGAAGGAGGGGAACCGGTGGCGATCAGAAAACTGGGGATGTTGAGATCCATGACTTATCTGGGGGAAGAAAAAGGGCCAAATGTTCCTGGCCAGAAAAACTCAGCTTTTGACTTGATTTTTGTTGGGTCCTCTTAGCAGCTGTCTGGACACCAAACCTTACTCTAAACTTTTCACTTAAGCTGACCTGACCTTTCATCCATAAACTGAAGATAGAAGGAGCTAGATGGCAGAGAGAACAGAGTTCTGAACTTGGAGTCAAGAAGTCCTGTATTCAAATCCTGTCTCAATCACACAGCTGCATGATGGTGGGCAAGTAATCTTTCTTAGCCTGTTTCCTCATCTATAAAATAAGGATAATAGCACCTGCCTTATAGGATTGTTGTGATTTAAATGAGGTAATGTGTGTTATATGTTTTGCAAACCTTAAAGTACTATATGAATGCTTGAGATTAGTACTAGTAGTGTTAGTAGTAGTACTAGTAGTAGTAGTAGTGATGGTGGTGGTGGTAGTGGTAGTAGTAGTAGTAGTAGTAGTAGTAGTAGCAATATATGTACCACCAAAACCCTAGAGTTTGTGAAAAGAGCATTTTGTAAACCTAAAAGTTCTAAAATAAAAATAGAAGCCATTATTATTTAAGCAACTGTCCCATGATTACCCTGTCATGTCCCCTCTCCCACTACTCTGGAATTATCACTGGGAACTCACAAGTTTGTAAGTTGGGACCACAGACTCTATGGGTCTGTCCTCCTAAAGCTATAGCTTACAAGCCCAGACCAATAAGTTAACTTTCAATAGTCAGCCAGTAGACACAATTAGGTCAAAGCAAAGGCATTTACTAAGCTGACCCGATAAGAAGAGTAGCTACCAAATATTCCTGACAAAAAATCTGGATCACAATCTCACAAATACACACAGCACCAGTGGGAAGGGTGGTCCCATATTTAGAGCATAATGGTACTGGGGAACACAGGTAGGGGAGACATGGCCAAGGCAAACTCGTTCCTCCCACGGTGTGGGGTCCCAGTGTCCTTCCTCTTCTCATTAGGTACTCAGACTGTTCCTCCCTAGGCTTAATATGTGGGTCACTCGTCTGGGCTCTCTAGTTTGCTCCTCTCTGTAGCTCAACTTACCATTTCCAGGGAGAGTTCTCTTTTAAATCTGTGCTCAGTCAGTCAATAAACATTGAATAAGCACCTACTGTGTGCCAGGCATTGTGCTAAGTGCTAGGGATAAACAGAAAGGTATTGTCAATTCTCTTCTCTGCTGACAGAGATTACCTTCCTTGGAGCTGCTTCCTGCTTTTTCCTAACCATCCCCCACCTCTCTGTGTGCCTCACTGCGCCCCCTACTGGATGCAGTGTCTCCTACAGGGTAAATAATTGTTTTGGTTTTTTTCAGGGTAAATAATTGTTGCAAGAAACCGTGACTGATGAAGACAGGAGTAGGGGAAGAGCAAGTCCCCTCTCCTTCCCCTCTGATAGAGGCACAAGGGTCACACTCCACAAAACTGCTGCCTACCTTGAATGTCTCAACTTCTCCCGAGGCTGCCAGCATTAAATTTTTCAAGCCTCACTAGAGGCTTGGCCCTTCTTTCGTCAGTCAATGCCTAGATGACCTTCTAATTCCATCAGGGAAATTTCTTCACTTTTTCGTAAATGAATAAAACATGGTATAGTATGTCTTTGCATTTATTTTAACACAGCAACAATTCATTAGTTTGTTATCTGACCCTTACCTTCTATAATTACATCAGCTGGGCTGGGCCTAAAGGCAGATATATGAGAAAAAAAACACCACGACTGGATGATAGTAATTAACAGCAATAACAACAGATAACCTTTCTATAGAATCTTAAGGTTTGCAAAGCACTTTAGGTACCATATTATTTCACCTGCTTCTCACAACAAGCCTGTGATTTGGGGGCTCTTTTTATCCCTTCAAAGAAATGAAGTGACTTGCTCACAGTCACACCTCTAATAAGTGTCTGAGACAGGAGTCAAGCCAGATCTGCCTGATGCCAAATCTAGAGCTCTATATACTACAGAATTTTTCCCAATAACCTATGTTAACATAGGGAAATGGGAGTGGAAAGGGGTACTTTTTTCCATTTCAGAGAAGGATGTGTCAATGGTGATCCCACCATCCCTTGGAAAGATCTTTTCCAAGGGTATCTTTTCGGCCAGTTTGATGAAGGTGGTTTCATCTCTGAGAAAGGAGGTAATAGGCCAAAGTCATACTTAGCAGAAGGTTCCCTGTAGAAGACTGTTTGCAGGGGGAAATGATCATTGGCACTAGGGTTGATACCAGGCAAGGCTACTCTTACTCTAAAGCAGAATGAGCAGTGATATGATTTCATGGGCCAGTTATGCATCCTAATCTCTCCCCTCCTAGCTTATTAATAAAACCTGAAGTGCTATAATTAACACTTTATCCCTTTATGTGAGCATATGTGTGGGGTTGGGGGGGGGGTGAACCTTTATTAACCTAGGGATATTTATACTAATTCAGTGGAAAACACATTGGATTGTGAGTCAGCAGTCCAAGGTTTGAGACCTGGCTTCACCATTTTAATACTATGTTTCTTTAAGCAAGTTACTTGAACTATCCAATTTCTTGATAAAATAAAATTCAGTTCAAAAGGTATTTTATTATATATGTGCTAGACGCTAGGGATGAACAAACAAAAATTATATAGACCCTGTCCATAAGAAGTTTGCTTGGGCCAAACAGCATGTGCACAGATAAGTAAATGTGGAAAGCGAACAAAGCCAATACAAAGTGATTTTTGGAGGGGAGAACTCTAAGGACTGTGTGAAATTAGCTGAGGGGCAGAACTTGAGCTGGACACTGAAGAGAAACTAAGTCATTAAATGACTTGCCCAAGGTCATACAGGTCCTAAGTAGCAGTGTCCTTTTGCTACACCCAGTTTCCTCTCTGATTCATGAACTGAATCTTCATCTTCTTTTGTTGGTTATTATTTCAGTCGAGTCCAACTCTCCGTGACCCCATTTAGGGTTTTTGTGGCAAAGATACTGGAGTGGTTTGTCATTTCCTTCTCCTTTTTACTTTTCTCTCATTTTACAGATGAGGAAACTGAGGCAAACAGGGTTAAGTGACTTCCCCAGTGTCACATAGCTAGTAAGTATCTGAGGCTGGATTTGAACTCTCGAAGATGAGTCTTTCTGACTCCAAGCCCAGCATCCTTTCCATTGCATCACCTAGCTGCCCTATATATGTAACTGGTTTATTTGAATTTGTCCTCTTTGTATTTCTTAAATATATATGTATATATACATATACATATATATGTACTTATCTCACCTTTAGAATGTTTTCTCCCTGAGAATAGGGATTTTTCCATTCTTTGTATTGGCAACTCCAGTGTTTGGAACATAGCTGGTGCTTAATAAATGCTTTTTCATTGACTGATTGATTTAAAGGTGGTTTGGGTCCAGGATGTAAAAGGATTTAAAAAGTAAATAAAAGATCATGAATTTTATTGTAGAAGGATATCATTGAGTATGTGAGTGACTTCAAGGTAATCTGACCATACTCAGTGTGGAGAGGTCATTGTGGTGTAGTGAGAAGAGCCCTGGATTTGGATCCTAGCATCTGGGCTTGAAACTCAATTCTCCTACTTACTACCCATGTGACCTCGGGCAAATTACTTCACCTCTCTGTTCCTCTTCTGAAAAATGAAGGAGTTGGATCTGATCACCTATCAGGTCCCCCCTGGCTCTTATCCCTAAGAGTGCATGTTCCTACAACTAATTGTGAAATCCTTGGCTTGAGTTATTCCACAGAGCCAAACGCCACCAGGTACATGCTCCCAAGCCAAACCTATCCAATTCACTCTGCTGATGGGCATTCTGGGAATTACAGCCCCTGAAATATCCTAGAGTGTAGGCAGTCATCTTAAGTAATTGTAAAAGGTTCAAAGATTCTCAAGGACAAAATGAAATTTAAAGTCACTATTCTTGAATGCAGCCAGATAAGCCTGAGTAGTGTTGAAACTGGAATCAAGGGGTGCACATGCTAGTTCTACCTGCTCTAAAATTAGCTCTCCTCCTGACTGCACCCTGGAGTGCACATGCCTTGGCTGTGGGTGGGAAGGGCCCAGGGTATCTGGGAACAAAGAAGGGTTTTTAGTCTTAAAGAAGAGAGGAACACCCTAGAACAGGCACCTCTCATTAGCCATGAATTCTCTATTTTGTCTCTACATATATCACTCACCTGAGGGACTTTGTAGACAGAGAGCAGCTCAGCCATGGCCACTGACTCCGGGGAAGTCATACCACCTATGATTCCCAGGAGTCGGTGCTGGGGGTAGCAGTCGAAGTTGGGGGTTGGGAGGAGCTGTCCAGACAGGAGGCCAAGAATGCTTCCAAGAGCCTGGGTCCAAGACACACAAGAGTCGTAGAGTTGGAATCCCACTGTGACATTGGGCAGGAAGCTGGGATCTCTATTTGCTTCTTCCACAGCAAATAGCATGCCCATGGCAACCAGGAAAAACCGAGCTTTGAACCTTCAAGAAGGAACAAAACACAGCAGGCCCACAGCTGCCACAGCCTTGGGTGGCAGTGCATTACAAAATCTTAGAAAGCTCCTTCCTTCCCCATTGACTGGATATATTCTTGTTTCTATGGTGATACTATGGTCATACCCTCCCCCTTACTGGGCCTCAGTTTCCTCCTCTTTAAAATGAGAGGATTAAACTACGTCAGTGTCATAGGTCCCTTTGACAGTTCATGGATTCCCTCTGAACTCCTTTTCAGAATAATTGTTCTAAATGCATAAAACAAACAGATAGTATTACAAAGGAAACCAAAGGTTAGTGAAATTAAAGATGGGATTTTTTTCCTATACAAGTTCATAGGCAACACCCCACCCCCATTTCCCAGGTTAAGAATATCTGAACTAGGTAATTTCTAAGTTCCCTTTAAGATTTTTGCATAGTCAGGGGCAGCTAGGTGGCGCAGTGGATAGAGCACTGGCCCTGAAGTCAGGGGGACCTGAGTTCAAATCCAGCCTCAGACCAAACACTCGACACTTACTAGCTGTGTGACCCTGGGCAAGTCACGTAACCCCAATTGCCTAAAAGAAAAAAAAAAGATTTTAGCATAATAGATAGTATGTAAGCCTTGAGACCATGAAGCTCTGGTTCAGATCCCACTTCACACTCTCACTGCATGACCCAAGAGGAGTCAGTTCATCTCCCTGTACCTCACTTTTGTCACCTGTAGAGAGGGTATAGGCTTAAAAGAAATAAAGTATATAAAGTGCATTATCAACTTAAGTATGAGATACTATTATTGTTGTTGCATCTTTAGACAGATGACTTGGATGGAGATGTTAGGGTAACACTTTTTAAACTAGCTGCTGACACAAAGATGATTATGTGACTGGACAGTGACTCGGGATTATTAACCAGACAGACCATGAGAATGGGTCAAATCCAACAGGATACAATTCAGCTAGCATAAAGATAAGGGATTTTGGGCACTTAAAAAAAGGGCCTGTATGAGAGTAGGATGAAGGAGACTTGACTAGAAAGGGGCTCAAGGGAAAATGACTTTGAAGTTTGAGTTGACTCCAGGACCAAGGTGAGCAGACAATGTGACAGCGACAGGGGGGAAACCGAAAAGTTTGACTGCATCGATAAAAAGGGAGAGATTCCTGTCCTACTGTGCTGGGCCCTGCTCAGGTCCCATCTGGAGCAGTACTCTCGATTTCATGGAGGCCAAAGGTAGAAGCTAGAGGGGAGGCAGATATAGACTTACATTAGTAATCTCAAATTCCTAACAATTGGACCCAATAGAAAATGGGATGAGCTGCCTCAGAAAGCAGCAATTTTCTTCTTTCTGAAGTAGTTTTGATATAGGCTAGTTAGGTACCTGTAAGGACTGCTTTATATTTGTTGTTGTAGTTCAGTCCTGTTCAACTCCTTGTGACCTTAAATGGGGTTTCTTGGAAAAGCTACTGGAATGGTTTGCTATTTCCTTCTCCGGTGGATTAGGCAAACACAGGTTAAGGGATTGGCCCAGGGTCACACAGTTAATGTGCCTGGGCCTGGATTTGAACTCAGGTCTTCCTAACTCCAGCCCCAGTATTGTATCCCCTGAACCATCTAGCTGCCTCTTGCTTTTTATAGGAATCATCATTTGGAAGAGGTTGAAATCAGTATCCACTCAGCTTCCCTTCAACTCCAAGGGACTTAATGAATGTTAACTGAATTAAATTAAACTTTAGGATTTTTGGCATCCCACATCAGGAGGGTCACTGCCCAGAAAGATGGGGGCATGCCTTCTAAGGGAACAGGAAGTTTGTCTTGGAGAAAAGAAAGCAAGGGGAAAGGCCAGAAGGTGGTTGCTGGGTTTGGGGTGGGTATTGCTTTGTTTTCTTTGGGGAATGCTAGGGAGAAGATATCTGCCTTCAGATGTGTGAACAGACACAAGGTAGAAGAGGTTTAGGAGCTCTTCTGCTTGACCCCCCAAGGACAACACTGCACCTGAAAGGTGGAAGCTACAGGGAGGGAGATTTTAGCACAACATGAGAAAGAAGTCTCTAATAACTGGAACTGTCTAAAAATAGAGCTGGCTGCCATGAGAGGTAGTGATTTCCTCATCACAGGAAGTGGTCAAGCAAAGAATGAAAGGTTATCACCAGCATTGTAGAAGAGATTGCTAACTATTGGGGGGGTGACAGAGAATAGAATAGATAATTCATTGGGGTCTCTCCAATTCTTATTATATTATGAGCTAATGATTCTAGGGTGCCACCCTTGGACTAGATGATCTCTAACAAAGAGGAGGGGGCAGAATTTTTCCTTCTGAACACTGTGAAATTGACTGCCACTCACAATTCTATATACATTCACAACAATATGATCACATCCCTCCCAGCTTGTCTGTCTGTCTCTCTCTCTCTCCCCCCCCTTTCTGTCTCTCTCTGTCTCTCTCTCTCCCTCCCTCCACTATCTCCCTCTCTGTGCCCCCACCCTATCACTTACAGCATGGGTGCCCCTCTCCTTTAGTCTTTTCCCAGGAATAAAAGACAACACTTACTGTTGGCATGGTGGCTGCTCTGGAGGCTGGTGAAACATCACCTTCTGCCGAACAAGCTGGGCATGTAAGGGGGTGACAGCTCCAATGAGCACGTCTCCCTCAATGGAAAGCTGTTCAGTGCCACTAGGGGAAGGTAGCTGGCACGGTGACTGGACAGCATTGAATGGGGAGGGGAATGAGATCAGGGTAAGGAGCAGCAGGGAACAGAGCATGGTGATGGGTTCTTCCTGTATTTACTTGGTGATCTTCATTCCTCAGAGAATGCCCTGCCAGCATCTGGAGTTCAGTTCTTCTCTGAAGCCCCAGAATTCAGGGATCATTGCCATTAGGAGACTGAGGAATAAGCCCTGCTCAGGACTCTGGCATTATGCCTTCTTTGCTCTTTCCCTAGACTAATCTCTTACTGGATGCAGTTTCTGGGTTTTCCCTCTTAAATCTTCCTCAGGCAAAGCCTGTGCCAGTTCTTGTCACAATCTGAGAGTCCTCAGGTCACTTCTCCCCCTGTTTCCTCATGGCTGAGCTGGAGCTCTCTGAAGCACCAAGTCCCTTACGCTGAGCAGGAGCTAGGGCCTGCCAGACGAGGCATGGCAGAATCCCGCTACTATGCCCCTGCCAGGCCCCTCCATTCAGGACAGGGCCTAACTTCCCTCACAGAAGGAGCCTTTCCTAAAGCCACCTCTCAGATCTGTGTTTATACAGGATTCAGCCTGGCCCCCCCTGACAACTCCAGAGCCTCCAGGGTGTGAGCAAACCTGTAATCTGCAAAGCCAAAATTAGACTGAGTAGCATGTGGACAAAACTGGCCTCAAGGTTTTTCTGAGGCCATCATCATGATCTCAAGAGGGCTCACTGTCACCTGGATGAAGAGGGAAAACATCTGTACCAAATCCATACCTCCAGAGCCACTGGGCAAATTTCTATGTCTCAGACTGTCTGGCACCATGGATCACCTCCACTAATGGGAATGAACCACAATGGGATTGAAGTCCAGGATTCATTCTACTGGGTAATTCAGGAGCTCAGGATGGACTAAAGAATCAGGCTGGCTGTACTAATGAGAATAGCCCCCTTTTCTCTGATGGTTTGTAAAGTGCTTTGTAAATCACCTTCTTTCTCATAACAACCCTGTGAGGCAGAAGGCAAGTATGATTATCTCTTTTTTATATGTGATGAAACTGAGAGTTCAGGAGGGTAGATGACTTCCACACCACACCAATCACACAGCTACTATAAAAGGGCATTCAATGATTTTTCCTGGGTCACTCAGCTGAGAGCAGAGGTGAGCTACCTACTGCCAAAAACTACTTTAATATTCCTGTTTAAGCAGCTTCTGATTACAGAGAACTTCCTATTCTAAATACAACCATATGAAAAAGGTAGGTAGGGCAATGATTATCTCCTGAAAAATGACAGATGAAGAAATTGAGGCACATATGAAATAGCTTTCTTACCTAAGGGCACACCCTGAGTAAGTGGTGGAGTCGAGCAAAGAACCCAACTCTTCTGGATCCTCAGACCATGTCTATATATCACACACCACTACTCCTGCTCTGAATATTCTGTGAATCATTGCATGGAGGACAGAATCAAAATTCTCTATTGCTCTGTCTATTCCAGATTCATCATTAAGTGCCTGCTCAACCCAGTATGCTAAGCTCAATGTTATATAGAGTCCCTGCACTCAAGAAGCTTGCATTCTAGGGGAAGGAAGAGTGAAGTAATAAATGTTTAATGACTAGCTCTGTGGGAGGTGGGGAGGGGAGGAGTACACAGGACACACTTTGAAGTTTAATCTGCACTGTTGATATTTTCTCCATCACATAAGTCTAGACAATCCATAAAACAATAAACCAAGTCACGATTTGTAGCAATTGCCATTTTCTGAGGTGGTGACGCTCATGCTGCATCAACAATTTAACAATCATCTCTCTGAGCTAGCTCCAGCATACTCCTGAGGGGAAGTCTAGCACCATTGTAGGTTTAAAAAGAATAAAGAGTCAAGGATGAATAAAGTGAATTATTTGTGAGTTACAACATCAATCCTTTTGGCATTTAGCTCACAAAAGAGAGGAGATGGCTTTGGGAAAGAGTTTAAGATTAAAGTTTGTTTTTAATATGAATCAAATGCTACTGTGAGTGAAAAATGGCCCTTCCTGACTTGTGATTATCTTTCTAGCCTGACTCAACTCCCCCCAATCACCCCTTGCCCTGCCAATGAATCCTTTGCCAGCCTTCTAAGTTCTTTTATTTTAAACATCACCTTGATTGGGCTACCCAGTCTCTTCCTACTAAAAGTCTGCAATGCCTCCTTGCTGCTGAGAGGCATGAGACAAAGTCTGATATGCAAGCCCTTCCTCAATCTATCTCCTCCCTAAATTTTCAACCTTATTTCTCATTACTCGTCTTAACTCAATTGATCCATCAATAGCATTTATTAATGTGCCAGGCAGCAGGGATACAAGAACAATAGTTAAGAAGCTCCTGTCCTCCTGGAGCTTACATTCTAATGAAAGAGACTATGTATATAGATAAGTATGCAAAAAATACATACAAGGCAACTCAGGGAAATAGAGTGCTGGGACTTGGGGCTGGCAAGGCAGAAAAAAAAGACCTCATATAGGAGACAGCACTTAATCTGAATTTGCAAGAAAACAGGGGAATCAGAAAAGCAAAGGTGAGAAAGGAGTGTATTCTAGGCTGGGGGAAGAACCCATTCAAAGGCATGGAAATGGGAGAGCTCCTAAACCAGACTATTCTAGTCACCATCCCCAGAATAAATCTTGTGCTTGCCTGTTGTCTCTTAAAAGGTCCTGTCCATGGTGGGCATAGAGGCATATGCCTATAATCACTGCTATTGTGGAAGCTGAGGCTAGTGGATTGCTTGAGCTCAGGAGTTCTGAGCTGCACTAGGCTAAGCCAATTGGGTGTCCAAACTAAATCTAATGCCCTTATGTGAGCCCCTGAGAGCAGGAAGTCACTAGGTTATTTAAATAGGGGTGGACCAGTCCAAGTCAGAGACTCAGCAGATCTGTTCAGAAGTGGGATCAAACCCATGAGTGGCACTTCTAGCCTGGGTGAGATAAGGGAAAGATAGTGTAAAAGAGTGGAGTTGGGTGGCCTTTTCCTGCCCTGATCTTCCCACACCTCCACCTCCAAATCCTTCTCTTACTTCAAGGCCCAGCTCCAAGCCTACCTCCTCTGAGAAGCCATCACTGATCACCCAGCTGGCAGTACCCCTCTTCCTTGAGTTCCCACAGCCACCCCTGTCCACACCACTCCTTGGACACTTGGCAGTAGCTCTCTGTCCGGTCTCCCAAACTAAAATGCAAAGAAACACTGTGTGGGCAGATTTCAGGTCCAGAAAGGGTCCAGCTCTATCATATGCCTTACTGCTGTCAAATCCCTAAATCCCAATGCCAGGCAACAAATGAACGGTGTGGTTCAGGGGGAAGGCCACTGAACTTGGAATCAGGATGCCTAGGTTTGAACCCTACTTCTGCCACTTATTATCTCTGTGACCTTGGGCAAATCTCTTGACCTCTGGTTTCTCCTCTGTAAAATAAGGAGGTTAGACTTGGATAATCCCTAAAGCCTCATCCAGATTTTACATTCTATAATCTAGAAAGAAAAGAAATAGACTTTAAAAACTAGATCCAACAGAAAAACAGATCATAGTGATTAGAACGTCTACTCAATTGGACATCATAGATGGCAGATTGTGTCCTGAGAGCAGGTTTTATTAGAGGGGAAGGAGAGAGATGAAGAGTTTTTCTGGCCAAGGAAAGTGAAGAGACAAGAGGCATGTCATGTTTGGAAAAATTGGACACAGGACAGAAAAGGGATGCAAATGTGCCATGAAAATGAATAATACCAACTTCTCAATTCTGCCCAAATCATAAGGTTAGGGATATAGACCTAGAAAGAAACTTATAAACCATCAAGCCCAGTCCAACATCTTTATTTTATAGATAAAAAGAGTAAAGAACAAAGAGAAAGAATAAGTGACTTGCCCAGGATCACATAGCTAGCAAATTCTGCGATAGGTTTGGAATGCAGGTCTTCCTGAATCCAAATCCAGAACCTTATCCATTAAGGAATGTAGCAGAGACCCAAGATGGGCAGTTCTTGGCACTCATGGTGGGGAGGGATAAAGGTTATTCGTGAGAGAGAGGTGACAAGGTGCTGGAAACAAACTTGGCTGGGTCACAAGATTTCTGGGACTGAGTCTGTCCTGTGTAACGTTTGGAAGATGCCCCATGATGTTGAGGGAAGGGGAGTAATCTTGGATCCATGGAACAGAATAAAACTGATGGGCCCAAAGAGGTGGGGCTGATGGCCTTGGTCTCAGACACAGAACTCTAACCCCCTGGTCAATTAACTTAGGAATGGGTGGGTATAAAAATGGTGGGTTTCTACACAGGAAAAAGCTAAACTCAATTTTTCAACACCCAGCTGTCAGTCAAGATGACAGCATGCCATAATGGAAAGAAAAAATAATTTTGAGTCAGAAGACCAGGTCCTTGGGTGGTGAAAAATTGTGGTCTAGCCATTTCCTGTGTCTAAATCCACCATTTTTACACCCACCCATTGCTAAGTTAATTAACCAGGGGGATAGAGTTCTGTGTCTGAATCCAAGGTCATAGGCCCCATCCCTCTTTGGTCCTGCTGCTATTTGAGTATAATATCCTAGGTTAAGTCCCTTCCCTTGGCTGAGCATCAGATTTGGGTACAATTATCTCTAAGGTCCCTTCCAGTTCCACGTTATATTATTCCAGGAAGTATCCTCATGAAAAATGAAGGCTAGAAAGTCATAGTTCTATTACTTATAGTCTTTTTCCTTACTTACATCAATCACAGTATCTCCTCCTTAGTCATTTGGTCAGTCAAGAAGGATTTATTAAGTTCATACTATGGGCTAAGCACTGTGATAATCAGTGGGGATAGAAAAAGGGCAAAACCACAAGTGTTATCTCAAAGACTCATTGTCTTATGGGTAACACAACAGGTAGCCCTACTTCTATCCCACATTCAGTCACTCAACTGTGTAAGAAATTCCTTCTGCTATCACTTTCAATGGGGATGTCTGAAGATGGCTAGATATAAAAACCTTGTCTCTTTGTTAGACTTGTTTTCCCCTATCCTCCCATCTTACTGACAGATGCCCCTTTACAGAGACTTTTAGCCTTCTGGGACAGAAAACAGACTTGGCTGTCCTGTGAGGAAGGGGCTTGGTTCAACAACATCTGGTTTCTTCTTGTCAATTTCATGTCCCAGAAGTGGCCATGGAAGAAGAGGGCTAGCATTAGTAAGAGACAAGGACACAAAAAGTCCTTTGTTTCTAGACAGAAATAGTACAGGGATAACTTGGACGGTCCAACATTCCATCAAATGGGTGTGTCTCCCAGAAAGATAGATCTCTCCCAGTTATCCCCAACAGTGTGGCATATGAGGAATTAATTGCAGAGGTCACCCTCCTTCTCCAACACCACTTCATGCTTAAGTTCAGTTCTCTTCCAAGCCCTTAACTGAGCCACTGCTACAGACTTTGGGTTTCTCCTTCCCTCCCAGACTACATAACCCTGCAGAGAAGCCCACCTTCCAGAGTGAACCCCCTGGCCCTAAGGCTGGCAGCAGAAGCTTTAAGGGGTAGAAGAAAAGAGTATTGATGAGACAAAGGAAGTGTTTATAAAAGAAAACACCAGAAATAGTGTGAACAATACAGAAGAGGGTGATGTATGTCTTCAGATGAATCACAGTATTTAGAGATAGAAGCCAGCTGCTCCAAGGCCCTTATTTTACAATGAAGTCCAGAGAGTAATGACTGGCCCATGGTCACACAGAGACAAGGTAATAGGTTGGAGAGGCAGGATTTGAAGCCAGGTATTCTAAATACAATGCACTTTCCTAGAGTGATAACTAGGGTGGTATGATTGGGATTCTGTCCAGGGTGCTGAACCTGGAGGGTGCTGACAGTATTTCTAATTCTCAGCACATAACAGGAATAATTAGGAATGCCTTATAATTAGTCCAACCCTTGAAGGGCTAAGGCCAACTGCTCCCCCACCTGCTGTCCACCTAAGGGTGTACTTTTGGTGTGGCTTGTGTTGTGTTCCCTAGTGCGAAAATACATAGTACCAGTACACTCTTTACACCACAGTGCCTTTCAGGGTGGAGTCAAATAAGTCCCAACTTGAAAGGATGATATGAAGATAATGATAATGAAAGTAGTCATTTTTTCTATCATAACATTTATACAATCTGAGGCTTATAAACTACAATAATTCAGTGAATTGGGCCATGCAAATGTTATCCCCAATAATATTTAGTAAGCTTTTGTACATAGAGCACCACCCTGCTGCCTGCTGCCTGCTATTCTGGTGAATTGTGCTTGCACGTGCCTTTCTTACACACTTACCACTTCTCATCTTGTATTACAGTTATTTGTGTATTTAAAATTATTGAATAATAGAGCTGGAAGGGATCTTATGGATCCCCATGCTCAACTTTCAATTTCATAGAGGTGGGAACTGAGGACGAGAGAAGAGCAGTGACATTTCTCAAGTCACACAGCAAGTTAGCGGCACAGTTGGGTCTCCTGCCTCCTAGTTCAGTGGCCTTTCAGATTAATACACCATGTATATTTGTCTTAATTTCTTCCCTGCTAAACTGTAATTTCCTTGAGTTTAGGGAACTTGTCTTACCTTCGCAAATGGGACTAGATGATCTCTAAGGTGCCTTCCAGTTCTAAACCCTATGAACCCTCCCAGATCCTAATAGAGTATAAGTCAAAAAAGAATTTATAAGTCAACCATTATTATTTCCATTATTTGGAGGAGAATACAGTCAAGATGAATAATGAGTCACCCGGAACTACATCTCCTGGGAGACCCTGAGTCTATTGGTGACTTTTCTGAAGGCAGCTTTCATCTCCTTGTTCCTCAGGCTGTAGATGAAAGGGTTCAGCATGGGGGTGACAACTGTATAGGAGACAGACAGAACCTTGTCCTCTTCCAGGGATTTATTGGAGTCACTGCACATGTACATGAATGTGAGGGTCCCAAAGAAGACACAGCTGTGAGGTGGGAGGCACAGGTGGAGAAGGTCTTGGCTCTGCCTCCAACTGACTTGACATGCAGGATGGCCCTGATGATGAACAAATAGGATACCAGGATCACTAGAGCATTGGCCAAAATCACAAAGCTGCCATAGAAGAGAATCAGAATTTGACTGGTGGGGCTATCACTGCATGAAAGCTCCAGCAGAGGTGGCAGATCACAGAAGAAGAATTTGATCTGGTTGGGCCCACAGAAGGAAAGTGTGAATGTGCAGACTGTGTGGAGGATAGCTCCTGATAAACCACCACCATAGGCCCCTGCCACCAAGCCCCAACGGGTGCCCGGGGTCATGACTGATGAGTACAGGAGAGGACTACTAATGGCAACATAACGGTCATAGGCCATCACTGCTAGCAGGAAACACTCCGTGCCTGCACAGACTGTGGAAAAGAAGAACTGAGCAGCACAAAAGTTATAGGAGACACTCGTCCTGCCAATAACCAGCGTGACCAAGATCTGAGGAATGATGACTGAAGAGTAGCAGGCATCCAAGAGGGAGAGGTGGCTCAGGAAGAAGTACATGGGGGTGTGAAGACGGGAATCCAAGCAAATCAGCAGGACCATGCCCATGTTGCCCAGCAGGGTGATGAGATAGAAACTGAGAAACACCAGGAAGAGAATAACTCCCAACTTGGGATGGTCTGTGAAGCCAATGAGAATGAACTCTGTCACAGTGGTATGATTCTGCCCAGCCACTGATTCCACCATTGCCTGATTGGGTGACGGAGAGAGTAGCATTAAAGACCCTGGATCTGGCATGCCATGACAATCAATCATGCTGTGAAGGAATCTCAATGAGGGGTTAAGGGCCACTTTATGAAAAGAATAATTATCTCATCTCACTCTAGGCAGGGTCAAAGGGTATCTATGATCATCCAAAACATTAGCATGGAGTGTGGGAAGGCAAGAGTAATTGTTAGTAAGGCTAAAGAGAGAAAGGTTGTTAATCATGAAATGAGCAAACCAAAACCAGACAATGAGACTGTAACAACAACAACTAACATGTATAGTACACTTACCATGTGCCAGGTACTGTGCTAAGCACTTTACAATTATTATTTCATTAGACCTTCATAACAACTCTAAGAGGTAAATGCTATTATTATCCTCATTTTACAGATGAGGATTCTGAGACAAACAGGTTAAGTGACTTCCCCAGGGTCAAACAGCTATTGTCTGAAGCTGGATTTCAATTCAAGTCTTCCTGACTACAGGCCTGATACTCTAGCCCCCAACCCCCAGTTTATATTGAGTGTTCAAAAATCCAAAGGGCTAAGACAGTCTGGAAAACTGGTTCCAGTAGTAGGACATTCAGCTGAAAAATCAGAAAGGAATCAAGAGGGAAAATATGGAGCACATTAAAGGAGCTGGCCATTTGTTTCATAGTGTAGTATAAAAGCACATGAATTTGGAGAGAGAGGGGATCTATTTTCCTCTAGAAGACAATCCTAAGAACAATGAATAGAAATCAAAGAGAGTAAGATTTCAATGCCTTTTAAGAAAAAGGTTCAAAGAATTATGATCCTCCATAACTGCTTTGAGAAATAGTGAGAGCCCCGTTGCCAGTTTTCTCTAAGTCAAATGCTGGAAGACTAGCTAAGAGGAGATCCCTGTTCAGATAAAGATTGCATCAGATGACATTTGAGATCCATTCCATCTCTAAGATTCTACATGATTCTAAAAGGATACAGACACTGAGCACTTCCTTACTAGACAGACATACAATTGGCTTCATTATTCTGCCTGTTTACATAGGAGGTGAGCCCCTTGACAGCAATGATTTTATTTTGCCTTCCTTGTTTCCCCAGCACTTAGCATAGATTTTAGCACACAGTAGGTGCTTAATAAATATTTATTAACTGACTGACTTCTGAATTCAGTACCTTGTTCTACCTTCAAATCCTCCCCTCCTTGATCTTCTCACTCTTCTCCCATGTCAATGGTATTCTTTGGTCCTTACACTTTCTGCCTCAAGGCTAAAATGACCCCTATTACAAATGTTGGGATATTCCCTGCTCCACAGCAATAGTGAAGAGTAACTAACTAACTTCTGTTCCATCCTTGTTCACACACACACACACACACACACACACACACACACACACACACACACTGAGATATCCCCACGGGCCATTGGACAGAATCTCAAGCACCCTTTTGGATAGTTCCAAGCTCCATTTTACCCCTTCTAATACCAAATCCATTGCCTTTTTTTTCCAGCCCTCACCACTGTCTACAATGCATCCTATGATGTTATATCAACCATCCAAGGCAGAAAGGTGTACCCATACTTTCTCCGCTAGTTTTGTGTGAACTTAGACAAAGCATTCAATTTGGGTTTCAGGTTACTCTTCAGCAAATTAGGCCCAATGGCAACCTTAGCCCTCTCTACTCACTTCTAATTCAGGTCTGGTTAATTTAAATTAAGGTCAAAAAGTTAGAAAATAACTTTGTTATTCTAATACTAGAAGAGTCAGTTAACTGTGGGAAACTCATTAATTTTTTTTAAATACTCTAATTTCTCACTATGGAATTACAAGAGAGTATAGGGCCTGGTAGATTCTACCAAATTGTCAGAGGTTTGCCTTATAGCCTTGCAACAGACTATTTTCCAAGGACCAACCTTGGTTCATCACCAGTAGGCTGGCCAGTATAGGTGAAGAGTCTCTTCAGCCATAATAACTTAAAAAATTATCTGTTATGGTGGGGATCAGGTGTGACTTGGATCCATGGGGGATAACCCAGATTGATGAAATTATATATATGCACTAAAATATTTGAAATCATTTTCTTCAGAAATAGTTTGCTACCAGGCAGCTGGGTGGCACAGTGGATATTGCACTGGCCCTGGATTCTGGAGGACCTGACTTCAAATCCAGCCTCAGTCACACTAGCAGTGTGACTCTAGGCAAGTCACTTACCTCTATTGCCTAGCCAAAAAAAAAAAGGAAGAGGAAAAAAGGGGGAGCAGCTAGGTGGTGCAGTGGATAGAGCACCAGCCCTGCAGTCAGGAGGACCTGAGTTCAAATCTGGACTCAGACATATAACAATCACTAGCTGTGTGACTCTGGGCAAGTCATTTAACTACAATTGCCTCACCAAAAAAAGAAAAAAGAAATATGTCGCTACTTTCTATTGCAGAAACTCTAGCTACCATATGATCAAACACTCAACCAACTAGTATTTATTAAGTGACTACTAGAAGTCAGGCACTGTGCTAGGTGCTGGGGAAACAGTCACTACTCACAATGAACTTGCATTCTAATGAACAGACACATGTATGCAAGTGTGTCCTCATGTACACATTATCCATAACGTCTATAAAAAATACAAAGTTATTGACTCTCCCTCACATTTTATGATCCCTCTGGCATCAATGAAGGATTTATAATACCTGTGTTGGGAAATAGCACTTTCTCAAGCTCCTTCCAGCTGGAATGGGCCCCTTGTAAGACACTACATTTATTTCCTCAGATCTTCTCAATGACACAATGATCCAAGGAGATCAGTCACATAGAGAATTAGAAGTTGAGGGTAGAAGTCACAAGAGATGTAATTATCCATTCTCCCTTTTCCATTTAATTACTGAAATCCAGATTCTGAAGAGATTTCCCACAAGTTTACAGGCTAAGGTGGCCAAAGCTGGCTATTAGTTTTCATGAATATTATTTCAGTCGATGTCTCAATGAGGTGACTCATCAACAACTTTGACTGAATTGTTTAGTCAGACAACTGGTTGGATTGATTTCTTCTCTGTGAATTAAAGAGCTATATGTCTACATGAAAGTAGAACAAAGTCTACCAGAGTCTACACCAAAGTCCAGGTAAAAGTCTTAGTAGCAGTGACTGTTTCTATTGGATGTTGACCAAAGGGGTGTTGTAATTGCCTGTCATGATAGTTGTTGTCAAGTGGCTTGGGGTCTATAGCTTTGTTACTAAATCCCAGAGAAATATGACAGATAGACTCCCAATCTTCAGGAGAAAGGCAGCAAACCTCAGATTCAAAGGACAACCCATCAAGGAATTCATTATCTCCTCCTCTCTGCAAGAGAGGAAGAAATCTACATCTTGGGAAATCATAAGGCTCAGGGGATCTGGTGGCAGCAAGTTACTGCTATGAAGTACTCTGTGGTCCCTGGGAAAGGAAGAGCTGCCAATGCCCTACTAGACAGGAGCTTGCACCATTGAATCCACCAATGCAATCAGGACAGCCTGTCCTGATGAATAACATCTGAGCAGAGAGGCTAAGGCACATCTACCCTGCAAGTAATTCATTACCCCCCATTTCACAGATAAGGAAATATGTTCAGAATAGCTCACACCCAATCATTCAGTGTTCTTTACATTAAAACACACTACCTCAGTAAATTACTGAAGGCATGAAGAGCACAGGAGGTAATCCCATGACCATCCTTCTCTAGTACCATATTTAAAAACCCATGTTGGCAAGGTACCATTCTTCATATCCAGCCAACTTTCTAAAGTTTTAGTTTAATTCATTTCCTCTTGTTCCAAACTTACTTAATCAATCCAGGCTTTCCAAATGTAACGTCTTCAGGTACTGAGCCCAGATTTGGACTTGTTTCTCTAGTAACAGTCTGAGAAGTACTGAATTGAAGAATCACAGATTTAAAAATGGAAGAAGCCCTAGAGGTCACTGGATCTAAGCCCCTCATCTTAAACAATGAAGAAACTGAATATCAGAAAGGTAAAGTTACTTGCCCATGTTCACATAAGTAGTAAGGGACAGATATAGTATTCAAAACTGTGTCTTTAAAAAAATCTATGGTGTAGCTAGGTGGTGCAGTGGATAGAGCACTGGCCCTGGACTCAGGAGGACCTGAGTTCAAATCCGACCTCAGACATATAACACTTACTAGCTGTGTGACCCTGGGCAATTCACTTAACCCCATTGCCTAGCCAAAAAAAAAAAAAAAAACTGTGTCATCCAACTCCAAGTCCACCATTCTTTCTACTGTACCACAATATCTCTCGATCATAGACTAAGACCTGGCAGAATAAGTCATCTGGGGTCGTCTAGTTCAATTATTATTTATTTTACAGATGAAGAAACTGAGTCAGAAAGAGGTTAAATGATACATCCAAGGTCAAACTAGTAGTACATGGCAAAACACAGATTTGAACTCAAATCCTCTGACACTGTATTCAATGCTCCATCCACTGTTGGGGGACAGAGCCACAATGGTAGAGTAAAGGCAGGAACTTACCTGAGCTCTCCCAAATTCCCCTCTGAACAACTTTAAAATAATGCCTCAAAATGAATTCTGGAGCTACCGATCCATTATGCCAATAAACTCCTATTTATGTATTATAATTTTTTATTTGAAAACCATCTTTGCAGATTTATGGTAAAATTGTGGTCCTCTGGGGCCTTAGAAATAATTCCTCTCAAAAGTATTCTGTGTCTTTTCTCTGGGAAGAACTATGTAGATGCTGATAAAATGGATTAGCTCAGTCCAGGCTATGATTCTTTATTAATCTAAAGCTGAGCTAGATATCAGCCCCTAAGGAACCAAACTTTAAGACTCTCCTTCAAAAGCAGCTTTCTTTCAATTCTACAATTTCAATTCAGAATGCTTCCTCAGGAAGATAGAATGGGGAAGTGAAAAGTATAGCAGATTGAGTCAGAGAATCATAAATTTAGAGCTGAGAGGGAATATAAAAGCCATAATATTCAAGCCCTTCATTTTATAAATGAGGAAAATGGAGAGTTAGAGAAGCTAAGTAATTTTCCCAATCCTACAGCTAATAAGTGTCACTGGTAAGATTCAAACCTAGGTTCTCCTGACAGAAAGTCTATGCTCTATCCAAGACCTGCGCTAAAGTTTTTTATTTACCACTAATATTACACATGGTGCCAGGGAGAGCTTACTTAAGTTTTTGGAGCACAATTTTCTCATCTGTCAAATGGGGATAGTAACTCTTACACTACCTTCCTCACATGGTCTCCTTAAGGAAAGAATTTTTTAAAACTTTAAATCACCAGTAAATGTGAGTTATTATTATCTAACTAGGTCCCCTAGAGCTAATTTTCTAATGAGGTATCTTGTAACAATAAGGAATCTGTGGTGGAGAAATGGAGAAAGTAGATAGGTTTCAGGGCATCTCCCCTGAAGACAATATTTTAAAAGCTTGATTAATTTTTTTTATTCTTATATATTAGCTACTGCCTAATATGTAGCCTCCCATCAGGGTTATTGTGAGAATCAAATGAAATAATATCTGTAAAGTGCTTAGCATAGGACCTGGCACATAGTAGGTATGTAATAAATACTTGTTCTACTAAAAAATTACTTGAAATTATTAATGACTTTAGCAAAGTGGCAGGATATAAAGTAAAGTCACATAAATCATAAGCATTTTTACATATCACCAACAGTTTAGCAGCAAGAGATAGAAAGAGAGCTTTGATTTAAAATACCTGTAGACAATATAAAATACCTGGGAGTCTATCTGCCAAGACAAACCCAGGAACCATGTGAACACAACTGTAAAACATTTTTCACTCAAATAAAGCCAGATCTAAACAATTGGGAAAGTGTTATTTGCTCATGGGTAGGTTGAGATAATATAATAAAAATGATTTATTCTTCCTAAATTTATTTATTCAATCCCATACCAATCAAACTATCAAAAAATTATTTTATAGAGCTAGAAACAATAATAACAAAATTAGTCTGGAAGAACAAAAGCTGAACAATATCAAGGGAGTCAACAGAAAAAATGTGAAAAAAGGTAGACTAGCCATATTAGACCTCAAACTGTATTATAAAGCAGTAATTATAAAAAACAATCTGGTACTGGCCAAGCAAAAGAGTGGTAGATCAGCAGAATAGGTTAGGTATAAATTACATTAAATAACCATAGTAATCTAGTATATGGTAAACCCAACAATCCAAACTTCTACAACAAAAACTGATTATCTAACAAAAATTGTTGGGAAGACTGAAAACTGTATGGCAGAAATTAGGTATAGACCAACATCTCACACCATATACCAGGATAAGGTCAAAATGAATACATGATTTAAACATAAAGGGGGATGCTGTAAGCAAATTAAGAGAGTACAGAATAATTTATCTCAGATTTGTGAACAATGAAAGAATTTAGGACCAAAGAAAATAGAGAGAGCATTACAAAATGTAAAAGAGATCATTTTGATTACATAAAGTTAAAATGTTTTTGCACAAACAAAACCAACGCAACAAAAATTATGAGGAAAGCAAAAAACTGGGGAGTGGGGGTTGCAACGAATATCTCTGATAAACACTTCAGTTCTCAAATATATAGAGAACTGAGTCAAATTTATAAAAATATAAATCATTCCCCCAATTGATAAATGGTCAAAGGATATAAACAGGCAGTTTTCAGATGAAGAAATCAAAGCTATTCACAGTCATATAAAAATTCTATAAATTATTGCTGATTATAGAAATGAAAATTAAAACAACTCTGAGGTACCACCACACACCTATCAGATTAACTAACACAACAAAAAAGGAAAATGTTGGATGTTGGAGGGAATGTGGGAAAACTGGGGCACTAATGCACTTTTGGTGAAGTTGTGAACTGATCCAACCATTCTGGAGAACAATTTGGAACTATGCCCAAATGGCTATAAAACTGTGCATGCCCTGGGATCTAGAAACATCACTGTTAGGTGTGCATCCCAAAGATAAAAGGGGAGAAGGACCTATTTTTACAAAAAAAATATTTATAGCAGCTCTTTTTGTGATGGCTTAAGAATTGGACATTGAAGGGATGCCCATCAATTTGGCAATGTCTGAACAAATTGTGGTATATATTGTAACGGAATATTATTGTGTTATAAGAAATGACAAACAGGATGAGTTTAGAAAAACCTGGAAATACCTACATGAACTAATGCATAGCGAAGTGAACAAAACCAAGAGAACATTATACACAGTAACAACAATATTGTTTGATGAAGAACTGTGAATGACTTAGCTATTCTCAGCAATATAATGATCCAAGACAATCCCAGAGGATTAATGATGAAGAATACCATCCACTTCCAGAGAAAGAACTGATATTTTTGAATACAGACTGCAGCAGGTTATTTTTCACTTTCTTTTTTTGTTTAAGTCTTCTTGTACAAAATGACTAATATGGAAATGTTTCACAGAATTGTACACATAAAACCTATATCTGATTGCTTATAATCTCAGGAAGGGGGGAGGGTAGGGAAGGAGGGAGAGGTACAATTTAGAACTTAAAATTTTACATAAAAATGTAAAAAAAATTGAAAAATGAATGCTTGAATTTGAACAATCTTTGCATGGAAGTGTCATCACACTGATATAATTTATTTCTCAGGATATCATAGATTTCAAGTTGGGAAGGATGTTACAGTCAATTGAGTCCAACTCCCTCATTTCACATATAAGGAAACTGATGTATAAAAAGGCTAATTGACTTGACTGGGGTCATGCAGCCAGCAGCAATCATGAAGCAAGATTTGAGCTTAGGCTTTCATGACTTTCAGTTTAGCACTCCATCCCTTCACCATGCAGCTTCTCAGTGAAATTCATCTTGCTAAAAACAACAAAATCATCTACTTTCCATAAAAACTACAACTTTTGTTTAAAAAAATGAAACAACTAGATAACGGTCTCCAGATACTTATTTGATATCTTTAACAACCGCATTTAAAAACAAACTGTGTTCTTTTTGTATTATGTACTTTTAATGAAATTTTATTCCTCTGTAACAAAAAAAGCTAAATTACTCTAAAGAAGAAATCTACTAGATCCACTGAAACTAGTGTAAGCAAAAGCAATAGAAACCCTTTATATACAGAAAATATAGAAAAATGAAGTAAAATGCCCAGATCCTGAAACTGACTATTTATCATTGGGGCTCACCAGTTCTATGATTGAAAGAAAGCAAAAAACCAATGTGTTTGGTTTTATGGATATGTTATCCATAGAAAACATGAAACCTAATAAACTGAGATGAAATCTGGAAAGAACACATGCAAAAATATATTAGAAAAATAAATTTTTAAGCAAAATTAAATGTTTAGAGTAAGCAAAAACATACTTTTCCCAAAATCATATATGCAGTATCATTTTTGCTTGCATTATGTAAGGTGTTTTATGAAATTGCTAAGTATAAAATAATTCTTTCAATGAGAAAAACATTCATACTACTAGCAACTATTGAATATAGTCAGGATGATCATTGAATCATTTGCAAAGGACCTTCTAATTTTTCAATTTACAGATAATAGAGTAAAAAGTATTTCCTGTATGTCTACATACTTTTTCAATAAACTAATCGAGAAATTGATCTTCTCACATTTGCACTACAAGTGGATGAAGGAACAGATATAGTTTAAGATGCTAATTGATTAGATATGTCCAATATGTTGAGGAAATCTACATCATGGCAAACATAATTTTGTACATGCATTGATAGAATGACACATTCAAAGAAATTTTCAACAATTCTGTTGGGATTTCCATGAAAATTATATAATTTGGGAGGATTGCATTGGATTCTATACTACTGGTGCTCAATAGATATCAAAATTAAAAGCAGTTCTACAAGCACTAGCTTACTGCATGACCTCTCATACAATTTTAACACACTGCCTCCTTCATAATTAACATGCAATGCTGATCAAGATACATCAATAAAAGCAACATACTTTTTCCAAGTTGTTTTAAGAGTAATCAGTTGGAGGGGTCATTAAAAATGAAGGTTCTTTACAAAATTGTGTGATGATAAGAGCATTGGATAAGCCACTTCTACATTACTATGAACTATGCTGTCTTTTCCATGCCAAAGTACTTTGGAGAGTGTTTGAGCTAAATAATACATTGACTTTTTCTTAGTGATAATAATGAGGATAAAGCAAATTCATTTTATAACAAAATTTTTCTTCTGAAACTTGAATAGTGGGTGGATATTTCTTTAATTGAGTAGGTAAAATAAATTAATGCAAAGTTCCCAAATTTATACTCTGATCCAGAGAGTATTAATCCAGCATTAAAGAAAAAGTTAAAACTGTAGATGACAAATTTTAAAAGTAACACTTTGGTATGTTTCTCAGTTCCAAATATATCTATTTCATGAATAAAATTAAAGTACTTACCTTATTATTAATCACTTGGTTAGTCTATAGAAGCAATCTCATTTTGTTTGTAAAATGTAGCTATTCTCTTTAAAATATAGCTATTTCTCAATGATGTTGTGGTAAGAGCTATGAATGGAAAGCCCAAGTGTGATACTGGTACCCAGAAAAGCTTCTAGTCCATTGTAGAGGTGATACTTTATGTATGGTTTATAGAAAGACATAAATGAAAACAACATAGGATGAGATAGTATGGAGAGGCTACAATCTGCCCCAGTGCTTTCAAAGGGTCCCAGTGAATTCACTGAAGGATCAGAAAAAGACCTGTGACTCCAGATAGACTGAGGGGGTATCCATCTCCACCACAGTTCAGCCTGGTTTGGAAAGAACCCACATTTTACTATATATCTGTGGGATGAATAATGGGTTCACAATGTGAGGTTGGAGAAATGGAAGAAAGGCTTATTTGATTCCACATAAGGAAAGATTTCCTAAGAACTGGAGCATTTCTGAAGTGGAATCGACTGTCTCAGGTGACAGTTCATTCCTCATTACTGTAGGTCTTCCGGCAGAGGATGAATGACCATTTCAAGTAGAGGGTGTATATAGGATCATTCACCAAGTACAGCCTCTCAAGCCTCTTTCATCTCTATGATTGTCTTTTGCTGGAGGAGCAAGGCATCCTCCAGTTTCCTCATCTATAAAATGTGAGAACTGGACCAGATAAGGAATTAGAATTGCTTTGGGCCCAAAAGGACAAAACTGGGAGCAAAGGGTCCATACTGCAAAAGGATACATTTAAAAGTGATTGAAGGACAAATCTGGTAGTGCATAAAACAAATAGATAGGATTGCAAAAAAAAACCTAAGGTTGATGAAATTAAAAGTGGATTGTTTTCCTATACAAGTTCATCAACAACACACCACCACCATTCCCAGGTTAAGAAAATCTGAATTAGGTGATTTCTAAGTTCCCTTTAAGATTTTTACATAGTGGATAAGCCTTGGGACCATGAAGCTTTGGTTCAGATCCCACTTCACATGATACAAGAAAAGTCAGTTCATCTCTCTGAGCCTCACTTTCATCAAACCTGTAGAAAAGATATAGGCTCAAAGGAAATAAGGTATATAAAGTGCATTAGCAACTTAAATATGAGATACAATTACTGTTGTTGCAATGCATCTTTATACAGATGACTTGGGTGGGGATACTAGGGTAACACTTTTTAAATTAGCTGCTGACAGAAAGATACATGACTGGATAAAGTCTCAGAATCATTAACCATACAGACCATGAGAATGGCTAAATCCAGCAAAATACTATTCAGCTGGCATAAACATAATGTTTTTGCACTTGTTTAAAAAACCTTTATTTGAGTAGGATGGGGGAGATGATTAGAAAATGGTTCAAGTGAAAATGACTTTGAAGTGTGAGTTGATTCCAGGACCAATATAAGCAGACAATGTCATGCAGCAACAGATGAAAGAGATCCCAGGAAGAAAACTTACAGGAATGTCATAGTCAAGTTTCAAAATCCCAGGTTAAGGAGAAAATATTGCAAACAACGGAAAAAAATAATACTGTAGGAAAACAGTCAGGATTTCACAAGATATAGCAGCTTCTATAACAAAAGACCATAGGTCTTGGAACATTATATTTTGACAAGCAAAGGAGCTGGGGTTGCATCCAAGAATAACTTACCCAGCAAAGTTGAGTGTAATCCTGAATGGAAAAAAAATGGACATTTGATGAACCGAAAGATTTTCAGGTATTGGTATCAAAAAGGCCAAAAATTAATGGAAAAATTTGATATAAAAGATCCAGAAGAAATATAAGGAAAATATTAAAGACTAATTATAAGGTATTCATTAAGGTCAAATTGTTTTCTTAAGATACGTGCAAATGTTATTGGTATTCTTGGAACTGTCATAATTATTAAGGTAGTTTGAAAGAAACCTTGGGGCTGAGTTTTGTATGATCAGGTGGTTCTAAAAACAAAATTGGGTAGGAAAAGGTTAAAGGGAGAAATTATCCCATAAAACAGGGCATGAAAAGAAGAACTAATACAGAAGAAGCAAGTAGGGGTCAAGGGCTGGTAATGTTGGAACCTTACTCTCATCTGGGTTGAAGAATAAACAAAGTATACATCTGAAGAGGTTTAAAAGTTTTCTGAACTTCTAGAGAATTGAGAAAACTGCAGGGCAGAGTGGGGAGGGACTTTTAGAAGGGTGTGTAGATTAAGATTAGGAGGCAGGAGAAAATAAGGGAGGAACTTTTAGAGCAGTGGGTAAAATAACAATGAGGGTAAAGGGGAAAGATGGAGTTATAAGGATAGGGTCAAAAGAGGCTGAAAAGAAAAATAGTGAGTAAAAATAAGATGAAGGAAAATTCATAACTAGTAATAACAACTTTGAATGTGAATGGAATGAATTCATCCCTAAAAGAGAAACAGATAATAGAATGGATTAAAAATCAGAATGCAAAAATATGTCGTTTACAAGAAACACGTTTAAGAATGAAGGACACATACAGAATTAAACTGGAGAGTTGGAGTAGAATTTATTATGCTTCAGCTGATATAAAAGAGGCAGGAGTAGCAATTATGATTACAAATGAAGTTATAACTAAAGTAGATCTATTTAAAAGAGATAAACAGGGTAACCACATTTTAATAAAAAGGCACCATTGACAGTGAAAACATATGAATATTGAATGTATATGCACCAAATTCTATAGCATCTAAATTTTTAGAAGTTAAATGAATTACAGGTAGAGATAGATAGTATTACTCTAATAGTAGTGAACTTTAATCTTCCCCCCTCAGAACTAGATAACCAAAAAATAAATAAGAAAGAAGTTAATGAAGTGAATAGAATTTTAGATAAGCAAAATATGATAGATATTTGGAAAAAACTTAATGGAAATAAAAAGGAATACAAATTTTTCTTAGTGGTTTATGGTATATTTAAATGTACAAAGATTGATCATATATTAGTTCATACAATTTTATAGTTAGAAGCAGAAATATTAAAAGTACCCTGTCCAGAATCATAATGCAATGAAAATTGTATTTAACAAGGGACCAAGGAAACATAGATTAAAAACTAACTGGAGACTAAAGAACATAATTTTAAAAAGAGTGGGTTAAGGGACAAATCATAGAAACAATCAATAATTTCATTAAAGAGAATGACAATAATAAGACATCATATCAAAACCTATGGGATACAGAAAAAGCAGTGGTTAGAGGAAGTTCATATCTCTAAATGCTTACATCAATAAAATAGAGGAAGAGCAGATGAATGAATTGGGTATGTAATTTTAAAGACCAGAAAAAGAACAAATTAAAAATTCTAACTAATACAAAATTGGAAATCCTAAAAATTAAAGGTGAGATTAATAAAATTGAGAGTGTACCATTTAATTAATAAATAAAACTAAGAATTGGTTTTATGAATAAACAAATAAAAGAGATAAGCAATTAGCTAATTTGATTTTAAAAAGAGAGAAAACCAAATCACCAATATCAAAAATGAAAAGGGTGAACATACCACTAACAAAGATGAAATTAATCATAAACAGATATTTTGCAGGGTTATATGACAATAAATATAACAACTTAAGTGAAATGGAAGAATGTTTACAAAAATATAAATTGCCTAGATAAGCAGAAGGGAAAATAGAATATCTAAATAAAACTATTTTAGAAAAAGAAATTTAATAGGCCATAAATGAGCTTCCTAAGAAAAAAACACCACAACCAGATGTATTTAACAGGTGAACTCTATCATACAACTAATTCCAAAATTAAATTATTTGGAATAATAGACAAAGAAGAGATCCTACCAAATCCCTTTTCTAAAAACAAATATTACATTGATACCTAAAGAATGAGTAAAAATAGAATAAAAAATTATAGATGAATTTCATTAATGAATATGGATGCAAAAACCCTAAATAAAATGCTAGCTAAAAGATACTACATTACAAAGATTCTACAGTAACATCAACTGGGATTTATACCAAGAATGCAGAGATTATTAAACATAAGGAAAACTATTAACATAATTGATTACATCAATAATAAAAGTTTTTTTAATCTTATATCAATAGATACAGAAAAAGCTTTTGACGAAGCTCAACTCTCATTTCTATTAAAAACACTAGCAAGTATTGGCATAAGTGGATTTTTTCCTTAAATTGATAAAAAGCATTTATCTATAACCATCAGCAAGCATTATTGCAATGGGGATAAACTAGAAGCCTTCCCAGTAAGATCAGATGTGAAATAAGGATGCCCGCTGTCATCAATATTATTCAGTATTGTATTGGAAATCTTATCAATAGCAATAAGAGAAGAAAAAGAAATAGAAGGAATCAGAATAGGGAATGATGTGATAAAATTATCACTTTTGCAGATGATATGATGGTTTACTTGGAAAATCCCAAAGACTCAACTAAAGAATTAGTTGAACCAAGTAATAATTTTGGCAAAGTAGCAGGATATAAAGTAAATCCACATAAATCATCAGAATTCCTATATATCACAAACAAAACTATGCAAGAAAAGATAGTAAGAGATACCCCATTTAAAATAACCCTAGAGAGTATAAATACCTGGGAATACACTTGCCAAAACAAACCCAGGAACTATATGAACAAAATTATTTTTAAAAAACCATTTTGTACAAAGAAAATCAGATTTAAATAGTTAGAGAAATATTAACTTCGTGGGTTGGCAGGATCAATATAATAAATGTAACAATTTTACCTAATTTATACATTCGACACCATTCCAATTACATTGGCAAAAACTTATTTTACTGAATTAAAAAAAGTAACAAAATTCATGTGGAAGAACAAAAAGTCAAGCCTATAAAGGAAATAATGAAAAAATACATAAAGAAAGGAGGTTTAGCAGTACTACAGCTTAAATTATAAGACAGTAATTCTCAAAATTATCTGTCACTGCCTAAGAAATAGAAAGGTAGATCAAAGGAACAGAATGGACATACAATTTGCAACATCAAATAAACATAATAACTTTGTATCTGAAAAGTGTAAAGAGTTAAGATTTTGGGATAATAATTCATTATTTGATAAAAAATAATGTTGGGAAAACTGAAAAGCAATATGGCAGAAACAGGACACAGACTAATATATTGTACCATTTATCAAGATCAAAATGGATACATGTAATAAATATAAAAAGAAATACTACAAGAAAATTGTAGCATGGAACATATTACTTAGCAGACATGAATAGGCAAAAAAATATAAATAAACAGGAGATAGAAAGCAAAGTTAGGTGTAAAATGGATAATTTTCATCACATGAAATTAAAGAGGTTTTGTCCAAATAAAACAAATGTCACCAAAATCAGAAGGAAAGCAGAAAATTGGGGAAAATTCTTATAGATGATTTCTCAGATAAAGGTCGTGTATCAAAAATATACTTTAAGACTTTGTCAAATCTATAAGAACATGAGTCATTCTCCAATTGATAAAAGGTCAAATGGTATAAGCAAGCAGTTTTCCAATGAAGAAATCAAAACAATTTATAGTCACATGAAAAAATACTCTACATCATGATTGATTAAATAAATACAAATTAAAACAACCTGGAGGTATCATTTTGCACTTAGGAGATGGTTTAAAATGATTGAAGGGGAAAGCAACAAATATTGGAGGAGATGTGAAATAACTGGGACACATTCATTGTGAGTGAAATTGTGGACTTATCCAACCATTTTGGAGAGCAATCTGCAATTATGCCCAAAGAGTTAACTGCCTATACCCTTTGACCCAGCAATACACTACGTGGTCTATTTCCAAACATGATTAGGGAAAAAGGAAAAGAACCTATATGGTCTAAAATGTTTATACCAATTCTCTTTGTGGTGGCAAAGAACTGGTAATTGAAGGGATGCCCATTAATTAGAGAATGGCTCAACAAGTTTTTGTATATGATTGTGATGGACCACTACTGTTCTATGAGAAATGTTGAGCTCAATGTTCATAGAAAAACATGGAAAGACTTGCACATAATGATGAAGAATGAAATTAGTAGAACCAAGAGAACGTTGTGTACAGTAACAGCAATACTGTTTTAAGAATGTCTTTGAGTGAATAAGTAATTCTGACTATTATAAAGACCCAAATTACCTCTCAAGGACATATGAAGAAAAATGCTATTTGCATCCAGAGAAAGAACAGACAAATAGAAGTCTATATAGAGTAATGTTACACATATATGTATGTACATACATGTTATGTATAACATATATGTTACATACACACACACACATATATATAGTTAGCCATCTTTAGGGCAGGGCCCCACAATGGGCAGTTCTTGGCATTTGTAGGGGTTTGGGGTAAAGGTCTTTTGTGAGAAAGAGGTGGCAAGGTGCTGAAAACAAACTTTGCCTGGATCACAAGGTTGCTGGGATTGAGTCTGTCCTGTGTGACATTTGGGAGATGTCCCAAGATTGAGGGAAGAGGAGTAATCTATAGCTCATGGAATAGAGTAAAACTCCTGGGCCCAAGCAGGGGTGGGGCCCATGGCCTTGATCTCAGATGCAGAACTCTAGCTCCAGTCAATTAACTTAGGAATTGGTGGGCATAAAAATGGTGGGTTTAGACACAGGAAAAGAGTAGACACAATTTTCCACCACCCAGGGAACTGTCAGTAAAGATGACAGCATGACATAATGGGAAGAGTCAGAAGACCTGGAATTCTGTTTTTGGCCCTGCCACTGCTTGGATATAATATCCTTAATTAAGTGCCTTACCTTTGCTAAGCATCAGATTTAAATACAATTATCTATAAGGTACACATTATATTATCCAATTCCACATTATATTATTCCAGGAAGTATCCTCATAAAAAAAATGAAGGCTACAAAGTCATAGTCCTACTCTTTTATACTTATACCTATTCTAATACTCTTTTCTCTTACTTACATCAATCATAGTATCACCTCCTTGGTCATTTGGTCAATCAAGAAGCACTCATTAAGTGCATACTATGGGCTAGGGCCTAGCTGCTAGGCACTATGATAAGCAGTGAAGAGAGAAAAAAGGGAAAAAACATGAGTTTTCTCTCAAAGGTTCAATGTCTCATGAGGAATACAATAGGTATTCCTCCAACAGCCCTACTCCTACCCCACACTCAGTCACCCAACTCTGTAAGAAATTCCTCCTGTTATCACTCTTCCAACAGGGGTGTCTGCAGATGGCTAGATACAAGAACTTTCTCTCTTTGTTAGACTTGTTTTCCCCATCCTCCAATCTGACTCACAGATGTACCTTCACAGAGACTCTCAGCCTTCTTGAACAGAAAACAGACTTGCCTATCCTGTGGGTGAGGTACTTGGTTCAATAACACCTGGTTTCTTATCATCAGTTTTGTGTCCCAGAAGTGACCATGGAAGAAGAGGGCTAGGGTTAGCATAAGACAAGAACATAAAAACTCCTTTTTTTCTGGGCAAAAATGGTACATGGTCAAAAGGGATGGATGTCTCCTAGAAAAACAGGTTTCTCCCAGTTATCCCCAATAGTGTGGAATGTGAGGAAGTGATTCCAAAGGCCATCCTCCTTCTGAAACACCACTTCATGCTTAAGTGCAGTTCCTTTCCAAGACCTTGACTAAGTCACTGCTGGGAGTGCCACAGACTTTGGGTTTCTCTTTTCCTCCCAGACTACATACCATGCAGAGAAGACACCTTCCAGGTCCTAAGACAGACATCAGAAGCTTAAAGGGGTAGAAGAGCAAAGTATTGATAAGACGAATGAAGTATTTATAAAAGAAAACAAAAGAGACAGTGTGAACAATACAGAAGAGGGTGATATGTCTTCAAATTGAACACAGCATTTAGACAAAGAGGTGAGCTGCTCCAAGGCACGCGTTCTACAATGAAGCCCAGAGAGTAATGACTGACCCATCCATGGTCATGCAGGTCACAAAGGCAGTAAGTGGCAGAGGCAGGATTTGAAGCCAGATGGTCTAATTCCAAATCCAATGCACTTTCCTAGAGTGATAAACAAGGTAGTGTGGTTGGGGTTCTGTCCAAGGTGCTCAACCTGGATGGTGCTTAGAGTATTTCTAATCCTTAGCACATATTAAGAATAATTAAGAATACTAGATAACTAATCTACCTGATGATGGGATGAGGTCAACTCCTTCTCTACCTGCTGCCCATCTAAGGGTGCGCTTTCTATATGACTTGTGTCGTGTTCCTCAGGTGCAAAAATGCCTAGTACCAGCACACTGTTTCTACTACAACACAGTGGCTCTCAGAATGGAGTCAAATAAGCCCCAACTTGGAAGGATGATATGAAGATAATAATAATAAAATTTGTCAGTTTTTGCCTTTACAACTCATATCTTATAGAATGTAGGATTTACAAAGCACAATACGTAAGTCATTCAAATATCATCCTCAATAAGTATTAGCAATTTTTTGTACGTGGAGCACCAACCTGGTGCCTGCTGTCCTGATGAATCATTGCACCTTTCATGTGCCACTCTTATGCACTTACCACTTCTTGTCTTGCAGTATAGTTATCTGGATAGTTAAAGTCATTGAATAATAGATCTGCCCAACTCTCAGTTTTGTAGAGGTGGGAATTAAGGCCAAGAGAGGAGCAGTGATATTTCCCAAGTCACACAGCCAGTTTGTGGCACAGTTGGGTCTCATGCCTCCTAGTTCAGTGGCCCTTCATATTACTACACCATGTTTACCTCTCTTAATTTCTTCCCTACTAAACTATAACCTTGTTGAGATAATTTGTTTTACATATGCAAACGGGACATATGCAGGTAATCTCTAAGACTTCTTCTGGTCCTACACCCTATGATCCTTCCCAGAACCTAATAGAACATCAGGAATAAAAAAAAATTCATAAATTTCAGCAATTCTTACTTTTGAGCAGCTAGGAGGCACAATGGATAGAGTGAAGGCCTTGGACTCAGGAGGATCTGTGTTCAAATAAAGCTTCAGACTCTTACTACTGTGTGATCCTGGGGAAGTCACTTATCCCTGTTTACCTCTGTTTCCTCATCTATAAAACAAACTGGAAAAAGAAAAAGGAAACCACTACAGTACTTTTGTCAAGAAAACTCCAAATGGGGGTCACAGAGAGTTGGACACAAATGAAACAACTTAACACTAACAACAATTATTATTTAGAGGAGAATACTGTCAAGATATTCGACTGATGACTCACCCAGAACTACATCTCCTGGGAGACTTGGAGTTTACTGATGACTTTTCTGAAGGCAGCTTTCACCTCCTTGTTCCTCAGGGTGTAGATTAAAGGGTTCAGCATGGGGATGATGACTGTATAGAAGACAGACACCACTTTGTCCTCTTCAAGTGATTTATTTGAGTCACTGCGCATGTACATGAATGTGAGGGTCCCAAAGAAGAGCATCACAGCTGTGAGGTGGGAGGCACAGGTGGAGAAGGTCTTGGCTCTGCCTCCAACTGACTTGACATGCAGGATGGCCCTGATGATGAACAAATAGGATACCAGGATCACTAGAGCATTGACGAAAATCACAAAGCTGCCATAGAAGAGAATCAGAATTTGACTGATGGGGCTATCACTGCATGAAAGCTCCAGCAGAGGTGGCAGATCACAGAAGAAGAAGTTGATCTGGTTGGGCCCACAGAAGGAAAGTGTGAAGGTGCAGACTGTGCGGAGGATAGCTCCTGATAAACCACCACTATAGGCCCCTGCCACCAAGCCCCAATGGGTGCCCGGGGTCATGGCTGATGAGTACAGGAGAGGACTACTAATGGCAACATAACGGTCATAGGCCATCACTGCTAGCAGGAAACACTCCGTGCCCGCACAGACTGTGAAAAAGAAGAACTGAGTAGCACAAGAGTTATAGGAGACACTCATCCTGCCAATAACCAGAGTGACCAAGATCTGAGGAATGATGACCGAAGAGTAGCAGGCATCCAAGAGGGAGAGGTGGCTCAGGAAGAAGTACATGGGGGTGTGAAGACGGGAATCCAAGCAAATCAGTAGGACCATGCCCATGTTGCCCAGCAGGGTGATGAGATAGAAACTGAGAAACACCAGGAAGAGAATAACTCCCAACTTGGGATGGTCTGTGAAGCCAATGAGAATGAACTCTGTCACAGTGGTATGATTCTGCCCAGCCACTGATTCCACCATTGCCTGATTGGGTGACGGAGAGAGTGGTATTAAAGACCCTGGACCTGGGATGCCCTGACAATCAATCATGCTGTGAAGGAATCTCAATGAGGGGTTAAGGGACACTTTAAGGAAAAGGGTAATTATCTCATCTCACCCTAGGCAGGGTCAAAGAGTATCTATGATTATCCAAAACATTGTCATAGGGTGTGGGAAGGCAAGGGTGATTGCTAGTGGGAGTCGAGATGGCAGGATTCTTAGTCAGGAATTGAACTAGCCAAAATGAAATAATGAGATTGCAATAATGATAACAACAAGAACAATATGGGGCAGTTGGGTGGTGCAGTGGATAGAGCACTGGCCCTGAAGTCAGGAAGACCTGAGTTCAAATCTGACCTCAGATCAAATGCTTGACACTTACTAGCTATGTGTCCCTGGGCAAGTCAGTTAAATCCAATTGCAAAAAAAAAAAGAAAGAAAGAACAACAACAACATTTATAACACACTTACCATGTGCCAGGCACTATGCTAATTACTTTACAATTATTATTTCACTGGATCTTCACAGCAACCCTAAGAGGTAAGTGTTATTATTATCCTCATTTTACAGATCATGATTCTGAGGAAAACAAGTTAAGTGACTTCCCCAGAATCAAACAGCTAGTTAGTGTCTAAAGCTGGATTTGAACTCAGGTCTTCCTGCCTGCAGCCATCTGTAGCCCAGTTTATATTTAGTGTTAAAAAAATCCAAAGGGCTAAGACAGTCAGGAAAACTGGTTCCAGTAGTAGGATATTCAGGCTGAAAAGTCAGAAAGGAATTGAGAGACAAAATATAGAGCACAATAAAGGAGTGGATCATTTGTTTGATAGTGTGGTATAAAGGGACATGAATTTGGGGAGGTGATCTATTTTCCTGTACAAGACAATCCTAAGAGCAATGAATAGAAGTTAAAGAGAGCAAGATTTCAACCTTTTAAGAAAAAGGTTCCAAGAATTATGACCCTCCTGAACTGCCTTGAGAAATAGAGCCCCATCACGGGGTGTCTCTAATTCAAATGCTGGAATACTACCTCAGAGGAGATGCCTGTTCAGATAAGAATTGCATCAGATGACATTTGAGATCCACTCACACTCTGAGATTCTACATGATTCTAAAAGGATGCAGACACTGAGGGCTTTATTACTACACAGACATACAATTGGGAAGACCAATTTGCCTCATTATTCTGCCTCCTTATTTATTTGAGCCCCTTGAGAGCAATGATTTTCTTTTGCCTTTCTTGTTTCCCCAGCACCTAGCACAGTGAGTGACATCTAGTAGTCACTTAATAAATACTAGTTGGTTGATTGTTTGATCATATGGTACTGAGGGTTTCTGCACTAGAAAGTAGTCACATATTTCTGAAGGAAATGATTTTAAATATTCTAGTGTAAATTTATAATTTCATCAATCTGGGTGATCTTCCTTGGGTCTTGCTTTACTCCATAATACACTTACATTCTAATGATCAGACACATGCATGCAAGTGTGTCCTCATTTACACATTATCCATAATGTCTATAAAAAATACAAAGTCACCTCAGTTATTGACTCTCCCTCATATTTTATTATCCCTCTGGCATCAATGTAGGATTTACAATACCTGTGCTGGTAAATAACCTTTTCTCAAATTCCTGCAAGGTGGACAGATTCCTTTGTAAGACACTACATATATTACCCCAGATCTTCTCAATAACACAATGGTCCAAGGAGATCAATGCCATGGAGGATTAGAAGTCACAAGAGATGTAATTATTCATTTTCCCTTTTCCACTGTATTACTGAAATCCAGATTCTGAAGAGGTTTCCCACAAGTTTACAGGCTAAGATGGCCAGAGCTGGCCATTACTTTGGAAGGATATTATTTCAGATGATGTATCAGTGGGGTGATTCATCAATAACTTTTCCTGAACTGTTTAGTAAAACAACTAATTGAATTGATTTGTCCTCTCTGAATTAAAGAGGCATGTGTCTACATGATCCACCATGGACCAGGTGAAAGTCAGAATGGCAGTAACACCTTGCCTTGCTATATAGAGCAAAGGGGTGTTGCAATTACCTCTCATGATGGCTGTGGGCAAGTGGTTTGAAGCCCACAGCATTGTTACTAAATCCTAGTGAAGTATGACAGACAGACACCCAACCTAAAGAGAAAGGCAGCAAAACCCCAGATCCAAGGGACGACTCATCAAGGAATTCATTATCTCCTCCTCTCTACAACAGAGGAAGGAATCTACATCTTGAGAAATCATGAGGCTCAGGGGAGCTGGTGGCAGCATATTCCTGATGTTACTTCTGTGAGGGGCTCTGTGGCCCATGAGAAAGGGAGCACTGTCAATACTTCAGAGGTTGCACCACTGAACCCACCAACACAATCAGGACAGCCTGTCCTGGATGAACAGCACCTGAGCAGGGAAGCTAAGGCACATCTCCCCTGCAAGGAATGTATTACCCCATTTCACAGATGAGGAAATATGTTCAGAATAACTCACGCACAATCATTCAGTGTTCTTTCCATTAAAACACACTGCCTCAGTAAGTGCTTAGTAAAGGCGTGAAGAGCACAGAAGGCAATCCCATGACCATCCTTCTCTAGTACCATATTTGAAAACCCATGTTGGCAAGGTACCATTCTTTATATCCAGCCAACTCTCTCAAGCTTTAGTTTAACTCATTTCCTCTTCTTCCAAACTTACTTTATCTATACAGGCTTTCCAAATGTAACATCTTCAGGTACTGAGCCCAGATTTCGACTTGTTGCTCTAGTAACAGTTTGAGAAGTGCTGAATTGAAGACTCATAGATTTATAACTGAAAGGAACCTTGGAGGTAACTGGATCAAAGCCCCTAATCTCAAAAGGTGGAGAAACTGAATATCAGAGAAGTAAAGTTATTTATCCATGTTCACACTAGTAGTAAGGGACAGACTTAGTATTCAAAAATATGTCTAAAAATAAACTATGTCTTCCAACTTTAAGCCCACTATTCTTTCTACTGTACCACAGTCTCTCTCAATCATAGATTAAGAGCTGGCAGAATAAATCATTTGGGGTCATCTAGTTCAATTATGTTTGGTTCTACAGAAGAAGAAACTGAGCCAGAAAGAGGTTAAATAATATATCCAAGGTCAAACTAGTAGTACATGGCAAAACACAGATTTGAACCCAAATCCTCTGACACTGCATTCAATGCTCCTTCCTTTGTTGGGGGGCAGAGCCACAATGGTGGAGTAAAGACAGGAACTTACCTGAGCTCTCCCAAATTTCCCCCTGAACAACTTTAAACTAATGCCTCAAAATGAATTCTGGAGCTACCGATCCATTATGCCAATATACTCCTATTTATGTATTATAATTTTTTATTTGAAAACCATCTTTGCAGATTTATGGTAAAATTGTGGTCCTCTGGGGCCTCAGAAATAATACCTCTCAAGGGTATTCTTTGTCTTTTCTCTGGGAAGAACTATGTAGATGCTGATAAAATGGATTATCTCAGTCCAGGTTATGATTCTTTATTAATCTAAAGCTGAGCTAGATATTAGCCCCTAAGGAACCAAACTTTAAGACTCTCCTTCAGAAGCAGCTTTCTTTCAATTCTACAATTTCAATTCAGAATGCTTCCTCAGGATGATAGAATGGGGTAGTGGAAAGTCCAGCAGATTGAGTCAGAAAATCACAAATTTAGAGCTGAAAGGGAATATAAAAGCCATAATATTCAAACCCTTCATTTTATAAATGAGGAAAACTCAGAGTTGGAGAAGTTAAGTAATTTTCTCAATCCTACAGTTAATAAGTGTCTCCGGCAGGATTAAAACCCAGGTCCTCCTGACAGAAAGTCTAATGCTCTATCCAAGACCTGAGCTAAAGTTCTTTATTTACCACTTATTACACATGGTGCCAGTGACAGCTCACTTAAGCTTTTGGAGCACAATTTTCTCATTTGTCAAATGGGAATAGTAACTCTTGCATTACCTTCCTCACTTGGTCTCTTTAAGGAAAGAATTTTTTAAAACTTTAAATCACCAAGTAAATGTGAGTTATTATTATCTAACTAGGTCCCCTTGAGCTAATTTTCTAATGGGGTATCTTGTAACAATGAGGCATCTATGGTGGAGAAATGGAGAAAGTAAATAGCTTTCAGGGCATCTCCCCTGAAGACAATGTTTTAAAAGCTTGATTAATTTTCTTTATTCTCATATACTAGCTAGGGTCTAATATGTTCCCTTAATACCTTATTTAGCCTCCCATCAGAGCTATTGTGAGAATCAAATGAAATAATATGTGTAAAGTGCTTAACATAGGACCTGATACAAAGTAGGTGTTTAATAAATACTTGTTTTCACTAAAAAATTACTTGAAATTATTAATGACTTTAGCAAAGTGGCAGGATATAAAGTAAAGCCACATAAATCATCAGCTTTTCTACATATTACCAACAAATTCTAGCAGGAAGAGATAGAAAGAGAGCTTTGATTTAGAATACCTGTGGACAATATAAAATACCTGCCAAGACAAACTGAGGAACTATATGAACACAACTATAAAACATTTTTCACTCAAATAAAGCCAGATCTAAACAAGTGGGAAAGTGTTATTTGCTCATGGGTAGGCTGAGCCAATAAAATAAAGTTGATTAATTCTGCCCAAATTAATCTATTTATTCAGTCCCATACCAATCAAACCATCAAAAATTATTTTATAGACTTAGAAACTACAATAAAAAAATTAATCTGGAAGAACAAAAATGAACAATATCAAGGGAATCAATGGAAAAAAATGTAAAAGAAGGTGGTCTATCCATATCAGACCTCAAAATGTATTATAAAGCAGTAATTATCAAAAACAATCTGGTACTGGCTAAGCAATAGAGTGGTGGATCAGTAGAATAGATTAGGTATAAATTACTTTAAATGACCATAGTAATCTAGTATATGGTAACACAACAATCCAAGCTTCTACAACAAAAACTGATTATCTAACAAAAATTGTTGGGAAGACTGAAAACAGTATGGCAGAAATTGGGTACAGACCAACATCTCACACCATATGCCAGGATAAGGTCAGAATGGATACATGATTGAAATATAAAGGGTTATAATGTAAGCAAACTGAGAGAGTACAGGATAATTTATCTATCAGATTTGTGGATAATGAAAGAATTTGGGACCAAAGAAAATATAGGGAGCATTACAAAATATAAAAGAGATAATTTTGATTATGTAAAATTAAAAAGTTTTTGCACAAACAAAACCAATGCAACAAAAATTATAAGGAAAGCAGAAAACTGGGGAGCAGGTTTTGCAACAAGCATCTCTGATAAAGGCTTCAGTTCTCAAATATATAAAGAACTGGGTCAAATTTATAAAAATGCAAGTCATTCCCCAATTGATAAATGGTCAAAGGATATAAACAGGCAGTTTTCAGATGAAGAAATCAAAGCTATTCATATTCATATAAAAATGTTTTAAATTATTATTGATTATAGAAATAAAAATTAAAACAACTCTGAGGTACCACCACACCTATCAGATTAGCTAACACAACAAAAAAGGAAAATGTTGAACATTAGATGGAATGTGGGGAAATTGGGGCACTAATGCACTGTTGGTGGAGTTGTAAACTGACCCAGCCATTCTGGAGAACAATTTGGAACTATGCCCAAAGGACTATAAAACTGTGCATACTCTGTGATCTAGCAACATCACTGCTAGGTTTATATCCCAAAGATATCAATAAAAGGGAGAGAAGGACCTAATTTTACAAAAATATTTACAGGAGTTCTTTTTTTGGTGCCTTAAGAATTGGACATTGAAGGGATGCCCATCAATTTGGCAATGTCTGAACAAGTTGTGTTATATGATTGTAATGGAATATTATTTGCTATAAGAAATGACAAACAGAATGTTTTCAGAAAAACCTGGAAATATCTATATGAACTGATGCATAGTGAAGTGAACAGAGTCAGGAGAATATTGTACACAGTAACAGCAGTATTGTTTGATGAAAAACTGTGAATGACTTAGCTATTCTCAGCAATACAATGATCCAAGACAATCCCAAAAGATTAATGATGAAGCATACTATTCACTTCCAGAGAAAGAAGTGGTATTTCTGAATACAGACTGAAGCACGCTATTTTGCACTTTCTTTCTTTCTTTGTTTAAGTCTTCTTGTACAAAATGACTAATATGGAAATGTTTCACAGAATTGTACATGCAAAACCTATATCTGATTGCTTATAATCTCAGGAAAGGGGGAGGGTAAGGATGGAGGGAGAGGTAGAATTTGGAACTTAAAATTTTATATAAAAATGTAAAAAAATTGAAAAATAAATAAATGCTTGAATTTGAACAACCTTTGCATGGAAGTGTCATAATACTGATATAATTTATTTCTCAGAATATCATAGATTTCAAGTTGGGAAGGACGTTACAGTCAATTGAGTTCAACTCCCTCATTTCACATATAAGGAAACTGATGCATAAAAAGTCTAATTGACTTGACTGGGGTCATGCAGCCAGTGGATATCTGAAATAACATGAGAGCTCAGGCTTTCACGACTTCCAGTTTAGCACTCCATCCCTTCACCATGCAGCTTTGCAGTGAAATTAATCTTACTAAAAACAACAAAATCATCTACTTTCCATAAAAATTACAAGTTTGTTTTAAAAAATGAAACAACTGCAAAACAGTCTTCAGATACTTATTTGATATCTTTAACAACTCAATTTAAAACAAGCTGTCTTCTATTTGTATTGTGTAATTTTAATAAAATTGTATTTCTCTGTAACAAAAAAAGCAAAATTACTCTAAAGAAGAAATCTACTAGATCCACTGAAACTAGTGTAAGCAAAAGCAATGGAAACCTTTCGTACAGAGGAAATATAGAAACATCAAGTAAAATGCCCAGATCCTGAAACTGACTATTTATTATTGGGGATCACAAGTTCTATTATTGAAAGAAAGCAAAGGACAATGTGTTTGGTTTTAAGGATATGTTATCCATAGAAAACATGAAGCCTAATAAACTGAGATGAAATCTGGAAAGTACACATGCAAAAATATATTGGAAAAATAAATTTTTTTCTAAACAAAATTAAATGTTTTGAGTAAGGAAAAATGTATTTTTCTCAAAATCATGAATTCAGTATCATTCTTGCTTGCATTATATAAGGTGTTTATGAAATTGCTGAGTATAAAATGATTATTTCAATGAAAAACAATCATACTACTACCAACTATTGATGATCAGGATGATAGTTGATGAATCATTTGCAAAGTACCTTCTCATTTTTGAATTTATAGATAATAGAGTGAAAAGTATTTCCTGTACGTCTACATACTTTTTTGTTAAACTAATTGAGAAATTGATCTCCTCACGTTTGCATTGCAAGTGAATGAATGGACAGATATAGTTAAAGATACTAATTGATTAGATATGTCCAATATGTTGAGGGAATCTACATCATGGTAAACTTATAATTTTGCACATTCATTGATTGAATGACACAGTCAAAGAAATTTTCAACAATTCTGTTGGGATTTTCCACAAAAATTACATAATTTGGGAGAATTGCATTGGACTCTATACTAATGGTGCTCAATAGATATCAAAATTAAAAGCAGTTCTACAAGCACTGGCTTACTGCATGGCCTCTCATGCAATTTTAACACATTGCTTCCTTCAAAATTAGCATGCAATGCTGATCAAGATCTATCAATAAGAGAAACATACTTTTTTCAAGTTGTTATAAGAGTAATCAGTTGGAGGGGTCATTAAAAATGAAGGTTGTTTACAAAATTGTGTGATGATAAGAGAACTGGATAAGCCACTTCTACATTACTGTGAACTATGCTGCCTTTCTCATGCCAAAATACTTTGGAGAGTGTTTGAGCTAAATGATATATTGACTTTTTCTTAGTGATAATAAGGATGAAGCAAATTCATTTTGTAACAAATTTTTCTTCTGAAACTTCCATAGTGGGTGGATATCTTTAATTGAGTAGGTAAAATAAATTAATGCAAAGTTCCCAAATTTATATTCTGATCCAGAGAGTATTAATGCAGCATTAAAGAAAAAGTTATAACTATTGATAACAAATTTTAAAAGTAACACTTTGGTATGTTTCTCAGTTCCAAATATATCTATTTCATGAATAAAATTAAAGTGCTTACCTTATTATTAATCACTTGGCTAGTCTATAGAAGCAATGTCATTTTGTTTGTAAAACATAGCTATTCTCTTTAAAATATAGCTATTTCTCAAAGATTTTGTGGTATGAGCTATGAATGGAAAGCCCAAGTGTGATACTGGTACCCATGGAATCTTCAAAGTCCTGAGGGAAGGCTTCTACCCCACTGCAGAAGTGATACTTTATATATGGTTTACAGAAAGACATAGATGAAAACAACATAGGATGAGATAGTATGGAGAGGCTGCAATCTGCCCCAGTGCTTTCAAAGGGTCCCAGTGAATTCACTGAAAGATCACAAAGAGACCTGTGTCTCCAGCTAGACTTTAAGGGTGCATTCATCTCCACCACAGGTCAGTCAGGTTTGGAAAGAACCCACATTTTACTGTATATCTGTGGGATGAATAATGGGTTCACAATGGGAGTTTGGAAAAGTGGAAGAGAGGCTTATTTGGTTCCACATAAAGAAAGAATTCTTAACAACTGGGGCATTTCTGAAGTGGAATCAACTGTCTCAGGTGACAGTTAACTCCTCACTACTGTAGGTCGTCCAGCAGAGGATGAATGAAGATTTCAAGGAGAGAGTGTACAGGGGATCATTCACCAAGTACAGCTTCTCAAGCCTCTTTCATCTCTAAGATTATCTTTTGCTGGAGAGGCAAGGCACCCTACAGTCTCCTCATCTATAAAATGTTGGAATTGGACAATATAAGGAATTAGAATTGCTTTGGGCCAAAAAGGACAAAACTGGGAGCAAAGGGTCCATATTTAGAAAGGATACATTTAAATGTGATTGAAGGACAAACCTGTTAATGCATAAAACAAATACATAGGATTGCAAAAAAAAAACCCAAGCTTAATAAAATTAAAGGTGGAATTTTTTCCCTATATATGTTCATCAACAACACCCCACCCCCACTCCCAGGTTAAGAAAATCTCAACTAGGTGATCTCTAAGTTCCCTTTAAGATTTTTGTGTAGCGGATAGAATGTAAGCCTTGGGACCATGAAGCTTTGGTTCAGATCCCACTTCACATGATACAAGAAAAGTCAGTTCATCTCTCTGAGCCTCACTTTTGTGAAACCTGTAGGAAAGATATAGGCTCAAAGGAAATAAGGTATATAAAATGCATTAGCAACTTAAATATGAGATACTATTATTGTTGTTGCAATGCATCTTTAGACAGATGACTTGGATGGAAACTGCAGGGCAGAGTGGGGAGGGACTTTTAGAAGAGTGTGTAGATTAAGATTAGGAGGCAGGAGAGAGCAAAGGAGGGACTTTTAGAGGGGCTGGTAAAATAAGCAATAAGGGTAAGAGGGAAAAATAGGGTTATAGGAATAGGGCAAAAACAGGCCGAGAAGAAAATAGTAAGTAAAAATAAGATGAAAGGAAATTCATAAATAGTAATCATACCTTTGAATGTGAATGGAATGAATTCACCCATAGAAGAGAAACAGATAGTAGAATGGATTAAAAGTCAGAATGCAACAATATGTTGTTTGCAAGAAACACATTTAAGAATGAAGGACACACACAGAATTAAACTGGAGAGTTGCAGTTGAATTTATTATGCTTCAGCTGATATAAAAAAAGGCAGAGGTAGCAATTATGAACTAAAATAAAGTTATAATTAAAATAGATTTATTTAAAAGAGATAAATGGGGTAACCACATTTTAACAAAAAATCATCATTGACGATGAAAAATATGAATATTGAATGTATATGCACCAAATACTACAGCATCTAAATTTTTAGAAGTTAAATGTATTACAAGTGGAGATAGATAGTATTACTCTAATAGTAGTGAACTTTAATCTTCCCCCCTCAGAACTAGATAACCAAAAAATAAATAGGAAGGAAGTTAACAAAGTGAGTAGAATTTTAGATAAGAAAAAATATGACAGATATTTGGAGAAAACTGAATGGAAATAGAAAGGAATACACATTTTTCTCAGTGGTTTATGATACATTTAAATGTGTGAAGACTGATCATATATTAGTACACAAAATTTTAAACTTAAAAGTAGAAAAATTAAAAGTACCCTGGTCAGATAATGTAATAAAAATTGTATTTAAAAAGGGACCAAGGAAACATAGATTAAAAACTAACTGGAGACTAAACAACATAATCTTAAAAAGAGTGGGTTACAGAACAAATCATAGAAAAAATCAATAAGTTCATTAAAGAGAATGATGATAATGAGACATCATTTCAAAACCTATGGGATATAGGAAAAACAGAGGTTAGAAGAAAGTTCATGTTTCTAAATGCTTACATCTGTAAAAGAGACAAAGAGCAGATGAATGAATTGAGTATGTAATTTTAAAATCCAGAAAAAGAACAAATTAAAAATCCCAATTAATACAAAATTAGAAATCCTAAAAATTAAAGATAAGATTAATAAAACTGAGATAGAACCAGTGGATTAATAAATAAAACTAAGAATTGATTTTATGAATAAACAAATAAAATAGATAAGCAATCGGCTAATTTGATTTTAAAAGGAGACAAAATGAAATCACCAATATCAAAAATGAAAAGGGTGAATATACCACTAACAAAGATAAAGAGATATTTTGCAGAATTATATGCCAATACGTTTAACAACTTAAGTGAAATGAAAAAATATTTACAAAAATATAAATTGCCTATATTAGCAGAAGAGAAAATAGAATATCTAAATAAAACTATTTTAGAAAAAGAAATTTAACAGGCCATAAATGAGTTTCCTAAGAAAAAAAGCACCAAAACCAGATGTATTGAATAAGTGAATTCTATCATACAACTAATTCCAATATTAAATTAATTATTTGGAATAATAGACAAAGGAGACACCCTACCAAACTCTTTTTATAAAAACAAATGTTGTACTGATACCTAAAGGTTGAGTAAAAACAGAACAAAAAATTATAGATGAATTTCACTAATGAATATGGATGCAAAAACCCTAAATAAAATAATAGTGAAAAGATACTATGTTACCAAGCTTATACATTAAGATCTAATGGGATTTATACCAGTAATGCAGAGATAATTAAACATAAGGAAAACTATTAAAATAATTGATTACATCAATAATAAAAGTTTTTTTAATCTTACATCAATAGAGGCAGAAAAAGCTTTAGATGAAGCTCAACACTCATTCTATTAAAAACACTTGGAAGCATTGGCATAAGTGGATTTTTTACTTAAATTGATAAAAAGCATTTATCTATAACCATCAGCAAGCATTATTGTAATCGGGATAAACTACAAGCCTACCCAGTAAGATCAGGTGTGAAATAAGGATGCCCACTGTTATTAATATTATTCAGTATTGTATTGGAAATCCTATCAATAGCAATAAGAGAAGAAAAAGAAACAGAAGGAATGAGAATAGGGAATGATGTAATAAAATTACCACTTTTTCAGATGATATGGTGATTTACTTGGAAAATCTCAAAGACTCCACTAAAAAGTTAGTTGAAACAAGTAATAATTTTGGCAAAGTAGCAGAATATAAGGTAAATCCACAGAAATCATCAAAATTCCTACATATCATAAACAACACTGTGTAAGAATAGAAAGTGAGAGATACCTCATTTAAAATAACTCTAGACAGTATAAATACCTGATAGTACACCTGCCAAAACAAACCCAGGAACTAGATGAACAAAATTATTTTTAAAAAAAACCTTTTTGTACAAATAAAATCAGCTTTAAATAATTAGAGATATATTAACTATTCATGGGTTGCCAGGATCAATATAATAAAAACAACAATTTTACCTAAACTAATTTATATATTCAACACCATTCCAATTAAATTCCCTAAAACTAATTTTACTGAAATAGAAAAAATAATACAAAATTCATTTGGAAGAACAAAAAGTCTAACCTATCAAAAGAAATAATGAAAAAATACATAAAGAAAGGAGGTTTAGCAGTACCAGATCTTAAACTATAAGGCAGTAATTCTCAAAATTATCTGGCACTGGCTAAGAAATAGAAAGGTAGATCAATGGAACAGAATAGACATACAATTTACAACATCAAATAGACATAATAACTTTTTATTTGACAAGTGTAAAGACTTCAGATTTTAGGATAATAAGTCATCATTTGATAAAAAAAATGTTGAGAAAACTGGAAAGCAGAATTGCAGAAAAAGGACACAAACCAATATCTTATACCATTTACCAAGATCAAAATGGATGCATGACCTAGTTATATAGAGAAAAATTACAGGAAAATTATAACATGGAACATATTATTTAGCAGATTTATGGACAGGCAAAAAAATTATAAATAAACAGAAGATAGAAAGCAAAGTTAGGTGTAAAATGGATAATTTTGATTACATGAAATTAAAAAGGTTTTGTCCAAATAAAACAAATGTCACCAAAATCAGAAGGAATGCAGAAAACTGGGGAAAATGCTTATAGACAATTTCTCAGATAAAGGTCGTGTATCAAAAATAGACTTAAATACTTTGTCAAATCTATAAGAACATGAGTCATTCTCCAATTGATAAAAAGTCAAATGTTATAAGCAAGCAGATTTCCAATGAAGAAATCAAAACAATTTATAGTCACATGAAAAAATACTCTACATCATTATTGATTAAATAAATACAAATTAAAACAACCTGGAGATATCATTTTGCACTTATGATTGTGATGGACTACTACTGTTCTGTGAGAAACGTTGAGCTCAATGTTCTTAGAAAAACATGGAAAGACTTGCACATAATGATGAAGAATGAAATTAGTAGAACCAAGAGAATGTTGTGTACAGTAACAGCAATATTGTTTTAAGAATGTCTTTGAGTGATTAAATTATTCTGACTATTATAAATACCCAAATTATCTTTCAAGGACATATGAAGAAAAATGCTATCTACATCCAGAGAAAGAACTGATAAATAGAAGTATATAGAGAATAATGCTACACATATATGTATATACATGCATGTTATGTATAACACACATGTTACATATACATATATATAATCTTAGTCATCTCTAGGGCAGGGCCCCACAATGGGCAGTTCTTGGCATTTGTTGGGGTTTGGGGTAATGGTTTTTTTGTGAGAAAGAGGTGGCAAGGTGCTGAAAACAAAGTTTGCCTGGATCACAAGGTTGCTGGGACTGAATCTGTCCTGTGTGACATTTGGGAGATGTCCCAAGATTGAGGGAAGAGGAATAATCTATGACTCATGGAATAGAGTAAAACTCCTGGGCCCAAGCAGGGGTGGGGCCCATGGCCTCGATCTCAGATGCAGAGCTCTAAGCTCCAGTCACTTAACTTAGGAATTGGTGGACGTACAAATGGTGGGGTTAGACACAGGAAAAGACTAGACACAATTTTTACCACCCAGGGAGCTGTCAGTAAAGATGACAGCATGACATAATGGGAAGAGTCAGAAGACCTGGAATTTTGTTTTTGGCCCTTCCCCTTCTTGATATAATATCCTTAATTAAGTGCCTTTTCTTGGCTAAGCATCAGATTTAAATACAATTATCTCTAAGGTCCTTTCCAGTTTCACATTATATTATTCCAGGAAGTATCCTCATGAAAAAATGAAGGCTACAAAGTCAGAGTCCAACTCTTTTATACTTATACCTACTCTTATACTCTTTTCTCTTATTTACATCAATCATAGTATCTGCTCCTTAGTCATTTGGTCAATCAAGAAGCACTTATTAAGTGCATACTATGGGCTAAGGCCTAGCTGCTAGGCAATATGATAAGCACTGAAGAGAGAAAAAAGGGAAAAAACAAGGGTTTTCTCTCAAAAGCTCAATGTCTAATGTGCAATACAATAGGTATTTCTCCAACAGCCCTACTCCTACCCCACATTCGGTCATCCAACTCTGTAAGAAATTCCTTCTGTTATCACTCTTCCAACAGGGGTGTCTGAAGGTGGCTAGATATAAGAACCTTCTCGCCTTGTTAGACTTGTTTTCCCTATCCAATCTGACTCACAGACGTGCCTTCACAGAGACCCTCGGCCTTCATGAATAGAAAACAGACTTGCCTATCCTGTGGGTGAGGTGCTTAGTTCAAGAATACCTGGTTTCTTCTCATCAGTTTTGCGTCCCAGAAGTGACCATGGAAGAAGAGGGCTGGGGTTAGCAGAAGACAAAGACATTAAAACTCCTTTGTTTCTGGGCAAAACTGGTAAAGGGGCAACTGGGATGGAGCGACCTTCCATCGAGTAGGTATGTCTCCCAGAAAGACAGCTGTCTCCCAGTTATACACAATAATGTGGCATGTGAGGAAGTGATTCCAAAGGTCATCCTCCTTCTCAAACACCACTTCAGGCTGAGGTTCAGTTCCTTTCCAAGCCTTTGACTGAGCCACTGCTGGGAGTCCTACAGGCTTTGGAATCTTCTTTCCCTCCCAGACTACATACCACTGCAGAGAAGACACCTTTCAGAGTGAACCACCTGACCCTAAGACAGACAGAAGAAACTTAAAGGAGTAGAAGAGCAGAGTATGGATAAGACAAATGAAGTGTTTATAAAAGAAAACAACAGAGACAGTGTGAACCATACAGAAGAGGGTGATATGTCTTCAAATTGATCATAGCATTTAGACATAGAGGTGAGCTGCTCCAAGGCCCTCATTCTACAGTGAGGCCCAGAGAGTAATGACTGGCCCATGGTCACACAGGTCTCAAAGGCAGTAAGAGGAGAAGGCAGGATTTGAAGAAAGATGGTCGAATTCCAAATCCAATGCACTTTCCTAGTGTGATAAACAGGGTAGTGTGGTTGAGACTCTGTCCCGGGTGCTGAACCTGGACGGTGCTTACAGAATTTCCAGTTCTTAGCACATAATAAGAATATTTAGGAATACCTGATAATTAGGCCACCTGATGATGGGCCGAGGTCAACTCCTTCTCTACCTGCTGCCCACCTAAGGGTGCACCTTCTATGTGACTTGTGTTTCCCAGGTGCAAAAATGCCTAGTACCAGCACACTGTTTCTACTACACCATAGTGCCTCTCAGAATGGAGTCAAATAAGCTCCAACTTGGAAGGATGATATGAAGATAATAATAATAAATTTTGTCAGTTTTTGCCATTACAACTCATATCTTATAGAATGTAGGATTTACAGAGCACAATATGTGACTCATTTAAATATCATTCTCAATAAGTATTAGCAATTTTTTGTACATGGGGCACCAACCTGCTTTCTGTTGCCTGATGTCCTGGTGAATCATTGTGCCTTTCATGTGCCACACTTATGCACTTACCACTTCTTGTCTTGCAGCACACTTATCTGGATACTTAAAGTCATTGAATAATAGATCTGCCCAACTCTCAATTTTGTAGAGGTGGGAATTAAGGCCAAGAGAGGAGCAGTGATATTTCCCAAGTCACACAGCCAGTTTGTGGCACAGTTGGGTCTCATGCCTGCTATTCAGTGGCCTTTAATATTACTACACCATGTTTACCTCTCTTAATGTCTTCCCTAGTAAACTATACCCTTGTTGACGGAATTTGTTTTACATATGCAAATGGGACATATGCAGGTAATCTCTAAGAGTTCTTCCGGTTCTAGACCTTATGATCCTTCCCAGAACCTAATAGAACATCAGGAATAAAAAAAATTTCATAAATCTCAGCAATTCATACTTCCGAGCAGTTAGGGGGCACAGTTGATAGAGTGTTGGTCTTGGAGTCAGGGGGATCTGTGTTCAAATCCAGCTTCAGACTCTTACTAGCTGTATGATCCTGGGGAAGTCACTTATGCCTGTTTACCTCTGTTTCCTCATCTATAAAACAAGTTGGACAAAGAAAAAGTAAACCACTACAGTATTTTTGTGAAGAAAACCCCAAATGGGGGTAACAGAGTTGGACACAACTGAAACAACTTAACAATACAACAATTATTATTTAGAGGAGAAAAGTCAAGATGAATAATGACTCACCCAGAACCACATCTTCTGGGAGACTTGGAGTTTACTGATGACTTTTCTGAAGGCAGCTTTCACCTCCTTGTTCCTCAGGCTGTAGATTAAAGGGTTCAGCATGGGGATGATGACTGTATAGAAGACAGACACCACCTTGTCCTCTTCAAGTGATTTATTGGAGTTACTGCTCATATACATGAATGTGAGGGTCCCAAAGAAGAGCATCACAACTGTGAGGTGGGAGGCACAGGTGGAGAAGGTCTTGGCTCTGCCTCCGACTGACTTGACATGCAGGATGGCCCTGATGATGAACAAATAGGATACCAGGATCACTAGAGCATTGACGAAAATCACAAAGCTGCCATAGAAGAGAATCAGAATTTGACTGGTGGGGCTATCACTGCATGAAAGCTCCAGCAGAGGTGGCAGATCACAGAAGAAGAAGTTGATCTGGTTGGGCCCACAGAAGGAAAGTGTGAATGTGCAGACTGTGCGGAGGATAGCTCCTGATAAACCACCACTATAGGCCCCTGCCACCAAGCCCCAACGGGTGCCCAGGGTCATGGCTGATGAGTACAGGAGAGGACTACTAATGGCAACATAACGGTCATAGGCCATCACTGCTAGCAGGAAACACTCGGTAGTAGCACAGATTGTGAAAAAGAAGAACTGAGTAGCACAAGAGTTATAGGAGACACTCATCCTGCCAATAACCAGAGTGACCAAGATCTGAGGAATGATGACTGAAGAGTAGCAGGCATCCAAGAGGGAGAGGTGGCTCAGGAAGAAGTACATGGGGGTGTTAAGTCGGGAATCCAAGCGAATCAGTAGGACCATGCCCATGTTGCCCAGCAGGGTGATGAGATAGAAACTGAGAAACACCAGGAAGAGAATAACTCCCAACTTGGGATTATCTGTGAAGCCAATGAGAATGAACTCTGTCACAGTGGTATGATTCTGCCCAGCCACTGATTCCACCATTGCCTGATTGGGTGACGGAGAGAGTGGCATTAAAGACCCTGGACCTGGCATTCCCTGACAATCAATCATGCTGTGAAGGAATCTCAATGAGGGGTTAAGGGAAACTTTAAGGAAAAGGGTAATTATCTCATCTCACCCTAGGCAGGGTCAAAGAGTATCTATGATTATCCAAAACATTGTCATAGGGTGTGGGAAGGCAAGGGTGATTGCTAGTGGGAGTCGAGATGGCAGGATTCTTAGTCAGGAATTGAACTAGCCAAAATGAAATAATGAGATTGCAATAATGATAACAACAAGAACAATATGGGGCAGTTGGGTGGTGCAGTGGATAGAGCACTGGCCCTGAAGTCAGGAAGACCTGAGTTCAAATCTGACCTCAGATCAAATGCTTGACACTTACTAGCTATGTGTCCCTGGGCAAGTCAGTTAAATCCAATTGCAAAAAAAAAAAGAAAGAAAGAACAACAACAACATTTATAACACACTTACCATGTGCCAGGCACTATGCTAATTACTTTACAATTATTATTTCACTGGATCTTCACAGCAACCCTAAGAGGTAAGTGTTATTATTATCCTCATTTTACAGATCATGATTCTGAGGAAAACAAGTTAAGTGACTTCCCCAGAATCAAACAGCTAGTTAGTGTCTAAAGCTGGATTTGAACTCAGGTCTTCCTGCCTGCAGCCATCTGTAGCCCAGTTTATATTTAGTGTTAAAAAAATCCAAAGGGCTAAGACAGTCAGGAAAACTGGTTCCAGTAGTAGGATATTCAGGCTGAAAAGTCAGAAAGGAATTGAGAGACAAAATATAGAGCACAATAAAGGAGTGGATCATTTGTTTGATAGTGTGGTATAAAGGGACATGAATTTGGGGAGGTGATCTATTTTCCTGTACAAGACAATCCTAAGAGCAATGAATAGAAGTTAAAGAGAGCAAGATTTCAACCTTTTAAGAAAAAGGTTCCAAGAATTATGACCCTCCTGAACTGCCTTGAGAAATAGAGCCCCATCACGGGGTGTCTCTAATTCAAATGCTGGAATACTACCTCAGAGGAGATGCCTGTTCAGATAAGAATTGCATCAGATGACATTTGAGATCCACTCACACTCTGAGATTCTACATGATTCTAAAAGGATGCAGACACTGAGGGCTTTATTACTACACAGACATACAATTGGGAAGACCAATTTGCCTCATTATTCTGCCTCCTTATTTATTTGAGCCCCTTGAGAGCAATGATTTTCTTTTGCCTTTCTTGTTTCCCCAGCACCTAGCACAGTGAGTGACATCTAGTAGTCACTTAATAAATACTAGTTGGTTGATTGTTTGATCATATGGTACTGAGGGTTTCTGCACTAGAAAGTAGTCACATATTTCTGAAGGAAATGATTTTAAATATTCTAGTGTAAATTTATAATTTCATCAATCTGGGTTATCTCCTTTGGATCTTGCTTTACTTCTCATAATGCACTTGCATTCTAATGATCAGTCACATGCATGCAAGTGTGTTCTCATGTACACATTATCCATAATGTCTAGAAAAAATACAGTCACCTCAGTTATTGACTCTCCCCCATATTTTATGATCCCTCTGGCATTAATGTAGGATTTACAATACCTGTGCTGGTAAATAACCTTTTCTCAAGTTCCTGCAAGGTGGAAGGATTCCTTTGTAAGACACTACATATAATTCCTCAGATCTTTTCAATAACACAATGGTCCAAGGAGATCAATGCCGTGGAGGATTAGAAGTCACAAGAGATGTAATTATTCATTTTCCCTTTTCCACTGCATTACTGAAATCCAGATTCTGAAGAGGTTTCCCACAAGTTTACAGGCTAAGGTGACCAGAACTGGCTGTTACTCTGGATGGATATTATTTCAGATGATGTATCAGTGGGGTAATTCATCAACAGCTTTGGCTGAATGGTTTGGTTGAACAACTTGAATTGATTTGTCCTCTCTGAATTAAAGAGGCATGTGTCTACATGATCCACCATGGACCAGGTGAAAGTCAGAATGGCAGTAACACCTTGCCTTGCTATATAGAGCAAAGGGGTGTTGTAATTACCTCTCATGATGGCTGTGGGCAAGTGGTTTGAAGCCCACAGCATGGTTACTAAATCCTAGTGAAGTATGACAGATAGACTCCCAATCTAAGGAGAAAGGCAGCAGAATCCCAGATCCAAGGGACAACTCATCAAGGAATTCATTATCTCCTCCTCTCCACAACAGAGGAAGGAATCTACATCTTGAGAAATCATGAGGCTCAGGGGAGCTGGTGGCAGCATATTCCTGATGTTACTTCTGTGAGGGTCTCTGTGGCCCATGAGAAAGGGAGCACTGTCAATGCTTCAGAGGTTGCACCACTGAACCCACCAACACAATCAGCACAGCCTGTCCTGGATGAACAGCACCTGAGCAGGGAAGCTAAGGCACATCTCCTCAGCATGAAATGTATTACCCCATTTCACAGATAAGGAAATATGTTCAGAATAACTCACACACAATCATTCAGTGTTCTTTCCATTAAAATGTGTTTTCAATGTAAGTGCCTACTAAGGCATGAAGAACACAGAAGGCAATCCCATGACCATCCTTTTCTCCTACTATATTTGAAAACCCATGTTGGCAAGGTACCATTCTTTGTGTCCAGCCAACTCTCTCAAGCTTTAGTTTAATTCATTTCCTCTCCTTCCAAACTTACTTTATCTATACAGGCTTTCCAAATGTAACATCTTCAGGTACTGAGCCCAGATTTGGACCTGTTGCTCTAGTAACAGTTTGAGAAGTGCCGAATGGAAGACTCATAGATTTATAACTGAAAGGAACTTGGAGGTCACTGGATCTAAGCCCTTCATCTCAAAAGGTGGAGAAACTGAATATCAGAGAGATAAAGTTACTTGTCCATGTTCACACAAGCAGTAAGGGAGAGACCTACTGTTCAAAACTATATCTTCCATCTCCAAGTCTACCATTCTTTCTACTGTACCACAATATCTCTCAATTACAGATTAAGAGCTGGCAGGATTGATCATTACAAACCATCTAAGGCAATTCCTTTATTTTATATATGAGGAAACTGAGTCACAAAGAGGTTAAATTATTTATCCAAGGTCACATAAGGAGTAATTAGCAAAACCCAGTTCTGAACTCATGTCCTCTGACACTAAACTCAATGTGTTTTCCATTGTCGAAGGCAGAGACAAGATGGTAGAGGACAGGCAGGGACTCACCTGAGCTCTCCCAAATTCCCTTCTGAACAATTTTAAAATATTGCCTCAAAACAAATTCTAGAGCTGTAGATCCACTCTGTTAATATATTCATATTTATGAATTATAATTTTTTTGTATTTGAAACCCATCTTTGCAGATTTGTGGTAAAATTGTGGTCCTGAGGGCCCTGAAAAATAATCTTTCCCAAAGTCATTCTTTGTCCTGTCTCTGGGCCGAATTATGTAAATGTCAATAAAATGATAAAGGCCTGTGTTCCAGACCACCAATTATCTTTCATGAGGCTGAGGATCCAGTCTCTGAGTAAGGTTGGTAAATGCAAAATTATATTCGTTGAGTCTCCTGTAGCTACTATAGAGCTTGAGCTATGAATTGGAATAGTTCTTTTCTTTGGGACTTAGAACACCTAATGTAAATGTCATGTTCTGCCCTCAGCCAGGAAATGTATTAGCCTAGAAAGGAACAATTTGGCTCTCAGGTAAGAATTTGTCCTTTTGGAATGAAAAGGTCACAGATTTAGAGCAGGAAGAGAACTTAGAGCTCATGTGAAATGAAGTGACTTAAGAGAGGTCACACAAATAATAAGTGAAAGAACTGGAATTAGAAATAAGGTAAAGAGGAAACCAATATGACAGAAGCTAGACATAGACCAGTATCTCACCCCATATATCAAGAGAAGATCAAAACGGGGACATGAGTTACACTTAAAGGGTAATACCATAAGCAAATTAGGAGGACATGGAATAGTTCATCTGTCAGATCCATAGATAAGGGAAGAATTTGGAATCAAAGAAAATATATAGAGCATTACAAAATGTAAAATAGATCATTTGGATTATATAAAATTAAAGTTTTGTGCAAACAAAGCCAGTGCAACCGAAATTAAAAGCAAAAAACTGGGGGGAAAATTTTTGCAAGTGTCTCTGATAAAGACCTCATTTCCTAAATATGTAGAAAACTGAGTCAAATTTATAGAAAATATATATATAAATCTTTCCCCAATTGATAAATAGTCAGAGGATATGAACAAGCAGTTTTCAGATGAAGAAATCAAAGCTATCTATAGTATATGGAAAAATTGCTTTAAATCACAACTGATTAAAGAAATGAAAGTTTAAACAACTCTGAGATATCATCTCACACCTATCAGATTGGCTAATATGACCAAAGAAGGGAAAAAAATAAATGTTGAAGGAGATATGGGAACACTTGGACATTAATGCACTGTTGGAGGAGGTGTGAACTGATCCAATTATTTTGGAAAGCAATTTGGAACTATGGCCAAAGGGCTATAAAACTGTGCATACCCTTTAATCCAGCAATAACATTGCTAGCTCTGTATCACAAAGATTTCAGAAAATGGAGAGGGGAATTTAACATGACATACAAAAATATTTATAGCAGCTCTTTTTGTGGTAGCAAAGAATTATAAATTGAAGGGATATCCATCAATTGGAGAATGGCTAAACAAGCTGTGGTATATGATTGTGATACAATATTGTTGTGCTATCAGAAACAACAAGTAAGATGATTTTAGAAAAACCTGGAAAGACTTACATGAACTGATGCAAAGTGAAGTCAAAAGAACCATTTGAACACTGTACTCAGTAATGGCAATATTGTACTATGAAAAAGTGTGAATAACTTAGCTATTCTCAGTAGTACAATAATCCAAGACAATCCCAAAGAAGTAATGATGAAGCATACTACCCACCTCTAGAGAACTAATTGATGTTGTTTGAATAAAGACTGAAGCATGCTATCTCTCACTTTCTTTCTTTCATTCTTTTTTTTTCATTTGATTCTTCTTGTACATAATGACTAACATGGAAAGGTTTTACATGATTGCACATGAATAACCTATATCTGCTTACCATCTCAGGAAAGGGGAGGGTAAGGGAGGGAGGGTAAATTCAAAGATAGGATTTGTAACTCGAAACTTTAAAAAAACAAATATTTGAAAATTGTTTTAATGTGTAATTGGAGAAAAATAAAATATATTTTTAAGAAAGAAGAAATAATCATTAATGTGAAAATATGTTTAATAGGAATGTAAATGTATAACGTATATCAGATTGTGTGCCATCTTGGGGAGGGTGGTGGAGAGGAAGGGGGAGAAAAAATTTAAACTCAAAAGCATATGGAAGTGATTATTGATAAATCAAAATAAATTAATAAAAATTTTTTAAAAAGAAAGAAGAAATAAGATTCAGAGCTCCTGGCTTTGGGGACAAGGGAGGCCAAGGGCATAGGATATCTGTATACATCACAACTTTGAACCTCAGTTTCCGTCCTTATCAAGAGAAGTGGCTGAAACAATGGAGCAGTGGATTTGAAGTCAAAATATCTGGTTTGGAGTCTTGGCTTTGCCCTCTTAGTAAATGTATGACTGGAAAAAGTCAGTTTCTTCTCTCTAGGCCTGAGTTTCCATGTTATATTAGCAACCAAACCTCTACATGAGGTATGTAGGAAAGACATTATCGTCATTTGACAAATGGAGAAACTAAGGCTCATATCTCCTAAGTAGATTGCCTAGCTAGTTCAATGGAACTATATCTGGGACTAGGAACCATTTTTCTGGTCTTCCAGACCAGGGCTTTTTTTTAATTGAAAAGCAGTGTGGTGTTGCCAAAGGAACCTTAGTCTTGAAATCATGAGCTATGAGTTTGAGTTTTGACACTGCTCCTCAGGAGTTGAATAACCTTGAACAGGTCTCTTCGAGTCTCTCTACCTCTGTGTTCATGTATGCAAAATAGAGATAATAAGAATTACACTAACCCATATCTTGAGTCTTTTGTGAAACTCAGATATATGAATGATCATGAAAGCTCCTTGTCATCATCTAGAACCCTCTCATAGTCCTCTTCCTACCTATCTGGCCACTCCTTCTCTGAACATCATCCATAGCCACTCCCAAACTAGGTTTGTCTCCTAGATCTCACTCCTGGCCCTCTCCTCCTCTCCTTCTATCCACTCTCTCAATTATCTCCTCAGCTTCTAAATTTTTATCATCCCTACACAGATGACTCCCAAATCTAGTCCTTATGTCTTTCCTGAACTCCTGTCTGTCATCTCAAATAGACTCCTGGGCTAGATTTGATCTCAGATCTTCCTGATTCAAAGGCTAGTACTCTATCTACTGTGCCACCTAGCTACCCCTAAAAACTATAACTTTGTAGGTATATATGTATGTGTTTATGTATGTAAATATAAATGTGGGATTCTGTTCCAATTTTAATTATTTTCAGAGGAAGAGATATTTCAATTATTGCTCTGCACCGGAATGTTATTTTTCTGAATAGTACTGTACTAAGTAGGTCAAGGGTAGAGGCCTGGAAATCTTTTTGCTATGGCAAGATTCCCATGTTACAGAGGCTGTATTAATTATAATAGTATATGTCATACGTACATAGTTGTCTCTTAGCCTAACTCAGAGTTTTCCAAATGAGAGGGTACACCTATCCCCTAAATGAGGGGATTGAGTAGGAGAGACCCTCCAGAGGAAAGGAACTTGAAGTAATGGTCACAATTTTTGTATATTTTTAAGTAAAATTCACATGTAAATATATTGAATTTTCTGATGGAAGCAAAGTCCAAAGAAAAGTCAACAAAAATGAGATTAACATGTCTCATTCCCTCCAACTGACTGCAGATACAATGTATTCATTAATATGATATCCACATCCCAAATCAAATGCTGCTTTTCATTGTAGGCACCACCATCATTAGTCAGATCAGTCTCAGCACAGATGCGTCATTTCTTTGTACTGCTTGTTGCATTTGACTGTGAAATGTGAAAGCTTGAATTCGGACAGTCTTTGGATGGAGGTACTATGACATTGATATAATTTATTTCTTGGAATATCACAGATTTTGAGTCGGGAGGGATGTTAGACTCAATGAGTCCACATGTAAGGAAACTGAGACACTGAGAGGCTAAGTTATTTGACTGGGGTCATGCAGCCCATGGATATCTGAAGGAAGATTCAGGCTCAGGCCTTCCCAATTCCCAAGTTAACAGTTCACCATGCAGCTCCTCAGTGGAATTCATCTTGCTAAGTACAACAAAATCATCTGCTTTCTGTAAAAGCTGCAACTCTTAAAAAAAAAAAGATGAAACAACTAGAGAACAGTCAATTATCTGGTCAAGAACAGATAATTATTTGATATCTTTAGCAATTGAATTTAAAACAGATTGCCTTCATTTTTATTATATAATTTTAATGAAATTATATTACTTAGTTAAAAGGAATAGCAAGTCTTGCATAGTAAACATCCAGTTTCCTATACCATCATCTTTTTTATTATACTAAATTATGGAAATGTTTGTTTTATTCCATAAATTAAAAATAAAATTTAATAATGAAAAAAGAAATTACATTACTTTGTAATGAATAAAACCAAAACTACTCTAAAGAAGAAATCTACTAGCCACTCAAACTAGTATAAGCAAAAGGAATAGAAACAATTTATATAGAGGAAATACAGAAATGCCAAGTAAAAAGCCCAGATCCCAAACTTATTATATTTATCATTGGGATCCATAAGTTCTATTACTGACAGAGAGCAAAGAATGATGTGTTTGGTTTTATGGGTATGTCAGCCATAGCAAACATGAAACCTAATGAATTGAAATAAAATCTGGAAAGTACACATGCAAAAAATATATTGGAAATATAATTTTTTTCTAAAGAAAATTAAATGTTTTGAAGAAGCAAAAACATACTTTTCCAAAAATCATGCCTGCAACATCACAATGATTGCTTGCATTATTTCAGGTTCTTTATGAAATTTCAAAGTATAAAATGATTCTCTCAATGAAACATTCATACTACCAGCTACTATTGATATAGTCAGAATGATAGCTAACATAGCTTCAAATTTTTCCGTTTCTACATAATAGAATAGAAAGCATTGCCTGTATGTCTAAATACTTTTTCAATAAACTAATTGAGAAATTGACATCTTTCCCCTTTTGCGTTGCTAGTGATAAAGCAACATACATAGTTAAAGATGCTCATTTGATTACATGTGTGCAATGTACTGTGAAAACCTATATCACGGGAAACTTGTCACTTCTCCTAACCAGGAATTCTCTCTACCAAAGAAATCATTGGCAGAGTTGATATTCATATTTTTCTGAATATCAGATATAGGAAAATGAGAAAGCCAACTGAATTTTATGATTGCACCTCCGTTACAGAGGATAAAAACCTAGAGAAATTCTACAAAGAATCAGAGTTCTGCATAAATTATCAAGTTATCAAACTGACCCTAGACTCTTTAAATCTATGCCATCATAGCTTGTGTGAAGCTGGGAAGATTTTGAGTGCAGACAGATTATCTGATTGTCTTCTGAAATTCAACACCAGTTGATTATCTGGGGTTTTTTGATTGTTCTGTTTTGGCACAGCAACTCAAAAAGACCTGTGTGTCAATAGGTAAAAGGATTTTTTAAACCGGTGTACAGAAAAAAATATCAAGTTCAATATGACTTTTATTGTAACTTTGCACACCTATTGATAGAATGACACATTCAAAGAAATTTTCAACAATGCTGTCAAAATTGAAAATGAATATTATATAATATGGGAGAATTGCATTGGACTTTATACTGATGGTGCTCAAATAGATATCAAAATTAAAACAGTTCTACAAGCTCTACCTTGATGCATTGCATCTCATGCAATTTTGACATATTGCATGCTTCATAATCAGTATGCAATGCTGATAGAGATATATCAGTAAGAGCAACATATACTTTTTTCATGTTGTTACAAGAGTAATCAGTTGGGGGGAGAGTTCATTAAAATGAAGGTTCTTTACAAAATCATGTGGTCATAAGGGCTGAAGACAAGTCACTTCGCTGTTATCGTGAACTATCCTGGCTTTTTCATGCCAAAATATGTTGAAGAGTATTTGAGCTAAAATAATCAATTGACTTTTTCTTAGTGATAATAATAAAGATGAAGCAAATTCATTTTATAACAAGATTTTTCTTCTGAAACTTGCATAATGGGTGGATATTTCTTCGAGTAGGTTAAATAAATTGATGCAACATCCTCAAATTTATACTCTGATCCAGAGACACAGAGTAACTGCATTAAAGAAAAAGTTAGAACTATAGATAGCAAATTTTAAAAGTGACACTCTGGTATGTTTCTCAATTCCAAGTATACCTATCTGGTGAATAAAATTAAAGTAAATCACTCACCTTACTATTAATCACTTGGCCAGTCTTTAGAAGTAATTTGCATTTTATTTGTAAAATGTAGCTATTTCTAAAAGAATGTAGGATGATTATCATGGTAAAAGCTACAAATGGAAAGCCCAGTTGTGATTGTTGGTACCCATGGAATCTTACGAGTCCTGGAGGAAGGCCTCTAGCCCATTGCAGAGGTGATACTTGATGTATAGTTTATAGAGAGACATAGAGGAAAACAACATAAGATGAGATAGGATGGAGAGGCTGCAATCTGCCCCATTGCTTTCAAAGGGCACCGTGAATTCACTGAATGATCACAAAGAGACCTGTGTCTCCACCTAGACTCTAAG
>NW_020953955.1:905510-923412 GCF_900497805.2 Vombatus ursinus | reverse complement strand
GTGACAAACAGGAGAGCATGCCCAGTAGCAACCCTACATTGTTTCCACTCAGGCTGCCCAAAAGCGGGCTGTGCATTGTGCTGGCCTGTCCTAGCATAACATCCTCTTACATCTCTTGTCAGGGATGTAGAAGAGATTCTTGCTCATATGCTGTGCTTTCCACCTCTAACATTCTGAGACAGTGAGGTTCTTTGTAAAGCCTTGGGAACATTTCTAAGGTCCTCCTCTTTCCAGGATTGTCCAGCCAGAGTACCTTCAGGGCCATTTTGTGCTGTTCCTGAGGATCCTGAACTCTGTCTCTATCCTTCCAACCCATCTCCCCCCACCGCAGACAATTGAGTCCTGAGAAGAAAACACTTGCAGACCAGAGGCTCATTTGCATATGTTAGGAAAGATGGTAGAGTGCAATTTAGCCACCAGATGGTGCAATCTACCAACTTGATGCTGTTATGGCTACAGAACTGGGTGTTTCTGTGCTCATCCTGACAGTTATGGCTATCCACCCTGCTGCATGGAAAGGCAGGAGAAATGCCAAGCCCTCTATAGTTCTTAGAAGACTGATGATCTGTGCCTCCAGCTCCACCTCTCTCTGGGTGATCACACCAAGCACCAGCTTGCTACCAAGGGTATATAGACTATTGAATCTGAATCAGCTCTCAGCCCATACCTCGGGCAAACCCCTATCTCTTCCCTACTGAAGTGACGGTATTTCAATTAGTACAAGTCACAACACTTTGGCATAATGGAATCTGTCTCCCACTGAAACAAACGAATGCTCATCTGTATATGTTCAGTTTTACTCTTATTGAAAGATTATGAAATTATTGATATATAATCAATAAAAAAGAATAAGTAATACACAATAAAGCATAAATCATGTAGTTACATGTCCACAGGCGCTTCCAGATGCAGGAATCACCAGGGAATATGCAAATTGCTCAGAACCCAAGTTCTAAAAAATACACAATTCTGTTCAGTTGAAGGTTTCCCTTCCAGGCCCACCACTGGTCTGGAAACCTAATCCTTGCTTCCCTCACACATCAAGTTTCCAATCTGACCCTCCTGTCCCACCACCATCTCTAACACATACTGCCTCCTAGACTTCAGGCTGGCCCTGCCCCAGGACCGTCTCCAGCGCCAGGGCTATCCATTGGTGACAAGACATCTTCCAACTACTTCCCTCGAAGTCTTCTCTAAGATAAGCAAGGCACACCTGCCTCCTAACTGCTTTCTCTTACCTAAGCTTGCTCCTGCCCCTCTAAGATAGGCCTCCTTGCATCTCACAAGATGCATCTCCACCTCACAAAGTATTGAACTTCAAGGGAGGCCTTTGAACTAATTTCATGCTTCCTTCAGTGGACCTCTTTCCAATCACCAGTACTCTGCCTAGACTCACTTCTCCATGGTTAGCATACTACAATCCCCTAATACTGCCTCATTCCAGTCAATCTGTGCCCCTGGCTGCTGCTGTACAAACCCTGTTCTCTATCCTCAACTCATCATTCTCTCACTACTATTCACCTCAGTCATAATGCCGCAGCCACCTGACATTCCACTCAACTCCAGATCTGTGTGCCCCTCGCACTATGCTCTCTGGTACAACTGCTCCATAATTAACAACTTCCTTCCATATTAAATCTATTCCTTTCTCACCCCTTCCATCATCTGTCCTTTACTTAGACATGGCTTCTCATTCCCTCCTACCCTTCCCAGTACTGACTACACCTTTTTTTCATATTGTCCAGTTCACTGCTAACTGTAGGGAGTAGGAATTCTACCTGCCCCTTACTACCACCTCCACACTCTACCTCTATCACTTTACTAAGCAACAGTTTCCTTTGAGGTCCAATCTGTTAGCTAATTTAGCTCCCGTTGACCTTTATCTTTTGACACCCTGACCCGAAGCATGCTCCTTCCTTCCACAATGAGTTCAGTGCAAGGCTCACATGAAGTCTCTTCCTTTCCATGTCCTGCCCTCATACTAGAAGACTGCTTCTGGATTTTTCCTCAAATATTCTAACTTCTCAGTCAATCCAATCCCAGTGATCAACTTTCTCCACACCACAACAGTTACACAAAGAGATGCTCATATTCTTCATCTTTCCATCAGCTACAAGCAGTCCAATTCCCCTTCACGAACTCTGAAATTCTTTGTTACAAAAGAGGATTCTATGATGAATCAGGGTATAATAGGAAATGACTGTCATTTGGAAAAATATAATTCAATTCTATTGAAATCAACACAAATGTATTAAGTAACTTTTGTTTGCATGCATGACCATGTATAGTCTAGTGCCAGGTGCTGTGAATACAATGATAAAAATAAATCAGTCCCTGCCTACAAGAAGCTTACATTCTACTGGACTATACAGATGGTATCACCTCCACCTCAAAAAATATCCGAACCCTGTGTAGTCCCTCCTTCAAGGTTCTAGGTACTGACAAGACATCTGAGGGAGTTTTGTAAGCCTGACCCTCTTTTATAAAGGAATTTGTTTCCGTAGTCTGCAGACATCATTACCTGAGTTCAGAGTGTGCATGAGAAGATAGTACTGAGAAGTCCAGACCACCTACATTAGGACATTGGAGTTCTGGTTGAGAGGTTAAAAGACCTTTTGGGGGGCTTTCAAGTCATGGTTTAGTTTTATGAATGATCCTAGAACTTTCCCAACCAGAGCTAGAAGTTTCAACTTAGGGCTCACTTAGATATTTCATTGGAGCAATTGCATCTCCAAGGATGTGAGCACAGGTCCCAGAAATGAAATTTTACTTCATTTACTCAAAGGGAGGGAAAGAGTTAGATGGGACTAAAGATTAAAGTCTCACCTCCAAGTCAGCCCAGTAATCATTGTTCTTGAGGATTTCAATCAATTCACATTTATTAAGCACCTTCTATGTCCTAGGCACTATGCTAAATGCTGAGGATACAAAAAGAGGTCAAGCACAGTCCCTGCCCTCAAGGAGCTTGGGATGGAGTGAATTCCAACTGGGCTATTTCTTGATTAGAAGGGAGAAAGTGATAGTTAATGTTAGTGATACCTAATGTTACACTTGAATTGCTTCAATTCTACAAGAGGCATTAATATTGGATTTGAGGCTAGAAGATTCAGGCTTTAATTTCATATCTGCTATTTATATGGCTGGGCGACTCATGGAAAATCCTTCCTCGTGTATAAAAATAAGATAGTTGAACTAGACAATATCTAGGTTCCCTTCCATCTCCAAGTTCTATGATTTTTCGATGAGCCCAGTGTTCTAAGAACTATATAAAAAGATGGCACAATCCTCCTGGGGAAGCTTACAGGGTAAATCTTTGCCACTTCGACTTCATAGTCCTATTAAGAAGAGATCTACATGTGGAAATAGCAATAGTAGGTAGCTGGTGGTATGCCCCATGTGAATGGCCCAGATAACAAATGTTAGAAAGGGATTCAAGGGAGGAAACCACCCCTAATTGCCCCTATCCATCCCATCAGAGGATATGACTCAGGAGGACTGGATGGGATGATTTCTGAGTTTTCCTTTAATGAGATGCTCAGGGATCTGCTCCCAGAGGTTTGAGAGCCCAGTGAATAAGCCAGACATATTCCTCCACATTCACCCACTCTCCCACATCCAGTGACTGAAGAATTAAGCTATTCCAGGTCTGCTCAAGGATCCTCACAGCCACTGACTTCACTTCTGCTGTATTATATCCGGGAAGAATCCTGGATCTCCAGACAGGGCCTTGCTAGGAAGGTCTCATCATTTAAAGGTAAGGTATTTCTACATTTTCCATCAGCTTTAATCATCAGACAGAAAAGATCTCTTTCCTCAGGGACAACTGGAGATATGACTCAGGGTGCAGAAGGAGATAGGAGATTCTCACTCAAAGATGCATATAGTCCATTCCCAAGCCAGTCCAATCTGGGTTCCCTCCAAATCCCAATCTTGCTCAAGTCTAGACTGTCAAAGTGCCTCCTTTAGTTTCCTCCAGTCAGCAAAATCAGTCATTCACTAGCTGCTCAAACATTTTTAAGCAAATACTGAAAGAAAACAGTGGGGCATAGCAAATAGACTAAGAGTTAGGAAGGTCTTCATTCAAATCCCACCTGAAATACTTAGTGGTCGAATGACCAAAATAAGTCATTTCATCTCTCTAGCTCAGGGGTGAGGAACCTGCAGCTTCGAGGCCACATGTGGCCTTCTAGGTCCTTGGGTGCAGCCTTTTGACTGAGTCCAAGTTTTACAGAACAAATCTTTTTATTAAGGGGATTTGTTCTGTGAAGTTTGGATTCAGTCAAAGGGCTGCACTTGAGGACTTAGAGGGCTACAGGTGCCCCACCCCTGCTCTAGCTTTGGCATCCTCATAAATAGAACAGGGGTGGTAAAAATCTCTAGTTACCAGTCACCACCTTAGTTACCTATCACCTAGACTATTGAAATGGCTTCTTGACTGATCTCCCTGCCTCAACTCTCTCTCTATTCCAGCCTTTTCTATACGTAGATGGCGGTGTGATTTTCCATGGCACTTTCCAATCCAATCAACTCCAGTTGCTTTCTTTTGCCTCTATGTTCAAATATGAACCTTGTTTGCCTTTTCAAGCCCTTCACAACCTAACTGCAACCTATCTTTCAGCCTGATTACAAATTACTCCCCTTTCCACACTCTATGATCCAGCCAAACTGGCTGTCTCTCTTTTCTTTACATGCATCATGTTGTTTCCTGTCTCCATGATTTTGTATGGGCCATTTCCCCATGCCTGGAATTCATTCTTTCTTCCCCTCTAACTCCCAGGATCTCTCTTTCTTCAAGACACTGCTGCTGAACCACCTCCAATAGGGAGCCTTTCCTGTGCCCTCCCCCAGCTCCTAGTATCCTCCTCCTAACTATCTTGTGTTTACTTTCTGTTTACTCTATTTTTATTCTGCATGTATTTACATATGTACACAGATTCTCCCTGATGGAATGTAAAGTTATTGACAGAAGGGATTGTTTCATTCTTTGTATCCCCAGTGCCTAGTATAGTGCCTGGCACATAGTGGGCACTTAATTAATACTTGTTGGTTGATTGACAATAGCATCTACATCAAAAGAATGATGGGAGTTAGTCCATTGTAAACAGTGACACTATGGAAAAGTGAGCCGCTGCTGCTGTTGGCTCTCTCAAGCATAGTTCCCCTAATCCACCTATATTTTACATTGGTTTTCTCTATCACCTTCGGAAAATTCCATGTGCTGAATTCATTTCCTCACAGACACTTTGCCTATTCTGCCTCCTTACTCCAATTATCTTCTCATGCTTCTATTTCTACATGATGTTCACATTAATCTTGCAATGTTTCTTCATATGCCAATTCCACAGATTTCACTCTATGACCCTCTTTAGCTTTCTTTTCTAATACTGCCATTCCATTTTCCTTATTCCCATCCTTTAAGAAAAATTTTCTTCTTGGAAATACTTTCCTATTCTGGTGTCCCTCTTCAGCATCAGTGCCCTTCCTCCCCATTATTCCTTCCACTACTTCAGGTGATGCTTAAAATAGGCCACTGGATTTAAGCACATGATATCAAAGCTTCAAGGAAGATGAGAGAGTATATGGCACATTTGATATTGAGGAGCAATTCTCCCTACAGCAACCCAGACAAATAGCCATCCCACCTTTACTGGTGGACCTCTCATGAGGAAGAACTTGCTACCTCCTGAGACAGCCCATTGCGTTGTTGGATCACTATCACGGTTCATACATTTCACCCAGCGTCAACACTGAGCTTGCCCTGTTGCATCTTCCACCAATTGCTCCTAGTTCTTCCGTCTAGGGCCAAGCATAACAAGTCTGATCCCCCTTCCCCATGCTAGCCCTTCAAATACTTGTCAATGATTATGATGCAGCCCCCAGAATAGTCTCTTGGCTAAGTTAATCATCTCCAGCTCTTTCAACTAATCCATGTATGACATGATCTTGAGGCCCTCCACCATCCTGTTTTGCCATCTTACAAACACTCCCCAACTAATCAAAATCTCCCTAAAACAAGATGCCCAGAACTCAGCACAACGTTCCATATGTCATCTGACGAGCGCAAAGTACAGCAAGATTGTCAACTCCTTAAGTCCTGACTACTTTCCTTTGCTTTTAAATAAATTTGTCCTGATGCCTTTTGTTTTTGCATTGCCTAGATTTCCCCTCACATCTCTGTCTGAGAGAGCCATCCAAGGCAATACAGACTAAAGAAAAAAAAAGAAAATTAGGACAGAAAGAGAAAAAATCAGCAAAACTGATTAATGCATCCAAAATCTGAAATTATATACAGAGTTCTACACCTGTGAATCAGAACCTCTGCTGGCTATTCGCGCCTCCCCTATCCACCATCATGTATTTGGAAAGTTTATTTTTGTTTAATTAAAATATAAGACCTTATTTATTTTATTACATTCATCTCAATGTTCTGACCTGTTGAAATCTTTTGAAAGCTTGATTCTATTATTTAGTGTGTTTCCTATCAATTCCTAGCTTTCTCATATCCTCTCCAGACTTCTCTTTTTCAGGTTAAGACATTCCCACTTCCTTCACTGGATCTTTTTATGCTATAGTCTCCCTTCCTCTAACTCACCTTATTCCCCAGAAGCACTTTCTTATCCTTCTAGTAGTTGAATAATAGGAATTAGAAATTAAAGCACATTCCTGTCTTTTCCATTACCAAACACAGTACATGAACTGCCTTTGATCTCCATGGGCCATATTATTCCATCAGACTGTGGAGAAGGTCCACAGGTCTAGGAGTTCTGGGCCTACAGACAAGAAGACCTTAGTTTGATTTCTGAATCTACTGTGAATATTTAGCCTAACAAAACTTCAGTCTTGAAGGGCTGCCCTTTTTTGGGAGATAAATTAGACTTGTTCTGCTTGGCTCCAGAGGACAGAATGAGGAAAAATGGGTAACAATTGTCAAGGGGTAGACTTGTCTATATAATGAAAAATGTCCTAACAATCAGAGGTATATCAATGTGCTGCATTGAAAGCTAATGAATTCTCCTTCAATAAAAGTTTTCAAGTGGAAGCTGAGTAATGTCTTAATAGGGATATTGTAGAGGAGATTGCTGCCCAGGGTTGTACTAGCTGGCTTCTGAGGTCCTTTCCAGCCCTGAAAGACTCTGTTTTTGCCACTCAGTAGCAGCACGACCTTGGACACACGTCACTTTCCATCACTTGATCTCAGCTTCTTCTTGTGTAGAATGGGTGGGTACAATTGAACTCATAATGAAGAAATGCCTTATGAACAATAACACTTATAGGGATGTGAGCAAGGATGTATTTCTTGTAATATCGTACTGATTTCTTTTTTAATCATAATTTTCAGGTACTCTGACTATTCTTATATTATTTCTCCTTGATCTGTTCTCCAGATTGGTTGTTTTTCTGATGAAATGCTTCACTTTCTCTTCTATTATTCCATTCTTCCAATTTTGTTTTATGATTTTAGTGTCTTAGAATATCATTAGCTTCCCCTTGCCCAATTCTAGTTTTCAAGGAATTCTTTTCTTCCTTAAGTTTTGGATTCTCTGTTTCCAGGTGGTTGACTTTCTTTACATAATTTTCTTGATTTTCTTGGAGTGCTCTTATTTTTTTTCTAATTTTTCCTTGATCTCTCTTATTTGATTTTAAAAGTCCTTTTTAAGTTCTATTTTTGTGCTTGGGACCATTTGACATTTCTCATTGAAAGAGGAGGTTCTTTTGTAGCTCCATTATCTTCCTCTAAATATGAACCCAGATTTTCTATATCCGCATAGTAATTATCTATGATTGGGTTCTTTCTCCTTTGCCTACTTATTTTTATTTATTTATTGTTTTATTTTGTTTTTAGCAGCTATTACTGTAATCAAGTCATAATCCTGAGAAATGTGGAATGATGCCCCAAGTCTCAGGTCCTTCTTACTTTCTTATTTCCTAAGGTCTGTCTCAGAGCCCAACCTTGGGCTCCCCTCTTCACTCCTAAGCCATGGCTAGTGCCCCCAGCCACACTGTCCTGCAAATGATCATGCTCCCTATGGTCCCTCCAGTGGCTACAAACTACACCTCTCCTCTCTGCCCTGGAACTGAAACCAGAGACTCTGCTCTCCTGAAAATGCCCAGAGCCAACAGGTCCTCAGCCCCTTCACTATTACACTCACCAGTTATGTGCTAGGTCCTTCTCCCCTGCAGTCACAGCTGGGATGTGTCTGGTCAGCACAGTTGTGCTTGGCATCCCTTGACAGTGGAAGGTCTGTCAATCTTTTCTTATTCAGTCTTCAGACCCCCACACTGTATGGGAGATGAAAGTTTCTAAGGCTGAGGCTACCTCTCAACCCAGCTGCCCCCAGGGTTTGTTGCTGGTTGATTCTGCAGAGTCAGCCTACAGGTGTTTGCATTTCACTCAGACCAAACCTCTGCCCCTGGAGGTCAGGTCTTTCCTGCAGTCTCCTCAAATTATCTTAAGAGGACAACTCTTTTACTCCATGTTTATTTCTGCTACTCTGAAGTGATGTTCTGTCTTTTTTGTAGATGAAATTTGGAAAGCCAAAAGTTTTCTAACCTACTCCGCCATCCACCAAGAATTCGCTCTTACATTTGTTTTTAAAGTGACATTCTAATGTAGGGTAGGATCACTTTGAGGGGAAAAAAGGTTATCTCACTGGAAGAATGTACTATGATCTCTGACTACTCCATAAAAGCCATATTATCCAGATCTCCTATCTGGCTAGTATCAAAATTTTAGTCACTGGTATTAGCATGAAATAGGAGGAAATGAAAGAAGGAAATATTTATTAAGTTACTATTTTGTGCCAAGCACTGAGCTAAGCACTTTACAAATATCTCATTTGATTCTCACAACTCTAGGAAGTAGGGACTGTTATTATGCCCATTTTACAGTTGAGGAAACTGAGACTAAGAGAGGTTAAGTGACTTGCTCAGAGTTCTCCCAGCTAGTAAGTGTCTGAGGCTAGATTTGAACTCAGGTCTTCCTGACTCCAGGCCCAGTCCTCTCTTTACTGTAGCACCTAGTTGCTGAAAGCATTAACCCTATGTATCCAAGTCTATTAAATGATAGAAAACTTCCAATGGTTTTCTTTCTTAATCCATTGTTTCCCTCAGGCCTCTGACCATGGGAGATATGTATGAAAGAAACCAAACCACCGTCTCTGAATTCCTCCTTCTGGGACTTTCTGAAGATCTTGAGCAACAGCAACTTCTCTTTGTCCTCTTTCTGGGCATGTACTTGGTGACAATGGTTGGTAATCTGCTCATCATCCTGGCCATCAGTCTGGACTCTTGCCTTCACACCCCCATGTATATCTTCCTTGCTAACTTGTCCTTGGCTGACATTTCCTCCATCTCTACCTCAGTCCCCAAGATGCTGGCAAACATCCAGACCAAGAGTCAATCCATCTCCTTTGGGGCATGTGTCACACAGATGTATTTTTCCATTGTGTTTGTTGTCATTGACAACTTCCTCTTGGGGGTGATGGCCTATGACCGATTTATGGCTATCTGTTACCCTTTGAGCTATGTCACAGTCATGAGACCCAGACTCTGTACTCTGCTGATGGCCACCTCCTGGGTTCTCAGCAACCTTGTTGCCCTGACTCACACCCTTCTGCTGGCTCAGTTGACCTTCTGCAATGCCAATACCATCCCTCACTTTTTCTGTGACCTGGCCCCTCTGCTCCACCTTTCCTGCTCAAATACAGTCATTAATCAACTAGTCATGTTCATCCTAGGTTCATCTGTTATTGCGGTTCCTTTTGGGCTTATCTTCTTTTCTTACATCTGCATTGTCTTCACTGTCCTGAAAATCTCATCTGCTGAGGGAAAATGGAAAGCCTTCTCAACTTGTGGCTCCCACCTTTCAGTGGTGACACTCTTCTATGGGACAATCATTGGAGTTTATTTCCTGCCCTCCTCTGCCCAGTCAGTCAACAATGAGAAGATTGGAGCTGTGCTCTTTACTGTGGTAACCCCCATGATGAATCCCTTTATTTACAGCTTAAGGAATAAGGACATTAAAGGAGCCCTAAAGAAACTCATCGACAAGAAAATATTTTCTATGTGAGGTCCTGGGACCTGGATTTTCCCTACTATCTTGTTAGTGACTCTGTCCAAGCCATTAGGGAGATACATGGGGTTCACCTGTTACCTGACTGAAATCTCTTCAACCTTCTCTTTTACCACTCCATGCCTGAGGGGACTTCTTAATTGTTATCACTTTGGGTGTATAACACTTTTCCCCTCTTATGTTCCCTACCCAAGGCCTCCTAGTGGTGAAAAGAGGCTTAGATCAATTGACTATTGATTAACAAATACAGCAAACATTTTAAGGCACTCATGGGCGGACTGTTATTCTTCATGCTGGGGAAAAAGGCAATGTAGTATAGTAAAAAGAGTGGTAGATTTAGAGTCGGAAAAGTGAACCCTGGATTTGAATCTCACCTCTGAAACTTGCTAACTATGTAACTTTAGACCAAAAAAAAGGTAAAACAAAAGAGGAAAAAGACTCCTATGTATAAGAGATATTTAGAGCAGCTCTTTTGGGGATGGCAAAAAACTGGAAACTAAATAGGTACCCGCCAATTAGAGAGTGGCTGAATAAATTGTGGCATATTAATATGATAAAATACTATTGTGCTATAATAAATGGTGAAGAGGATACTTTCAGAGAAACCTGGGAAAATTTGTATGAGCTGATGCAAAATGAAATGAGCAAAACCAGGAGAACAATTTAAAGAATAACAATATTTTAAAGACAATATTGAAAGAATTAAGACCTCTAATCTATACAATGATCAACCACAATTCCAGAGAGCAGGGAGTGTCTTTTGCCTTTTTTTCTATCTCCAATACTTAGCACAGGGCTTGGCACATAATAGGCCCTTAATAACCATGTATTGAATGATTAATGAAACATGAGAGAGGGGGTGGACTCAGGACCAGATTGAGACTTTTCTTAAAAAATATATGGCCAATATGGAAATTTGTTTTGCTTGATTATACAGTTGTTAAAAAGAGTTTTATTTTTCTTCCTTTTTGAATGAAGAAAGGGAGGAAAAGAAGGTTAACTTCCATTAATTAAAAAAATTTAATTTTCTTTTAATTTAAATACCACCTAACCAAGCTCAATAAACATCTTGCTAATGTTTTGGAGCCTCTAATAGGAATGTACCCATTTGTTAAATAAACCATAAACATAGGATGGAAAGGAGAGTTTAATGAAAAGGGAGAGCTATTGTTATTTAACAGATATCTGACAGGTAATGAGATTGGAACTAACCTATGTCACAGAGTTGTGATGAGAGAAGTGGGAGATAGCTATTAGCAAACTCATTAATTAGAATATTGCTTTTGTGAAAGATAGTCATTTATAAGCTACTGTAAGATCTTACATTTTCCTAAGAACTGCCATATTGTGAAAATATCAACTGAGTCCTTACTAGGAAATGTAAGGTTGTACAATTCACAAAAAGCTGAAATTCTAGCAGATTACTCTTTAGTGACAAGTAGTACTAGTCATCATTATTGTATGAACTTAATTGAAACTAAAATTATAAATATGGCTCCTCCTCATCTCTTCCTCATGGCTACCTTCAGGTATCAGCTAAAATCTCAACTTTCACAAGAAGACTTTCCTAACCTCCCTTGATGCTAGTGCCTTCCCTCTAAGACTATTTCCTGGGAGAGAGAGAAAGAGAAAGAGAGAAAAAAGAGAGAGAGACAGAGAAAGAAGAAGAAGAAGAGAGGAGAGATTAGATGAGAAATAGACATGTGCATATATATAAATATTTATATCTATATCATATTTGTACATAATTGTTTGCATATTATTTCCCACATTACACTGTGAACTCTTTGATTGCAGGGACTGTCTTTTGCCTTTCTTTGTATCCCCAGCACTTAATGCAGTAACTAACATATATTAGGCATGTAAATACCCGTTAATTTGACTTGACTAATAGATCTGCTTTTTTAATGATATTAGCCCAAGTTCATAAAAAATCATAGGCTCATAATATTTCACCTGAAAAATAAAATAAATCTTTAAATCTCTGTTTTCCTGAAATTCTCACTACCTAATGTCAATATCATCCACAAATTCCTAGGCACATAGAAGGTACTCAGGGAAAAATTAAGATCTATGATTTAGTTAAGATTATACCATTTAGAGCTAGAAAGGACCTTAGAGAATATCTAATCCAACTCCCTTATTTTACAGGTAAATGAATGAATGGTTGAAAACGCTTTTATAAAGCATTTTCTACATACCAGGCACTACACTAACCACTAGAGATACCAATATAAAAGTGAAACCATACCTGCCCTCAAGGAGCTTACATTCTAATAGGGGAGACAACATATATAGAGAACAGAGGCAGGGAAGGATGGTTTGGTCTCATTGATCACGGGAATGGTAAACGGAGCCATAGAGTAGTGAACTGACATGCCCTTCCCAGAGGTAATAGTAGAAGTAGTGATTTTATTACAGTTCTCAATTTGCAGATGAGCAAAAAGGTAGAAAACATTAGGGAAGGTGGAGAATTGGGGATCAGCTCAATGAAGCATGGCAGAAAATGACAGGGGTGAAGCAGCATGATCACAGGGTAGGAGTTGAAACAGAGTAGTGAGGCAAGTGAAGCCTAGAGAAGGAAAATTACTTTCCCAAAATTATAAAGAAAAGTTGACTGACTGAACAGTTGTCAGTTCATGGAATCAAAATCACAGAATTCCAAAGGCTATCTAATTGAACAAGAGTATTGAATAAATACTCTACCCCTCCCCTGAAGCATACAAATACAAGAATGTATTCTCCTTATGTATATTTTGTCCCAGTAGTGCTTTAATTGACTTGCCTTGCAATATACACATAAGACAATAATACAGAAACATATAAAAAGAAGAACACAACTGAATTTGAAAAATGCAAATTAGTAACACCTGGAGAGGGAATTTCCCCTTGGCTACAATTTCATGTTGGCAAATGGATTCCCAAGGACCACATGTCACTGTTAAAGGAGGCAAAGTTTACAGCTTCAGACACTTCCAATTACGACTTAGGGTTAGGGTTAGGGTTTACTTGCCCATATTGTAAATAATTGAATGAGAAATAAATAGAAACAATTTTTATGGACTGATGATAGGAGCAACAACTCAAGTCTTGTTGTTCTGAGAAGAGACACACAAATGGTTTGCTTGCTTGCTTTCTACCTGTAACATGTTCATGAATCTCGGATTTGGTTTTCCCCAGCAGAGTTTAAGAAATCATCGAGCCAGAAGATACCTTAGAGGTCAATTAGTTTTAGTACTTCATTTTAGAGATGAAAAAATTGAGAGGAAGTGACTAGCTCAAAGACCCACAGCTAATGAGATGCTAAAATTGGAATCCAGGTCGTTGGATTCCAGATCCATTTTTTCTTGTTCTTCTTTGTGCCTTGTTCCCTCTCTTGACATTTACTCCTCTGATGTCCATAATTTCCTACCAGTTTAGGACCAGTGACCTGACCTGGGAATCTGAAGAGATTGTATTTCTGTACCACACTCTACCTGACCTACTGTACCCAGCCAGTGCCAGACCATGTTTCATATTCCATCTGACCATCCACTGCCAAGAATCTTGCCATCTGGGGGCAGCTAGGTGGTGCAGTGGATAGAGCACTGGCCCTGGATTCAGGAAGATCTTAGTTCAAATCTGGCCTCAGAGACATAACACTTACTAGCTGTGTGACCCTGGGCAAGTTACTTAACTCGAATGCCTAGCCCAAAAAAAAAATCTTGCCATCTGTCCTGCTGGTCCCTCTTGATTCTCCACTTGCAACAACAACATTTAGACCAGGAGTTCTTAGCTTTTTTGTGCCATCAGCCTTTGGGGATGTGCAGTGGTGTCTTTGGACCCCTTATAGTAATAATACTTGTTTCCTAGATTCAGAATTGAAGGAAATGTTAAATTTCATTTAGAGATTATTAAAATAAAGATGTGGTTTTTTTTTCATCTATCCCATCCAGACTCTGAAATCAATGTTCCTAGATCTCACGGTAAGAACCCTTGCTGCAGATAGTACCTCCAAAGACAATGCTCATCTTTCCTCAGCTTTGAACTCCACTCTGAGGTTAAACTATCATGAATGAGGAGTGAATACAGAACCAGCTAATCTGGCAGGTGACAGACTGTCTCGCATCTGGTGAAACCATTTACTTGAGGATCTTAATCATTTGCTGGATTCCCACATAAGAAAAGCACTAACCTTATTCCTACCCACCCACCTTCACCTGTTATTCAGGGAGCAGTAACTAAAGCAATAGTTTTCCATTATTACTGGAAAAACCTGACAATCAATGGTTCCACTCATCATCCTTGTATCTCCCCAAACAAAAAACTGTCTTTGCAAGCCATTGTTCTTTTATCTGCATTGTCTCTTCCATGGGAATGTAGGCTCCTTGAAGTCAGGGACCACATCACCTTTGTGCTTAAATCCCCAGCCCCTTGACACATAGTAGAGGCTTAATATTTTTTTAATTTGGGGCAGCTAGGTGGCGCAGTGGATAGAGCACCAGCCCTGGATTCAGGAGGACCTGAACTCAAATCTGGCCTCAGGCACATAACAATTACTAGTTATGTGACCCTGAGCAAGTCACTTAACCCCATTGCCTAGCCAATGTACACACACATATATATATATATATATATATATATATAAGATTCATTCACACCACTCAGAATGTATTTGACATTGACTGAACCTCAGCTCTTCTGCAGGTTGCAGCAAAGAAGCTTTCCTGATCCTGACAAGCTGGAATTCATGACAGTCATTTCTTGCTGCCAAGGAGGGAGGAGAGAGACATCTCCTTGCCCCTTCTCACTGGATTTCCCAGGGCAGGGAAGGGAAGTGAATATGCATTTATGAAGAACCAACTAAGTGCCAACCACTGTGCTAAGCACTTTACAAATATGACCTCATTAGATCCTCACTACAACCCTGCATGGGAAAGTTGCCATTGGTGGTATCCCAACAAAGATACTTCTTCCCCACAAAATATTCTGCTAGACAATTCAGAACCATATTGCTAGAATTAGGACAGGAGTATGTGTTCTATTCAAGCCCAGATAATCATCATAGAAGCATTGGTCACAGAGATAGGCAGCTAGTGGTGCAGTGGCTAAAGTGTTGAGCCTGGAGTCAAGAAGATGAGAGTTCAAAGGTAGTCTCAGATATTTACTAACTGTGTGACCCTGGGCAAGTCACTTAACCTCAATTTCTTTATCTGTAAAGTGGGGATAATGACAGCACTTACCTCAAAGGGTTGAAAGTAAGTGCTATGTAAAACTTATAAAACATAATAATAAATTAAAGTGCTATGTAAACTGTTAATTATTATTATACAATGAAGCTCCTTTGTTTGCTAGTTTGAGGAAACTAGCAGGGATAAATATAAGCCCTGAATTATTCCAATGGGCCCTAAAATTTGGGCCCTGAATAAAGAGCTTCCATGCTCAACAGCCTCTGACTGATCTATTTGTTTCCCCACGATGGAGGGCTATGTCAAAGATAATTTGCTATGGAGCCAGGAAAACCCACTCACTCTGAGGGCTATAAAGAGAGAAAAAAGCCTCTAACGCAAGGGTGGGGAACCTGTGGCCTCAGGGTCACATGTGGTCCTCTAGGTCCTCAAGTGCGGCCCTTTGACTGAATCCAAAACTTCACAGAACAATTCCTTTTGGCCATCTCTCTAGACTATTCTTATGGTTCCACTGATCACTCAGAGATTTTGCCCTCACGCAAAAATCATTCCATCTCTAATGGTACTCTCATCTTTGGTGCAGAGTTTATAAAACTGAACCGATAAGGGGGCAGAGCCAAGATGGCGGAGGGAAAGCAGTGACTTGCTAGAGCTCTCCCCCAAACCCCTCCAAATACCTACAAAAAATGGCTCTAAACAAATTCTAAAGCAGCAGAACCCACAAAAAAACAGAGTAAAACAAATTTCTAGCCCAAGACAACCTTGATGGCTCATCAGAAATGTATATCACGTCGGGCGGGGAGAGGAGCACAGTTCAGCATGGGTGCGCAGGCCGCAGCGACCCTGGAGCAGGTCTCAGAGGACTGAATCACAGGAAGCTATGGCGGCTTCCAGACTTCTCAACCCACAAACACCAAAGACAACTTAGAAGGTCAGTGGGAAAAGTCTCTTACTGCGGTGAGAGAAGAAGCTAGATCTCAGCCACCCTGAGGGCAACGGCTGCATCCTGAGCTTCTGGCCCACAGACTGAGGGGGAATCGAGTGGCTGATCAGAGAGGGATTGCAGGGATCTCTTTGCCAGGACTGAGGCAGGAATCTCTTGCTTTGCCGTGCTTGGATCTGGGTCACAGATCTGAGGGGCAGTCCTGGGGCGAGGAGGAGTACTGGTGTGGTGGAGCTTGTTGTGAAGGTGGAGAGGAAACACCTCGCCCCTTATCATAGCACCTTAGAAGAACTGACACTTCTCAGGTCCCTAGAAGTATCCCTGAAAACAGCTGTACGAACCCCTGAAGCTTGGGACAGTACATTCTCCACATTGGAAACAGACTCTTACCTTAACAAGGAATTGGTTGGGATCATCAGCAAGCAGCATAAAAAGAGTCAGACTATATTATCTTACTTTGGTAACAAAGAAGATCAAAACATACAACCAGAAGAAGAAAACAAAGTCAAAACTCCTACATCCAAAACTTCCAAGAAAAATATGAATCAGTCTCAGGCCTTGGAAGAGCTCAAAAGGGATTTTGAGAAGCAAGTAAAAGAAGTAGAAGAAAAACTGGGAAGAGAAATGAGAGTGATGCAAGAAAATCATGAAAAACAAGTAAACAGCTTGCTAAAGGAGACCCAAAAAAATACTGAAGAAAATAACACCTTAAAAAATAGCCTACTACAAATGGCAAAAGAGGGCCAAAAAGCCAACGAAGAGAAAAATGCCCTAAAGAGCAAAATTGGACAAATGTAAAAGGAAGTCCAAAAGATTACTGAAGAAAATACTTCCTTAAAAATTAGAATAGAGCAATTGGAAGCTAGTGACTTTATGAGAAATCAAGACACTGTAAAACAAATTCAAAAGAATGAAAAATTAGAAAACAATGTGAAATATCTCATTGGAAAAACAACTGACCTGGAAAATAGATCTAGGAGAGAGAATTTAAAAATTATTGGACTATCTGAAAGCCCTGATCAAAAAAAGAGCCTAGACATCATCTTTCAAGAAATGATTAAGGAAAACTGCCCTGATATTTTAGAACCAGAGGGCAAAATAGAAATTGAAAGAATCCATCAATCTCCTCCTGAAAGAGATCTCCAAAGGAAAACTCCTAGGAATATTGTAGCCAAATTCCAGAGTTCCCAGGTCAAGGAGAAAATATTACAAGCAGCCAGAAAGAAACAATTCAAGTATTGTGGAAAAACAATCTGGATAACACAAGATTTAGCTGCTTCTACATTAAGGGACCGCAGGGCATGGAATATAATATTCTGGAGGGCAAAGGAGATAGAATTACAACCAAGAATCACCTATCCAGCAAAACTGAGTATAATTCTTCAGGGGAAGAAATGGTCATTCCATGAAATAGAGGACTTTCAAGCATTCTTGTTGAAAAGACCAGAGCTGAATAGAAAGTTTGACTTTCCAATACAAGACTCAAGTGGAACATGAAGAGGTAAACAGGAAAGAGAAATCATAAGAGACTAATTAAGGTTGAGCTGTTTACATTCCTGCATGGAAAGATGATATTTGTAACTCATAAGAGCTTTGTCAGTACTAGGGTAGTTGGAGGGAAAAAAATTATATGTGTGTATATATAGATGGATAGATAGATAGATAGATAGATAGATAGATAGATAGATAGATAGATAGATAGATAGATAGATAGATAGA
>NW_020953955.1:872097-905500 GCF_900497805.2 Vombatus ursinus | reverse complement strand
AGATAGATAGATAGATAGATAGATAGATAGATAGATAGATAGATAGAGGGCACAGGGTGAGTTGAACATGAAGGGGTCATATCTGGAGAATAAAATTAAGGGGTGAGAGAGGATTATACTAGGAGAAGGAGAAAGGGAAAGGTACAATGGGGTATGTTATCTCACAAAAAAAAAACAGAAAAGAAAAGGCTCTTACAGTGGAGGGGAACCGGGGGAAGGTGAGAGGAAATGAGTGAATCTTATTCTCATAGGGTTTGACTTAAGGACGGTATAACATACACACTCAGTTGGGTGTGGAAATCTGTCTTACCCTACAGGAAAATAGGAGGGGAAGGGGACAAGAGAGCAGGGGGATGATAGAAAGAAGGGCAGATTGGGAAAGGGGTAATCAGAAGCAAATGCTTCTGAGGGACAGGATCAAAAGAAAGAATAGAATAAATGGGTGGGCAGGATGGGATTAAGGGAAATAGAGTTAGTTTTTCACAGCATGTCTACTATGGAAGTGTTTTGCATAACTGCACATGTATAGCCTATATTGAGGTCCTTGCCTTTTCAATGAGGGTGGGTGGGGAGGGAGGAAGGGAGAAAATTTGGAACTCAAAGTTTAAAAAACCCATGTTTAAAAAAAATGTTTTCACATGCAACTGGGAAATAAGAAATACAGGAAATGGGGTACAAAATCTATCCTGCCCTACAGGAAAATAGAAGGGGAAGGGGGGGAGAGATAGCAAGGAAAGCAGACTAGGAGAAGGGGTATTCAGAATGCATGCCATCTTGGGGTGGGGGGAGGAGTGAGATGGGTTGAAAATTTGGAACTCAAAATCCTGTGGAAGTAAATGTTGAAAACTAAAAAGAAAAAAAAAGAAAAAAAAAGAAAATGATGTAGAAGCAAAAAAAAAAAAAAAATACTGAAACGGTAAGAAATGTTTCTCCCCCTAGCTCCCTGTTCTTAAATTGGTCATAGGTGAAAGTCTAGAGTCTCAACTTGAAGAAGAATGCACATGACTTTATTGTTGTTGTTGATGTTACTTTTTCATTAAAACATTTCCAAATTTCTCCTGCTTCATGGGAGGTCTCCTATAACAAAGATGAACTGTTAATTAAGACTAATACAATGATCTCATCTGAAAGTACATTACATTTCATGTCTGTAACACCTCTTCTCTACTTATTTTAATTAATAGAAATCTATTTTCTCTCAGGAAAAAAAAGAAATACAAAGTCTTATAACAAATACTATAGTCAAACAAAGCAATGACTGTACTCAAAAAATATATGCAATATTATTCTGTATTATAATTATATATTATTACATTACACATTCAATATATTGTATTATATATGTATACATATATACACAAATATTCTGCAACCTAAATCTTCCACATCTCTGCAATGGATAATATGTTTCATCATAAATCCTCTGGAGTCACAAGTGGTCATTGTATTGATCATAATTATTACAGCTATCCAAGTTGTTTGTCTTTACAGTGTTGTTATTGTAAAGAAAAAAAATCTCTCTCCTTGTTCTGGTCATATCATTCTTCCTCAAATTCTGTTAGTCTTCAAAATTGTTCTTTTTATAATATTGATGTTACAGTGTAAATTATCCTTCTGGTTTTTCTGACTTCACTCTGTATCAGTCATATAAATCTTTCTTCAAAACCATCTATTTCCTCATTTCATACAGTGCAACAGTATCCATCACATTTGTATACCACAATTTATTCCACTGTTATCCCTCAGTTGATCGACATCCCCTTAGTTTCCCATCTTTTGTTACCACGAAAAGGGCTGGTATAAATACACTGGCTCCTAAAGAATCTTTTTCCCTTTTACTTTCATTTCTTTTGGGTATAGGCCTAGCAATGGTATAGTAAAGTCAAGAATCTCACATTTTTCAGGGATATTGATCAAAACAGTAAGAAGGGAAGATGGAATATAGGAGGGTAAATTCAGAGAGGGATTAGTCATAAGTAAAATAAACCTTAAGCTTAGAGAGGAGTGTGTAAAGAAAAATTTAAAAGAAAAAATGAAAAGGTAACAACTTGAAATAAAAAGGCAAATATGAGGATAAAGAATAAAAAGTAGAATAGAATAGAGGTAAATAAATAATTCACAGCCATAACTATGATTGTTATTAGGATAAACTCTTCCATGAAATTGAAATAAAGTGATAGAGGTTAGAGCAATGGGTTAGAAAGCGAAATCCAACACATTTGAAATATAAAGACTCATGCAGACTTAAAATTAGGGGTTTGAACAAAATCTATCATGCCTTAGCTAAACAGAAAAAAATTCAGTGATAGCAATCATGACTTCAAACAAGGCAAGAGCAAAAATAGATTCTTAAAAGATATATACATGGAAATGACATTTTACTGAAAGGTAACATAGACAATTACTTTATTTCAATGCTTAACATATATGCACCCAGTGGCATGGCTTCAAAATATTTAAAGAAAAAAATTAAATGAATTTCAAAGAGAAAGAGATGATAAAGCTAAAATAATGGGGAAGTTCAGTTTACCCCTATCAGCTCTGACTCTGCAACTACCTAAATTCCAAGAACTTGAATTAATTGGTAAATTAAATGTGCTATTTGTGGACATGTTCAGACCAACGAAAATGCAGTTGACACAAAAATAATTGTGTCTTCTCAAGAAAAAAAACTGATGTTGATCATTAAGGCCTCAACATCTGGTTTTCATGCTCAGCTCTCCTGCTGCTATCATCCCAATCATCACCACCATCACTTTCCTTCTCTCCCTACTCCCACACCCCTTCTTTGTCCTTTGTAGTGATTTCACAATAGTCCAGGGAAAAGGTAATCAGAGTGTCACTAGAGAAATGACTTTGTCAAAGAATTAAAGGGGTTTTATATGAGTGATACTGTGAAGGTAAAAAAAACAAAAAGACAAGAGCTGGCAACAAATTGGATATGTGTGGTGAGTAAGTGAGGAGTCAAAGATAACACTAAGGTTATAAGCCTGGATGACTAGCGGCATGGCGATAGTTCAGAAAGGAAGTTCAGAATTCAAGCTCAGTGGTGAGGGTGGAAAGATAATGAGCCCTGTTCTGGACATCCTGAGTTTGAGATACCCAGAGGACATCCAGTTCAAGATATACAATAGGCAGTTAGTGCAACAAGATAAGAGGTCTGGAGGGAAATTTGGGTTGAAAATATAGATCTGGAAATAATAGAGTTGATCATCGAACCCAGAGGATCTGATGAGATCTGAAGGGTGTTTTTCTTTCTCACTGTATTATCATCCATCCAAATCTCAGTTCCTAAAGTCCTATCACATAGCTTGCCCCTAAGGGAGAAGAGATTCAGTGAACCTGGATTCTCATCCTCTGTTGGCCCATGACTTGTCATGCCCTTTCTGTAATGATTGAATTTTCCCAATTGGAAAAGTGTCAGTAATTCTATTTGTTGACAGCCTTACCAACTGGTATCAGATTATAGAAGAGGCACACCTTGTAAATACAAGGTTTAGCTTGGCTCCAAATCACCTGGAGAGAACCTAATTAGCACCTTTGCAGGCACACTGATGGTAAGAACAAGATACTATGAAACTTTGAAATGTGTCCTCTCTTGGGGTCAAGCACTTCATCAAATGTTGGCAACCTAAGCATAAGTGTCCCCCAAGGCTCTTTCCTAGACTACTTTCTCTATGCCCTCTATACTTTCTCTCTTAAAGATCTCATCATCTCCCATGGGATCAATTATTCTCTCAAAGCAGATGTCTTCCAAACCTATGCAACCATAATCCCTCTGGAACTCCAGTCTGGTATTGCCAACTGCCTCTTGGAAATTTCTCAGCAGCATCTCCCATTAGTATCTCAATCACAACATATCTGAAAGAGAGCTCATTATTTTCCCCCATTAAATCTACCCATTTCCAAACTTCCTCAGGATTTCTCTTGAGGGCACCACCATCTTTCCCGTCACTGTGGTTTGTTAACTTGGAGTCACCCCTGGCTCTTCATTCCCTCTCATTCTCATATCCAGTCACTTGCTAAGTCTTGTTGATTTGCTCTGTGCATCTCTCATCCAACCCCATCTCTCTGTTTCCATGATCACAAACTTAACACAAGCCCTCTTGCTTGGACTGTGTCTATTGCTTCTTAATTGTGCCAAATGCCTATTTCCAAACCTTCCTCTCTCCAATTCATTCTCATTAAGCTGCCTATATAATATTCCTAATTCATTTTAAGGAACTTTTAACTTTTTTCAAAGACTCTGTATCTCATTTTTGTCTTTAAAGCAGCCTTGGAGGGCAAATAGAGTAAGTACTGCCCTTTGATACTAAAGCATAGGAACGGGAAAAGTCATGCCCAATTCAACAGAAATGTATTAAGTCCCTAATATGAACAAGGCACTGTGCTAGACACTGGGTATTCAAAGGAAAAAAATAGTCTAGTCCTCAAGGAACTTACATGGTGGGGGTGAAATCTAAGTAAATACTCTTTCTACTAGACTCCACTACTGCCTATTTAGGTTGATAGAATGTAAACTCTTTGAGAGTAGGTTTATTTCATTCTTTGGATTTATGTCCCCAGAACTTAGCACAGTCTCTGTCATACAGTAGGAGCTTAATTAAACCTTGTTCATTAGTTGGTTGATTTAAGGGATTCTAGAAGTGAACTACTAGATCTTGAAGAAATCAAATCTCTTGCCTCCTCACAAAGCACCTTGTTTCCTAAATCAGGCCATCCTAAGATTCTCTAGGACTAGCTCATCCCTGACCAAATTCAGAAACAAAATGTCCACCTGTTGACTGACTCAAAGTGTCATATCATAGAATGTTAGTACCAAAAGGGACATTAGAACAAAAAATATCAGAGCTGGAAAAGACCTCAGAATATAGTATGTAAAATGTCATTGCTGAACGAGGTGTCAGAATACAAAACAAAGAATGTCAGTGCTCAGAGGGGTCAGACCCAAATAGAAACAGATCCTTATGGGCCACTGATTAACTTAGAAAAACATAAATTAACATCATCTATGTTGCAATGTATCTTTATTTTGTTAAACATTTCCAAACTACATTTTAATCTGGTTCTTATAGCCAGTGGAATATGAGTTTGAAATCTTTGCTCTGAGACACTACAGAACATAAAAAATCAGGAAGGGCCAGGAGAAGGTAAAACTTCAGAACAGTATATCAGATTTAGGAGATTGAACATAAAACATAGAATATCAAAACTTAGATGAGTCTGTAGAACAGAGAATGTTGGTGTTCTAACAGGACTTAGCACATAGGATATCAGAATATAGACTGTCACAGTTAGAAAGGGCCTTAGAACATAACATTAAGAGAGATGGAAAGAACCTTGGAAGATAGAGCAGAGAATAGCTGTGTTCTAAGGCAATCTGGATGAAGGAAGACTTCTGAATTTTGCCTGTGTTCCAAAGGGTGTTGCTGGGGAGTAGAGGGGGGAGAATGGAAGGTTTCTTCAGTTGGGCGTAACATAAGCTCTTTGTCCATGTTAAGTGCATTGGGTATAAGAACTAAGCTACTGGGGCTATGCATTAAGAAAATTACTTGGAAAAGGCTTTAAAAGGTAGACCCAAAAAGAGAGAGGCTGAAGACAGGGAAGACAGATAGGAGACTATTATAATAGTCCAGACTAAAGATAAGGGGGTCCTGGGTGAGGGTGTTTACAGTGGGAATAGAAAAGAGAGGCAGATACAAGAGATTTATTGAAGTATACATCACAGAATTTTTCAACTAACTTGATGAAGAGGTAGGGAGAGGGGGATGAAGCAAAGACGACTCTAAGTTTTCAAGTCTAAGTGTAAACTGAGAATGCTGAACTGTCTGAGCCCGGACATCCAGTCTGCTTTTGTCTCCATGTTCTTTGTTCTAAGGTACCTGTCAGATCTCACATCATTTGTTATGAGATCTCTCCCAGTTCTGACTTTCTTTGTTCTAATATCCCTCCCAGTTCTGACCTCCTGTGTTCTAAGCTCTCTCCAAGCTCTGACACTCTAGTCGGTTCCCATTCTGTGTTCTAAGGTTCCTCGAAGCTTTCTATTCTCTGGGATAAATGTTACATAAACACCATTTATTGTTGTTCCATTGTTTCACTCTCCATGTCTGACTCTTTGTGACCCTATTTGGGGTTTTCTTGGCAAAGATACTGGAGTGGTTTGCTATTTCCTGCTCCAGCTTATTTTACAGAAAAGGAACTGAGGCAAACAGGGTTAAGTGACTTGCCCTGGGTCACACAGCCAATAAGTGTCTAAGACCAGATTCTACCTCAGGAATGATGAGTCTTCCTGACTTCAGGCCCAGCACTTTATCACCTGTGCCATCTAGCTGCCCTGCATAAGCACCAAGGTCACCTCTAAAAAAGGTCAGAAAGGGCAGCATCCCTGGAGCTCTTCTTTGAAAGAGCAATGAGGCTGAGGGTGATCCATAGTGTGAAGGTCATGGGCTCTGGGTACCATTTGCCCATCACTAAGTTTGCTTTGAAAACCCCAGTTTAAAAAATCAGACTCAGCTCCCTCCCCCCAATGGGGTAACAGGATTGTTTTTCACAAACCTGGGGTCCCAGAGGAGAGGTTTCTCCAGTAATAGCAAATTCAGGGAGCTCTCAATGATTGAAAGGGCAAAGCAGGGAAGGGCACTGAAGAAAAAACCATGAGAAAACAAATTTCACAGTTGATGCCAATATTTGCACAATATTATTTTTAAATCTAGAGGAAGAAATCTCTAAGAAATTTATTTGCATTCACAAATATTCCATCATTCCCAAAACCCATTCATTCTCATTGTCGGAAAAAAATGTCAGCCAAATTATGATCCATCATAGGAAATTGCCAGGAAAAGGTCCAGAATGATAGACATCCCTCCAGCTGAGGAGGAATCACCTGTGGTCAGTGAGGAAGACCCCAGGAGCAACACTGTAGGCCATTCCCTAGTAGAGAGGGAACACCGTGGAGACATCTCTGGAACAGCTCAGGCCTGGAACAGCACCTTCTGTCCCCATCCTGCCCTGGATCCCTAAGGAAGCCCCAGGCCTCAGTAGAACGAAAGTTGCTTCAGGAACTTGTCCCATTTACTTAGTTTTGTAATCCCAGAATCTACCATGGTGACATGTATATAGTAAATGCTTGATGACTTTTTTTATAGTCTGAAATGTTAATTCCTTGACATTGACCCAAGGCTCACAGAGTACTACAACAATCAGCCAAGTTACTTAACTGCACAGAATGGAGTGAAGGGGTAGTTCCATTAATTTTGTATGAATCCTAAGGGCACAAAGTGCCTTGCTAGCCTATACCCTGAGATCTTGAGGTCAGGAACTAACTAGGAACCCCTTTAGGACTGGGAAGCAAATTGAAATCCTGAGATGGGAAGGGGAAAAAATGCAAGGGATAGTCAGGTCTCCCACCTGAGCAGGAGATGGTCAAGGGAACTTGAACTATAGTTAACCCTGAAAATCCATGATGATTCTAAACTAGGTAGCTAGGTGATATAGCAGATAAAGCTCGGCCCCTGGAATCAGGAAGATCTGAATTCAAATCCAGCATCAGACAATTACTAGCTTGTGACCTTGGGCAAGTCACTTAATCTTTCTCTGCCTCAATTTCTTCATTTGTAAAATAGGGATGAGAACATAATCTATCTTACAGCATTGTTGTGAAGATCAAGTGAGATATTTATAAAGTACTTTGCAAATCTGAGTTTTATGTAAGTGCTGAGTATTATTATTCAAGACTCCAGTAGAGCTGGCAAGACATTGGGAAGATGGATGGAATTTCAATTTAGGGGCCAATTGTCCTACATCATAGAATTTAATGGTAAAGAAGAGACTTTAGAGATCATCTTATCCAACCCTCTTATCTTATCAGTAGTGAAACTGAGGCCTAGAGAATTAAACAGAAGCAACCCAGATCTCAGACCTAGATTTGATGTTAAGATACACAGCATTAATACAGTGGGATACATTTTCTTCCTCTTTTCTTCTCCAATTGAGATACAAATGGATAGGGATTGGGAGACTTTGAGTAGCAATTTACTGCTGTTTGGTTTAGTTTACAGCTAATTAATATGTGTTGTACATGACAATTTAGAGTAATTAACAATAAACTTAGTTTGTCATGCTCTTTGCCCAGTGATTTTAACACTCTATCACCTGGGCCTCCAATTTACAAGACTTATTCCCTGTGGTGCTAAATAAATAATTTTCAAAAAAATTTTTAAAGTATTTGTGCCTTTCTGTGTCGCTTCTGCCAAAAAAACTAGCTCCAAGCCATTTTTATGTGCATACATACCAATCTTCCAACTGAGCATAAGTTTCTGGGAAGCATGGGCCTTTCTGGCCCCATCCTGGGGTCTTAGCGCATCTCCCACAGAAATATGCCCCCTAGGTCTCCCAGAACTGAAGTTTCCAGCAGCTGTCATGAATGGACATTTGAAGATAGTTTCCAGGTCTACATGTCATAGGATTGACCAGATGGGCTGGCGTAGACTCAAGGAAGACCCAGAAGGGAGAAACACCAAGTTTAAGGGTCAGAGAAGAAAGAAGACAATGGAAGTGGAGAAGAAGATGAAGGAGATCATTGCCAGGGCCTTTTTGAGAGTTATGTTCGTTCCATCATGCCCAAGGTCTTATGATCATCAATATATTTGTTTTCCTGTTGCTGATAGACATGAGTGCTAATGTAGCACAGGCAGGACAGTAGTGTTTTGACCACTTCTGCTGATGTTATACCTAAGGATATGATGCAATAGAATATTGCTTGAGACGTCACCTTTTGTATAGGACTCTGTGACCATTGGACTCCAGAGAATGAGCATTTCCAGATATAAGACACAGTGCCAATATGGGTATAGAATGTTTTTAATGGTCATTTATGGCAAGTCCAACCACCACTACTCCTGTTCTTGGAAATTAAAAATAATTCTAATATAACCACTTAGGATGAAACCCATAATCCCAGTTATCTATTTGTTATATGATGTCTTCCATCACAGCGCTTTCTATTTTAGGTAAATTGTTTTCATTCTCAATAGGATATGTGGTTACCTGATCAATTCCAGCTGGTCTAGAGGTGAAGATTCATTGGGTGGGGGCTCAGCATTATGAGCCATTCTGAATCCAAACCCAAGGAGACTCCCAGGATAGCCGTTTGGGGCCATATATCATCATCATGACAGTTCACTTTTCAAAATATTGCAGTACTTTTCTCAAAAACCCCTGTAAGGTGGGTATTTTGCAAGGATTATTATTTCTATTCTACAGATAAAAAAAAACTGCAGCTTAGACTCTGAGTGACTGGTCCATGGCTGCCCACCTAGTAAATATAAGGGGCAGGATTCAAACAGAGCTCTTCCATTTCCAAGTTTGGCACGCTTTCCAGCACACCAGGTAATCTCTGATAGTACATCAGGTCTGCAGTACACAGGTTGGGCCATCAGTAAAGCCTAGCTGATGAAATTCTATCTCTACAGTTTGGATTTTTGGCCCTGAGTAATAAGGATAATGGGAGAAGAAGAGTATTGAAAAATATACTAGAAGCCAGTCTGGGTTAGGCTGGGCTATACAAAAGCCACAAAGATGATAGAAAGAGGAATGCGTGACAAACTGAGGCATGAAACTTTGAGTAAATAAGGATACTCTGCATCTGTACCTCATTAAGATCCTCAAACCAAAATCCTATGAAGTAGATAGTGCAGATTTCATTTACTCCATTTGACAGATGAGGAAACTGAGTCTCAAAGAGGGAAAGGAGCCTCCCCTGCTAGGACTACTAGTCCCATTCCAATTCCATCACTGTGGGATTCAATCCAAATCAGCATATATTTATTAAAGACATCTATGATGGGTCAGACACTGTACTAGGCACTAGGAATGCAAAGAAAGAAATGAGTCATATCAGATCCTCAAGGAGTGCCTTCCTCCCAACAATCCTACAGAATAAGCCAGGCAGGTGTGATGAGCCCCTGTTTACAAAGAAAGAATCTCCTGATCAAAGAGGTGAAGATATTCACTTAGAATTACAAGGGTAAGAGTGTCAGAGCTCACATTCAAGCCTAGGTCTGGACTCTAGACTGAGCATTCTTTCCACTAACCACATAGGCAATTCACGTACTCCACTGCTGAATTGACATGTGATGGATGGCATGGCACCCAAAGTCACAATGCGAGTTCTCTGAAGGCACTTTGGTCTTTTTATTTCCAGTGTCTAGTCCACGGTTTGACACATTCTGGGTGAATGATCAATATTTTGCTTTATGATAGATTGGCTGAACTAGCGAGAGGTAACTGGGCCTCTGCAAAGGATGCCAACATCCTGGGGAGGGTAGCACATATTCCAATGGGGGGAGTACAGCTCCGCCCCAAGAAAGCATGATGTCATGCTTCTTCTGGACAATGACTTCCATTTCTGCACCTCAAGATAAAGTCTTTCTGAGACTCAAAGAGCAAATGCCACCACTCCCAGGGGTCTAATGTCATGGCACCCTTCTTTAGAAGTCTTCCTTCTCCCCCCACCTAAGGGACAAGACTCTCTAAAAGATAAGTTACCACTTCTGGCAACTACATCCATGTTAAGGCTGTCCTGCCACTCCATGCCCAGCTCAACTGAATTTGCACTAGACACTTTCATCTACAGAACCATGGGTGCCACAAGCATGACTATGGCGTTTCTTTCAACCCAGCTTCCTCCTGAAGACCTTTGTACTCCTCAAGGCTTTTCTCACAGCCTCCTTCACCTCCTTGTTCCTCAGGCTGTAGATGAGGGGGTTCAGCATAGGGATGATCATTGTGTACATCACAGACACTATCCGATCCTCCTGGAGGGAATTCCCTTCTTTCTGCCGCATGTACATGAAGATGAGTGTGCCAAAGAAAAGGGAAACTACCATGATATGGGAAGCACAGGTGGAGAAAGTCTTGGCTCTGCCCCCAGCTGAGGGGATGCGCACAATGGCCCCAATGATAAATAAGTAGGACACCAGGATCACCACCATACAGGCAGGAAGCACAAAAATGGCAAATACAATGATCACCATCTCATGGGTGTAGCTGTCCCCACAGGCAAGCTTCAGTAGGGGTGGGAGGTCACAAAAGATAAAATCAATCTGATTGTCACCACAGAAGGCGAGTGTGAAGGCAGCTGTAGTGCGTATTATGGCGGCAGACAAGCCAGCAGCATATGCTGCAGCTACTAGAGTCACACAGGTCCTCTTGGTCATGATAGTCACATATAGAAGAGGCTGGCACACAGCCACGTAGCGGTCATAAGCCATGGCAGCCAGGAGGTAACAGTCAGTGGCACCCAAGAAGGTGAAGAAGAAGAATTGAGCAGCACAGCGTTCATAGGAGACAAGCAGCCCCTGCTCAAGCAATATGGCCAACACCTGAGGGGTGGTGACTGAGGAATAGCAGATGTCCACAGAAGCAAGGTGGCTCAGAAAGAAGTACATGGGGGTGCTGAGACGGGAGTCTGTGCATATCAGAATGACCATGCCTGAATTCCCCAACAAGGTGATGACGTAGAGACCAAGGAAAAACAGGAAAAGAGGAAGCCCCAACTCTGGATGTTCAGTGAATGTGATAAAGAAAAACTCGGTCAAGATGGTGTGATTCTTCCCAGCCATTTACTCACTGAAACCTGAAAGAACTAAGAGGAGAGACAAGTTAGAGACCTTGGAATGAAACCTAGTCTCATTTATGAGAAACATGAGCCCCAGAAGTAAAATTCTCTCAGTCACCAAGCTTATATCTATAGCCCCAGCTCAACCACTGACTAGCTAAGCGACTCAAATGAGTCACTTAAATCTCTGAAACTCAGTTTTTTCATCTTCTTCATGGAGATTATACCATCCATGTCATAGGTGTGCCAATCAAGTGAAGTCAAGATGGTGGAAGTTCTTTGGAATTCTAGGGATAATTTTTCATTCTTAAACCAACATGTAAAATTTGAAAAAGAGCTTTCCATGAGAGTACATGAATGACTGATGTTCACCAACCATCACCAAAAGCAAGGCTACATTTGTGTTGACCCTTCTGTTGTTGACCTAACAACACACTGTCTCTAACTCTATGAAGTTTACAAAGCACTTTGCTTAAACCTGATTACACACACACACACACACACACACACACACACACACACACACCTCCCTTATGCCTTGAATGCTCAACCTCCACATTTCTGCTTCCCGGCTTCCCCAGCTTCCTTCAAACAACAACTAATGTCCTTCCTTCTACAAGAAGCTTTTCCTTATCCCCTCCCTTTTTTAGGCAGACAATAGCGGTTCGGTGAATTGCCCAGGGTCATGCAGCTAGTAAGTGTCTGAGGCCAGATTTTAACTCAGATCCTCCTGACTCCAGGGCTGATGCTCTGTCCACTGTGCCACCTAGCTGCCCCACCCTTATCACCTTTAATAGTAATGTTTTCCTCCTGTAGATTTTCTTCAATTTATCCTGCCTTTTTCTTCCTTGAATATAATTGTTTGCATGTTATCTATCAGATTCGACTGTGAGCTCTTTAAGAGAAAAGACTGTCTTTTACCTTTCTTTAGTGTTGCATAGTAGGTAACACATTATAGGTTCTTAATAAACAGTTACTGACTGATTAGCTGATGAGGGAACTAAGTAAGGCTTGCCCAGTACAGAGCCAAATCTCAGATCTCTGTCTTTAGACTCAAAAGCCAGTGTTTTCTTTCACCTAAAGCAGGGGTTCATAATCTGGCATCCAGTCATTTGTTTTCATCTTTTCCTAACTATATTTCAATATAATTTGCTTCTTTTGTCATCCTTTTATTCTTAAATTTTATATTTTATTTTTAAAAATAATATTCTAAGAAAGGTTCTACAGGCTTCAAGAGACAATCAAAGGGGTTCATGACTGAAAAAAAGGTTAAGAACCCCTGGAAGACAAGGCTCCTTCTCTAAGTGATAGGATTCAGATGGAACAGAACCTTAGAGACTGCCCTTGGGCAAATTTTTCCACCACCCTTTGATTCTGTTTCCTTGGAGCTGCAAAATGAGGAGGTTGGATGCAATGATCTCTAAGGTCCCTTTCAGCTCTAAATCCTAAGACCCAAAAATCACAAAATCCAAACCTTGATTTTACTGATGAAACTAAGACTCAGAGGGGACAAGTGACTTGCCCAAATCACACAGGTAATAAACCCTAGAATTGGGGTTCACACCCAGGTCTTCTTTCTTCATATCCAATTCCCTCCACCGGCTTAATGTAAATTAACATATCAAACACAAAAATGATGAGAAGACCATTACCAGAAGATCCACTATCACCACAGCTACTATGTATTAGTTAGGTAACATTAGGCAAGTCACAATCACAAGATGACAGCGGCATCCCTAGCAATTTTTGTACCTGGGGCCACACAAACTAGACCTTAAACAACTTCAGATCATTTTTTGAGCTGGGACACAAGTCCCAAATGGTGGAGATTTGGAGACATCATTTGTCATTTATCTAGGAAGGCCACCACAGAGCCAAGGGGAAACTTACGCATGATATAAACAGGAGGTGGGAGATGAAGGATCCATCTTGTAACTTATTACATGAGCTAATTATTCTCAATAATCAGATGCTAAGCCCTGTTCATGAGATGAAAGGATCATCAGATCATAGATTTAGAGCTGAAATAGACCACAAAGGTCATCTAGTCCAACCCTCCACTTTATAGATGAAGAAGGTGAGACCTAGGGAGGCTAAATGATTTTTCCAAAGTCATATAGGAAGTGAAACACCAGACATGGAATCTGAACCTGGGTCTCTGGGCTTCAGAGTTAATGTTCTTTTCACCAGACCATTATAGTTTCTAACTGCTAAAGGAGTGAGAGTACATTCAGGACCCTCTAAATTCAGTTCTTTGCATCAAAACCCCAGTCACTGTTCTGTAGGTAAGCTTTGGTAAGTTGATTTTTCAAGATTCCTCTGACCCATGATTCTATGAGAGCAAGATCTTTTAGCTTCCTCCATCTATGAAATACTCTCCTGGGTAAGAAGAAATAACAGCATGCACTAGAAATAGCAAAGAGGGATACAGTATCATAGCTTGAGATCTGGAAGGGGCCTTAGAGACTGTCTAGGACATCCTCATTTGTCATCCTTTTGAAAAAACTTCAACTTCATCTTTACAATGTCAGAGAGGACAGGGACCTAAGAACACAGACTATAAGAACTGGATGTGATCTTAGAACAAAGCCTAGAATATCAGAGCTGGAAGTGCCTTTAGCACATAGAGTGCTACAGTGTGGAGAAACCTTAGAATCTCGAATTTCAGAGCCCTTAAAACATGAAATATCAGAAATAGAAAAGATCTGAGACATTTGACAGATGAGGGAACTGAGACTCAGGGAGGTGGAGGGACTTACTCAAGATCAAACAAGTAATAAGAAGGGCCAGGGTTTGAACCCAGGGTCTCTGATTACAAATTCTAAACTTTCTACTGCACCACACTGCCCCTCCTAGTTTGGTTCAATCCAAGCCCAGCCACCAGAATTGCTACAGATACCAAACCTGAATCAAGAACCAGGCTCATTGTGTTCCTGCCTCAAATACCAGACATTGGAGACAACCAAAACAACGCTATTTCTAGTTGCTGTCAGATAGTCAGGGGAACAACAAGCAGCTGATGTGAGTCTCTGGGGAGGATCCATTATTCTCTATATGGAATCACATAAGGGTACCTGGTGGAGATTCTATTGGAACACTAAAGTGGGTTGTTTTTTTTTCTTTTTTCCATTCTGTATCTTAATCCTCTAAATCCCACCTCCTCAAGGCCTATTAGATGTCCCACTCCTCCACACACACACACACACACACACACACACACACACACACACGCACCCACTAAGAAGGGATTTTAAATATCTTACCTGGTCCCATGACTAATCCACTCCAGCCATGCTCTAGTTTCCCCAATTGGAACGATGTCAGGAATTCTATTTGTTGCCACCATCATCTACTGAGATCAGATTGTAGGAAAGAGATGCCATGTAAATAAAATACTTGGCTTCACTACAAATCTCCCAAAGAGGATCTAAGTGACACCTTTTGGGGAACATAGAGAGAAACAGGATAAGACACACTGTGGCTTCAAAATGTGCCTTCTCGGGTACTTTACCCAATCTCTTCCTTTATTCTTGGGTAAAGGAGAGATCTTAAGGGACAATACAAAGAGGGAACTGGATCACCCAAAGGAGAAGTTGGCCTGGTGGCCTAGCTTGAGTGCTGGCATTAACTGTGCTGGATCAGTCCAAGATGGAGAAATAAAATCTTTTATTTTTAGCATCCGGTTCATTAACATTTTACAGCACCACAAACCCCCAGAGTAACACAGTGATCAGCAGAAGAGGGGAGAGTACCAATAATTGCTTTGCTTTCATGAATCAGCAATCAGGAATAGAATAACCTTCATCGAATGGGTCTGGCCATTCTTCATTTGGGTCAGGCCTCGAGAGAGCTTCTAGTGCATAAGACTATGCAGCTCCCTCCCCAGGTACAAAGGAAGAAGGCAAGGCAGAAAGGACAGGGTGATAAACCTTCACACTTGAGGACACTTTCAACTCTCTGTGAATACTTTGTCTCTCATTGTGTCCTCAAAGCAACTCTTTAAGCGTAAATAGGAAAGGGGTTGCCCTGTTTGTTCTGACAGATGAGGAAAGAAAGGCACAGAGACAAGCTCTGGGATACTAAGCTATTTAGGAGCAGAGATTCTATTAAGGATCTTCCTGATGACAGACTCAAAATCACAGGACCTTCAATCTGAAAGACAACTTCATCTTTACAATGTCAGAGAGGACAGGTACCTAAGAACACAGACTACAAGAACTGGATGCCATCTTAGAGCAAAGCCTAGAATAGCAGAGCTGGAAGTGCCCTTAGCACATAGAGTGCTACAGTGTGGAGAAACCTTAGGACCTCGAATTTCAGAGCCCTTGAAACATGAAATATCAGAAATAGAAAAGATCTGAGAACACAGAATGTAAAAACATTGTTGTTGTTGTTTCTCTTCAGTCATTTCAGTAGCGTCTGCCCCTTCATGACCCCATTGGGTTTTCTTGGCAAAGATACTGAAGTGGTTTGCCATTTCCTTCCTTATTTCTGTGCTGAATGTTGTTGTTCTTCTTCTTGTTCAGTCATTTCAGTCATGTCCAGCTCTTCATAACCCTATTTGTCATATCCTTCTCTAGATCATTTGACAGATGAGGAAACTGAGGCAAACAGTGTTGGTGACTTGTCCAGGGTCACACAGTTAGTAAGTGTATGAGAACAGATTTGAACTCACAGTTCTTCCAGATGGTTAGTATTTTTTCTAACTCTATAAAATATTTAAATGGAAAATAGAAAATTCTGGAGGGAATGTGGGAAAATTGGAACACTGATGGTAGAGTTGTGAGCTAGCCCAACCATTCTAGAGGACAATTTAGAACTACGACCAAAGGGCTATAAAAGTGTGCATGTCCTTTGACCCAGAGATACTATTATTAAGTCTGTAACCCAAGGAGATCAAAGAAAAGGGAAAAGGACCTATACGTACAAAAATATTTATAGCAGCTCTTTATCCAGTAGGAAAGAATTGGAAATTGCAGGGATGCCCAACAATTGGGGAATGGCTGAACATGTTGTTGTATATGATTGGGATAGAATACTATTGTGCTATAAGAAATGATGAACAGGATGGCTTCAGAAAAACCTGGGAAGACAGATATGAATTCACACAAAGTGAGCAGAACCAGGAGAACACTGTACACAGGAACAACAAAATTGTCCTAGGACAAACTGTGAATGAGTTGGCTCCTCTGATCAAGACAATAATCCCAGAGGGTCCATGATGAAAAAGGCTGTCTGTCCAACTCCCGAGGGAGAACTGATGAACCCTGAGTGCAGACTGAAGCATACTTTTTTACTTTATTTTTATTGTTTTCTTTTGTTTGTGTTTTCCTTTGCAATGGGGCTAATGTGGAAATATGTTGGGCATGACTTCACATCTCTAATCAATATCAAATTGCTTGCCTTCTCAAGGAGAGGGGAGGTGGGTGCAGACGGAAGGAGAGAATTTAGAACTTGAAATTTTTTAATGATTGTTAAAAAAAAATTTACATGTAATTTGGAAATGTTTAATAAAATAAAAAAAATTCTGAGGTAGAAGGGACCTTTGGGATAATGTAATCCAAACTCTTCATGTTTACAGATAAGAAAACTGGCTTAGAAATGTGAAGTCACTTGTCCAAGTTTACACAGGTACTAAGTAGCAAAGCCCCTAGTATTAGTATAGTACCAGTACTATAGTATTATTGGTACTATATTAGTACCAACATAGTACTCTGAATCCAGGTATTCTGAATTGAAATCCAGTGCTCTTTCCACTGTACCAGGACTTTCCACGTACAAAGATGAAACCACAGGGTGAGAGAAGGAGGAAAAGAGAGGGAGCAGAGGAGAAGAATGTAGGCCAACTGGAAAGTTGAGGAAGTATCAGAAAGGAGAGCAGCCCTCAGGATCCTGTTGTTGAGATCCCAGGGTAAATAGCCAACACTGGTCAAAAGAACTCCAGCTTCTTTTAGGAGACCTGTCCTTGCAAATGAAGACAGCCTCTTCTGACTTGATGGAATCCTAAAGCTGTCCCCAGCTCCAGTATTCTAACTTCCTTATAGGCCACACTGGGCAGCTCGCCCACTGCCCCCAGATCCAATCCACATGTTTGAACAGATGTGTTCTTGTACTCAACCACAATCCCATCATCCATTTAGCCCAAGACAGGACCACAATACCTAACTATCCATCTTGACCAGACAAGACCACAATAGCTAGCCAATCAGAAAGCAGCATGACCAGGATGTTTGACCACTGGCCCATAGAAGGGACCTCCTCCCCTATCACCTCATCCTTTAACAAACCCCTCCTGCCTTTCTAATATCAATCATATTCCTATATTCTATGTAAATTTTGATTGTGTAATCAGCGTCATATACTCTATAAAATTGTCTATCTTACCTTACTGAAATTGCAAGCTCCTTTAAGGAAGTTAGCTAGTCACTACAGCATGAAACCTAAAATCCACACTCAATCTCTCTAACTGGCTTGGAGTCAGCCTGAGTCTTTGAAATTCTTTGAGACATCTGGCCACATCTCAACGTGACCCTTATCAGTTTTTGGCATCCCTGGGTGGGCACATGTCTCTGAAAGACCCCAGCCCCTCCAAACCAAAGGGAAGCCAATCTTTTTTTCCTTCTCCTAGCTGGGAAGTCCTTCAAGCACCTGGGAAGGCTTGACTGGATCATATGGGCCCTAGTGCCTGAGGTCCTTGTAGCTGGCAAATTCCCTCTAGACAGAGGACATGGGGAGTTCTTTCTGAAGTCATTTTTCTCCACCTCAAAGTGGGACACTGATGGAAAGGTGGCTATAGGAGGAAATGCTTTAGGCTTACAACACCAATCTCCATTAATCATTATGGTACTAACTTTTCTGCCCCCACAAGACTTCCCACTGGGCTGTCTCTTGCATAATTGGAGCAAATTTGGCTTACAAAATTTGAAAAGAAAACATCTCATATTTTTCTGTAATAAAGCCTGGCCTCAATATGATCTAGAGGACCAAGAGAAATGGCCGGAGGACTGATCACTCAATTACAACTCCATTTTTCAACTTGACCTTTATTGCTGAAGGGAGGGGAAATGGACAGAGATTCTGTACATCCAGGCTTTCATGGGTTTCTCACAAGGCCTGACTCTAAGACAACAGTATAGGATGTTCCTGGCTAAATTAACTCCAGGCAGCTTTAAAAGGAAGGACCCATTTGACATCCTTGATGATCCTCTCCTCTCAAACCCCCAAGTCCCTGCTCCCACACCACTGGAACCTGGAGCACCTGTTTCAACTCCACCAGAGCCCAGCAACCCTTATCAGGAAGCTCAGAGGTTCCTCAGAGACCCTCCCCCTTATTTGCAAAATCCCCCTCCCCAATGCCCACCAGACCTTTAATTCAGGTGCCAGACTACACAATGCTCCCTGGTCCTTAGTCCCTCCCACATGAGGAGCAGAAGCCCTCTTCCTGCCTCCTTCCCAAATCCCTAACAACCACTCCCACAACCAGGCTCCTCCTTTTGAGAGAAGTAGCAGCACTATCACAAGGGGCAATTAGAGTTTGTGCCCCCTTCTCAATATCTGACTTTGCCCAGGTTAAGAAAAAGCTTGGCCATAATTCTGAGGACCCTACTAAACTCACCGAGAGCTTCAGACAGGTAGCGTTGCAATTTCACTTCACTTGGGGAAATGTTAATATCATTATCTGCAGCTGTTGCACAACTGAGGCGAAAAAGAGAATCTGGGATTTAGCTCAAAGGTTTAGGGATGAATTGGCTGTCTTCCCTCTCAAGGTATCCCCCAGGAGCCTCTGAGGTTCCAGTGGCAGACCCTGGATGCTTTATATCCTAATTAATAATGACCATCCCAAGTACAATAGGCCTAGTTGCTAACCATTGACCCCAGCTCAACCTTGCTCCCAGGGTGTTCAGCTGGGGTGAGCTTTTAGTGGCTTAGAGGTATGAAGGACTTTTATTTTGACATCTGTTTCAAAGGGTATTGCCCAGAGAGATATTTAGTTCCTAATTTAAAGGACTATTCTCTCAGACAAGACTCTGGAGAGATCTTCTTGAGCCCTGTTTGGGAAAAGATGAATAGGCCATAGCCGTGGTTCCTACCCCACAAGACAAATAGGACATTGAAACAAAGGAAAGGAGTCTACATTTATACAGCACCTACTGTGTGCCAGGCACTGTACTAAGCACTTTTTATAAATATTATCTCATACGATCCTCACAACAACCCTGGGAGGTAGGTGCTATTATTTATCTTCATTTTACAGTTGAGAAAACTGAGGCAGACAGAGGTTAAGTGATTGGCCCAGGGTCACACTTACTAATACCTCAGGCTGGATTTGGACTCAGGTTTTTCTAACTCCAGGCCCAGGAGTTCACTCTATCTACAGCACCTAGCTACCTCTGCTAGACTTTAAGCTACTAAATGTCAAGGTTCACAGTATGTAGTCCTCTTAAAGTGTGACAGAAATATAAATTCCAGTCATCGGTGATCGGGTCCTGTGCAAAGATGTGGAGGTAGGAAAGGAAATGAATGAAGAATAATAAGTAGTCCAGTCAGTATAAATGTAGAGTGAATAAAAGATGCCAGGCCTGAAGTCAGGCTCATTTTCCTGAGTTCAAATCTGGTCTCAGACACTTACTAGCTATGTAACCTTGGACAAGTCACTTAACCCTGTTTCCCTCAGTTTCCTCATCTGTAAAATGAGCTGGAGAAGGAAATGACAAATGGGGTCATGAAGACTTGAACATGATTGAAACAACTGAACAACATCAACGATATTCAGCAAAGAAATAAGGAAGGATATGGCAAACCACTTCAGTATCTTTGCCAAGAAAACCCAATGGGATCATGAAGTCGGCCACTTCTGAAATGACTAAACGACAGCAACAATACTCAACAAAGAAATAAAACTGACGAGGCAACCGAAGGCCCAAAGCCCAGACCAAGTCCACACTTGTGCTTTAGCTGACACGTGCCTGTAGTTCCCCATTTCTCCTTACGTCCTTAAGTCTCCTCAAGTCCAGGAAGGACAAGAGGCTCTCAAGAATGAAACTGAAGACACACAATAAGTCATTCCAATGAGGAAGAAAGGAGAAATACCTTAAGAAATTGATGTGGATACATGGGGAATTCAACAACCAGTTTAGATTTTTTAAATCTATGTATAGCTAAGTCCTGATTAGTGTGAATAGTGCATTCCCCTGGAGTTCAATTATTCATATTCAAATGGAATATTTCCATTGGGCTGGAACCAATAACCATGATTTTCATAATTATAACTTTGAATATGTACTGAAGATGAAAATAAGCACAGATAACGAAAGATGAACACAAAAGCATTACATGACCCCATAAGAACAGTGTTAGGAGTAGCCAGAATGAGGTAAGGCTAGTGACAAAAACTTAGGGTCCCAAAAAGGCTGGATTTTGTTTTAGGTATATTGAAGCAAAAAGAGGGACAAAGAAGAGATAAGACAACTGTTCAGGATAGATGTGACAATGATAACTTACAACAGAGGCAAGATGGAATTATTCAACTCTTATTTTGCTCTTATTTTCTCTGCCAAGCAGAAGGATCTTTTGGCTACAAAGGGCAGAATAAAAATAGGGAGTTGATAGCCAAGATAAGTAAGATTATAAGAAAGCTGTCTCCAGTGAGATCAAGACACTGGCCCAGATAAATTACATACTGGCAGAACTTGAAAATTTCATCACTGAGCCACTGTCAGTGATGTTTGAGAGGTTGGGGAGAAAGGAAGAGGTAAAGGACAATCAAAAAAGGCAAATATGCTGGTTTTCCCCAAATGAGAAGAAACCACTGAACTTGACTTCAATTCTTGGCCAAATTCTACAATGTAATACTTTAACAAATGGGCACTGTAAACTTTGAGAATTCTTTTCTCAAGTATGCATTCTAATATACTTAGAAGGAGCTCACATGATTTCATCAAGAAGAAATTATTCCGAACTTCACAAAGCAAATCCCCTTAATAAAAAGATTTGTTCTGTAAAACTTGGACTCAGTCAAAAGGCAGCACTCAAGGACCTAGAAGGCGACATGTGACCTCAAGGCTGTACATTCCTCACCCTGTTCCAAACTAACCTTCTCTCTCTCTCTCTCTCTCTCTCTCTCTCTCTCTCTCTCTCTCTCTCTCTCTCTCTCCCTCCCTCTCTCTCTCTCTCTCTCTCTCACACATCTTACTCAATTGGCAGATCAGACAAATGCTGCATATGTAGGTTTTAGCAAAGTATTTGACAAAATTTTTCATGCTAATTATTTGCAAAAAATGGAGAGGTGTGTATTAGATGATACACTTCAGTAAATTCAAAACTAATTCAATGGTCAATCTCAAGGAGTATTCCTTCAGGTCCAGTGCTGGTTTGGAAGAGATCTCCAGTGCAGTGCTTCAGGGATCTATCTATGCTTGGTGCTGTACTGTGTAATAGTTTCTTCAGTGTTTTAGATAAAGGCATAAATGACATGCATAGCAACTCCACAAAGCTGGGAGAGATACTAACACACTGAATGACAGTCGGGGTTCATAAAGTTCTTGACAGGCTAGAATATTGGGCTAAATAAAATAAGATAAAGTTCATTAGTAATAATTTTGAGTTTTACACTTAGAGTCAAAGAATCAGCTTTACAAATTCAAGATGGAGGAGGAGTTACTAGACAGCTATTAGTCTGAAAAAGATCTGGAGGCCATAGGGAACTTCAGGCTCAAGCAACAGCCTCAGCTGGTAGCTGGAAAAAATGAATGCAATCTCAGTGTGAGTTAATAGAGGCATAATAAAAAAGGAGGCAGTCAGTCAGTGAACATTTAATAAGTACCTACTATGTACCAGGCACTGTGCTAAGCACTGGAGACGTATATATGAAAAAGGAAGATAGCCGTTGCCCTCAAGGAGCTTACAATCTAATGGGGGAAAACAACACAGAAAAGGAAGCTGATAAAGAGGGGAAGGTGCCCTGGTGTAAGGTCATGATAGAACCCAGTCCAAAGGGATGCAGCTGGTGGGAAATGAAAAGATGGTTAGCCTAGGGGCTTCTTTAAATGGAGGATTGGGAGTTCTTCCTTCTGCCCTCAGTCCTCCAATCAGTGGGGCAGTACTGAGTGTATTGATATGGCGTGAATAGCAAAACTGATGCAGTCTCACAGGGTGATGAATTTCCTGGTAATGAAGTTTTCTGGGGCCATCACGGGATCAAATCAAAGGAGTATAGGTGGTAAGAAATAAAACAATAAAGAAGGAAGTGGTTCCTAGGCCATTAGTTCAAGGTCCAAATGTCTCCTGGTTTTCCATTAGCATAGTATAGCTGAGAACACAGAAAAACATGTTTTACTCTTCAGTTAAAGTGGATTTATGAAACTGGAACCCTTTTTTAAAAATAGATGCACGTTAATAATTACTTACATTTCAAAAACTTACATTTCAAATTACATTTGAAAAATGCAATTACATTACATTTGAAATGTAACAAAGTTACATTTGATAACAAAATATAGAACAACCTTGGGAGCTAAGTACTATTATTATCCACATTTCATAGATGAGGAAAGGGAAGTTCCTAAGGGTCAGACAAGTTGTGACTTGCCCAGGTTCACACAGCTAGTAAGTGTCTTAGCAAAAATTTAAACCTAGCTTTTCTGAACTCCAGAGACCTTCATGGTAGTTAAGGATAGGAGAGAATTGATGAAGAGTGAAAGAAATATGAAAACAAGGGCTTCACAGCACAATGTGATTTTCTTTTTATGTTTTTATTTACATTTATGTAATTATTACAATATATAAGTTAATTAAAGAATATATAACCATATACAATATGTAACACACATTTGTATATAAGTATATAAAACATATAATGTATAAATATATAAATCCTATTATATATGTGTGTGTACATATACACATATTTACCATAACCATGATGAGAAAGAAAGAAGTCAAAGGGAGTAGTTAGAAAACAACTTAATAACTTTATTTTGAAAAGTTACCAGCATGCCCCTAAAGGTTTGTCATGCTAGAAAAAGGAAGTTTCCTATATAAGGCCCTTCCTGATTCCCCCACCACCAGGTTTGTAAAGTTCTCTGCCACTGTATCCACAAAATTATTTTGTGTTTAGACATATATATTTTGTATCTTATCTTTCTGTATAGGTGCTATGTCCCCAAAGTAGATTGCAAACTCCTCAGGGCAAGAAATCTTCACTAAAGTCTAGATCTACAGCACCTTACACAATGCCTTACACATAGCAAGCGTTTAATAAATGCATATTGAGATTGACTGGCATTCTGGGATTTGTAGTTCACAGGAATAAGCATTCTCTCTCAGTTATGAGAAAGCATTTCAAACCATAGCAAACCATGCAGAGGGCAGACTTGAGGCACAGCTGTGAGTTTTACAAAAGATGCACCATTTGTGAGAGAAAGGAGTTCTTACTACAGACCCCTGCAAACAGTAGCAGGGGAGGACATGATGTCTTCTCCCTACGCAGGACTCCAGGAGCTAAACTGAACAGAAGCAGCAACATAGGAACAATGAGTAAAGAGAAAGGATAGCTGAGCTGCCAGAGAAGAGAGAGACTCAAGTGGTCCATCAGGTCCCTGCAGACCTCTGGGAACAAAGAAGTCAGACTGAGCCACTGCATATAATCATCTCTGCAATTTATAAGGCAAATGCCAAATGAATGAGTCTACTCTTTTCTCAGCCCCCCCTTCCACATTTTGTTCTTCACACACACACACACACACACACACACATATAAGACCCAAGGTCAGTCATTAAGGCTCATATTGTTTGGTTAGTTCATTACCAAGAAAAGGGAAATAGAGAAAGTTATCTCAATATATATCAAATTTATATTAGAACATAGAGCCAAAATTCCATCCAAATGATGGGAATTTTTCTAACTGGAGACTCTGTGCTATTATGATTGCATTAATAATTTTCCATCTGATATAAACTCCATAAAAAAAGCAGAGAAAGACACAATGTGGGCCTGAGAACCATTACACTTTTCCTAGACTAAAATAAAGCTCTTTTGTTAAAAAAATAAGATGAAGCTGATTAAATCTCTAGAGAAAAAGGGGTTGGGAGGGATAAAGGTGAGGAGAGACAGGGAGAAAGTCACACCCTAAACCACCCCTGCCCTGTCCAGGGAAGAAATAGGTGGGGCCTCAGAAGGATTCAGCTCTGCTCCTTTCCAAAATGGAAGAGGGGGTAGAAAGAACTGAGTACTGGATGGACAACACTGCCCTCCAGAATCACTTTCACTGGTGTTACAAATGAAGGAATGAGTCACAATAATCTTTGCCACCTCTCCATGCCAGTGTCTTGGCAGAATATGAGCACTGATTCCTGTCCTCTGGTCACTGGCTCTCCCATGTCAATTTTCTCTGGTTTCATCATTTTACAAGCGTCAACAAAATAATTCTCTCCCATTCCTACTATCATGCAATTAATCCTCAAGCTGGCTTTGCTTACCTTTGCTCCAACAAATGGTAATGCCTCTCTTCAGTCTGCAACTTTATCTTTGCCCTATCCAGGCACCGAGTTATTTGAAGTACCTGAGGGGAAGGTCTCATATAACTCTCTTAGGCAGCACAGAGCCTAACTCCTCACAGACATTCATGTTAATAGCCCAGAATGATGTTGCCAAAGATGAGATGGATCTCAATTGGCTCATTCAGTGATGCTGGAAAGCTTTAGATAACTTAAGCCTACTAAGAGTTTTCTTCAGAGCCTCCTTCACCTCCTTGTTCCTCAGGCTGTAGATGAGAGGGTTCAGCATAGGGATCACTGCAGTGTAGAACACAGACACCACTTTGCCCTCTTCCAGAGATTTATCTGAGTTACTGCGCACATACATGAATGCAAGGGTCCCAAAGAAGAGCCCAACAGCAGTCATGTGAGAGGCACAAGTGGAAAAGGTCTTGGCCCTCCCACTAGCGCAGTGGATCTGTAGTATGGCTCTGATGATGAACAGATAGGACACCAAGACCATGGCCAGGCTGACCAGGATCACAAAACAAGCAAATAGCAGAATCAAGAGTTCTTGTAGGAAAGTGTCCCCACAGGACAGCTCCAGCAGGGGTGAGAGGTCACAGAAAATGAAGTCAATCTGGTTGTCACTGCAGAAGGAGAGTGAGAATGCGCAGCTGGTCCTTAGAATAGCATTAGCCAAGCCCCCAATGTAGGCCCCAGTTAGCAACTTCAGCCTTGTCTTGGGTGTCATGATGGTGACATAGAGCAGAGGCTGACACACAGCCACATAGCGGTCATATGCCATGAGAGCCAGAAGGTAGCAATCAGTGGAGCCAAAGAAAGTGAACATGAAGAACTGGGTAGCACATTGCTCATAAGAGAGCACAGCTCTGCCAGAGGCTAAGGTCACCAGGAGCTGAGGTAACACCGTTGTGGAGAAGCAGACATCTAGGAAAGCCAGCTGTCTGAGCAGGAAGTACATGGGTGTGTGGAGGCCAGGATTAGTCCAGATCAGGGTGATCATGCCCAGGTTACCCAGCAGCATCATGAGGTAAAAAGCCAGAAACACTATGAGCAGAAGAGACTCCAGCTCCGGGTGGCTGGTGAAGCCAAGCAGGATGAACTCCTTTACAATGGTGCCATTTCCAACAGCCATGAAGTTAGGGACTGTAGCTGAGGAAAAGAGGAGATTCAGGTCAGAATCATGCTGAAACCATTATGCACCATGATAAAATGGTGGGAAGGTGTAGGCTGGAGTCAAGATGGGTCCAAGTGATGAGTTCTATCATCCAGGAACTTGGTAAGGCCATGGATTTCAAACCTTGCTCAACGTAAGCTCTTAATAAATGCTTGTTAAAGGGGCAGCTAGGTGGCACAGTGGATAGAGCACTGGCCCTGAACTCTGGAGGACCTGAGTTCAAATCCGGCCTCAGACCAAACATTTGACACTTACTAGCTGTATGACCCTGGACAAGTCACTTAACCCCAATTGCCTAAAAAAAAGAAAAGGAAAAAGAAAGGAGCTCAGATTGCTCACAGGATGGGAGAATGCAATATAAGAGCTTGTATAACCTAGAACCCTTGAGGTTTGGTGCTCCCCCAAGTCTTAGCTACCTGGTCACTGGTGGAGTCTCTGACCTTGTCTGGTCCCATCCTGTGAGCAATCTGAGCCCCTTATTTGAGCTGTACCTATAGCTGATGATCAGCCCTATGGGAAGTATGAGTCAGACATATGGGAACTGCTATGTTCTATTCCTTTGTCCTTTAAGCACTCCAGGGAGTACTCAAACTGTAGGTTATCTAGAACTCCTAGGTCCACAATGAGCTTATGTCTAGGGGTCTTCCAGAATTCAGACAAATAACAGACTTGCAGCCACTTGGTAATTTATAGATATAGAACTGGAAGGGGACCCAGAGGTCTTTGGGTCCAGTTCCTTCACATCACAGGTGAGAAAATTGTGGAGCATAGAGGCTAAGTGACTTTCCTAGAATCACACATCTAAAGCAAGAATTCCAGGTCTTCCTGACTTTAAATCCAGAATTCTATCTATTGCACTATGTCTCATTGTTTTAATACTATTTATTTGCTTACCAAGTCTATGCTGAGAGCAAAACACTGTATGTTGCCTTTCAGCATATGTGTCTGCTTCTGTGGGGAATTAACAACATTGTGCCAAGGTCATGTGATTAGTGCTCATTACAATCAGGTTGTTTCAAAGGAGGTGGTATCTCCAGAGGATGGGAACATGGCATTATTTTCTTAGTCAAGTCAACAAGCATTTATTAAGCACCTTCTGGGTGGTACAGAGGATAGAGTGTTGGGTCTAGAGTCAGGAAGACTCATCTTCCTGAGTTCAAATATAGCCTCAGACACTTACTATATGTATGACCCTGGCCATGTCACTTAACCTTGTTGGACTCAGTTTCCCCATCTATAGAATGAACTGGAGACACTCCCGTATCTTTGCCAGGAAAACCACAAATGGGGTCACAAAGTGTCAGACATGACTGAAAAATGAATGAACAAATATGCCAGGAAATCTGCTAAAGCTGGGAAAGACCTGAAATGTCATATAATACAACTATCTTATATTATAGCTGAGGAAATTGAGTCCCAGGAAGATGTGACTTGCCCATTATCACATAGGTAATAAGTGACAGAACCAGAATTTGAACTCAGATCTTGGGACTTTAAGTTCATTTCTTTTTGTACTACACTGATCTACAAATTCACATACTTTTAAATAATATATGGTACCCCCTTGTAGATAATAAGAACACCTACATTATAATGTTATTGTGAAAATCAGATGAGCTAATGTTTGTGAGGCACTTTATAGACTTTAAAGCACCACATGAATGTGAACTATATTATCATCAGAGTCATCATTGTCCTTGTCCTCCACCTCTTCAGCCTTCTTGCCTTTCTCCTCTTCCTCTCCTTCTGTACACTGGAGGAGTCATACCCTTACTTGTGGGAGCTGTATCCAAAGGAATATAAACTTTCATGGCTTATACTTCACAAACTACCTTGGGTTTGGAAGCTGGATTTTTTTCTTCCCTATTGATTTATTTTGTCATTTAAAAAAAAAAACTGGGACAGTTAACTCTTTTGTCTCCTGTAGTTTTTCATTTATGATTTTTTGAAATATATTTTTGGAAAGCCAGGCTTTGTTAAAAAGCCAGTGTGAATCAAATGGAGCTACTTGACCATGCCTTTAAACCCTAATCACTCTGGTTTTCACTGATTGGCCAATAATAGGTCCCAGCCCAAACCTCACTTGCTCATTCTGGGAGTTTTGATGGCTCAGGGGGAGTAGCAATTGGTTCTGTTTTGGCCAGAAACTCTGAGGGTCTTCACCTCCAAGATTGATTTTTTTTTTTTTAGGAAGGCAAACTAGACCGTCTTCTGCCTAGATTCTTACCTAGCCTTTAATCACTGAATGGGCTTTGCCTCAGACAAGCTGAGACCCAGGACATACCTTAGCTTAAAAAGGCCAAGGTCCCTCACTACATCTGGGCTATTGTCAATCATTCTGATCTATATCTTGTTACGATGAATTATGATTACAATTCTCACCAGCCAAATTCAATCAACATTCAAGTGAATTGTTGAGTTCCTCAGCTAGGTTCACAGGACATAGCTGACCAGAGTGCTGAACTGAATGAGACAGCTCCCTGATAGCCCTGAGCATGAGAAGGATCCTATTTTCCTTCATTTTACGTCCCCTAGAATTTACCTAGGAAGCCTTGTAGAACCCTGTATGCTTAGTGGAGGAAGGCTATTATAATGGCCTGGACCAGCAGACAGAAGGCCTAGATCCTAATTTCCCATCTTCCATACTAAGAGCAGGATGCACTTGAGACTTTTCTCTTCTAAAGGTCTCTTTGCTCACCTGCGACATGAGAAGGGTGGGCTACATTCTCTCCTAGGTCTGTCTCTTCCTGGTGTTCTTTACCTCTATTCTAAACGCACAGTCATTTCTTTTTCTTGCTTTTTTTTAATATTGCTAAGGCAGACGTTTGTTTTGTTCGTCTATACGTATTTGTAATGGGTTTTATTTTTCTTGCCTTTCCAATGGGTGGAGGAGGGGAGAATTTGGAGCTGAAAATAAAATTGAAATTTTTTTGAAGCATCGAGTCATAATATGTTTCCACCTAGGACGGTAGTAGCTATTTTGTCATTACAGCCAAAGCAAGCGAGATAATGTTGGTAAATTGCTTACCATGTGCCTGACACACAGTAGGTGCTTAACAAAGCTTATTCCCTTTTCTCCCCACCACAGCTGCAATTCAGCATCCCTGGTTCCGACATGGATCCATTATGACTACATTACTCAACACTCAAAGGCCCTTAACCAAGTCCCCTAAATCCTCTATATCTGTTTTTAAAATAACTTCAGCCTGGTGTTGAAGGGTCTCCACAGTCTGGTTCCAATTAACCTTCCAGACTTATTTCACATGGATCCCCTTGACACATTCCACATCCCAGCTGAGCTAACCTAAAATCTAGCTGTTCTCTGCCCTTGGCGTTACATCTCCCATCTACGTACCTTGCCAGAAAGTATTTCTTCCTCACCTCCACTATCAAAATCCCCATCTTCCTTCAAGCTTAGGTCAGCACCACCTACTGCATAAAGCCTTAGCTCTGATCCTCTCCATCCCCAGCTGTTTGCATTCTCCTCCACCTCCACCTTGCAAGTATCTGTTATATTCCCCATTGGTATGTGAACTCCTTAAAGGCAGAGACTGTTTTGTTTGGTCATATCCCCAACGTGCCCTGGCCATAGTATATACAGTATTTAATAAAAGAGCACATCGAGGACACACAAGAAATGGTTCCTTGGTTTTTGTCTAGAGTAACACAGTGACTGGCATGTAGGCTTAATGTGTGCTTGTTGAACTGAATTGGCATGTTTAAGTCCATAATTCTGCTGGCAGATGTTTTTTCATTCAATTAACAAGCTTTTATTAATTGTTTACTATAGGCAGGCTTCTATGCTAGGTGCTGGAGCTATAACAACAAAAAAAAAAACAAACACACACACACACACACAAAAAAAAAAAAAACCTGAGCTCTAAGAAAGGCAGATTTTAACGTTCCTCCAAAAATCAAGGTCCCTGAAGGTCAAGGCTTCTTAAAGCTTGCAGTGATTCTTGCCTTAAATTAAGGCCCCAGATGTGATATGAATGGATGATTTTGACTTCATCTCTTAGCTTCTTCTTTCACAAGTATCTGTCTCAGCAAGGAACATTTCCAGACCTGTACAAATCAGCAGATAATGTAGACAACTTGAAAAAGCTTAGTCTAGTGGAAGGGGTACTGGATTTGGAGTCAAAAGACCTGGGTTCAAATCCTAACTTTACTATTTGCTACCATTGACTTCATCTCTGTGAGCCTCAGTTTCCTACTAGCTAGCATTTTAATAGTACTTTAAGATTTACAACACCTTTTACACTGGTTATCTCATTTGATCCTCACAACAACCCTTGTCAAGTAAGTGATGTAATTATTTCCATTTTGCACATGAGGAAACTGAGGCTGAGGGGTTAAGTGACTTGCCCTGGTGGCACAGCTAGTAAGTATCTGAGGCAGGATTCAAACTCAAGCCTTCCCAAATACAAGTTCAGCACTCCATCCACTGTGCTATTAGCTGCCTCTAACCTCCTCATCTGTAAAAATGAGGAGGCTACTCCAGAATGATCTCTAAGACATCTCTAAAAATGAGAAATTATCTCCCCCCACCCACCCAGAAATACTAATTATACTCAGGTCATTATTATCAAGAGAAGGCAGCAAAGCATAGTGAATAGACAGCATCAGAAAGTTGTGGGTCCATGACCCTCTCTGACACATACTTGCTGTGTGACCTGAGGAAAAACAACCTCCCAGTGCCTCAGACGGCTCTCTAAGATCACAGGTTGCCCAAAACTTGCAACTCTCCAATGGTAAGAGTTTCCTACAGGAATGAAATGCAGGTACCATTATGTGTTTTTCCCTTCCCTCTTCTACCTATAAAAAAATTCCTCACATCACAACTAGATCACAACCTAAGGCCAGGGAAGGTTGAAAGAGTTCCCTGTGGTCATGTATATAGCAAGTGACAGGGCTGGGCTCCACACAATATTGCTTCTTGGAGATTTGGCTATGTTAGGACAGGACCATAGATTTAGAACTGAAAGGGACCTCGGAAATATAGAATTGCAGAATCTGAGATTGGGCAGGACCTCAGTCTCCATCAACTCCAACCTATACACTAAAGGAATTTCCACTGTGACACATGGTCATCCAACCTCTAGTCCTCCTCAGTTTATAGAAGTTCAAAGAGGTTGTGAATTTTCCAAGGTCACACAGGTAATAAGTGATGGAGTCAAGCTTTGAACCCATACCCTCTGCCTTCAAATCCACCTTACCATGCTATCTCATACCTAAAATTGCAATCATAGAAAGAGCTCACTAAGGGACTTTGTTCCCCAATATCAGAGTTAGAAAGTATTTCACTATATATTTCTTCTTAAAATTCCCTAGGGAGGGGATCAGGAGAGCCAATGATAAACACTCCTAAAGAGTATTCAGTTTTACAACTTAGAAGGTCAGTGGGAAAAGTCTGTTTCTGCGGTGCTGAGAGAGGATGGTGGGGTGTCAGGTCCATTCCCCGGGGCAGCAGCTGCTTCCTCAGCTTCTGGCCCACAGACTGAGGGGGAATTGAGTGGCTGATCAGAGAGGGATTGCAGGGATCTCCCTCCTGATGCAGCTTTCTCTTGCTTTGCCCCTGCTTGGATCTGGGTCACAGTTCTGGGTGGTGGTCCTGGGGCAAGGAGGAGTGCTGGTGTGGTGGAGCTTGTAGTGGCTGTGAAGAGGAATCCTTTCTCACAGTTCCAGGAAAGAAAAGAGTACTCATAGACCAGAGCACAGGCCAGGAAAGGAGTAAACACCTCACTCTTGATCATAGCACCTTGGAAGAACTGAAAATTTACAGGTCCGTAGAAGTATCTCTGAAAACAGCTGCACAAAACCCCTAAAGCTTGGGACAGTACATTTTCCACACTGGAAACAGACTCCTACCTTAACAAAGAGTTTATAACTCAAATAATTGGCCAAGATCATGAGAAAGCAGCGCAAAAAGAGTCAGACTATATTATCTTACTTTGATGACAAAGAAGATCAAAACATACAACCAGAAGAAGACAACAAAGCCAAAGCTCCTACATCCAAAGCCTGCAAGAAAAATATGAATTGGTCCCAGGCCATGGAAGAGCTCAAAAAGGATTTTGAGAAGCAAGTAAGAACAGTAGAGGAAAAACAGAGAGTGATGCTAAAGGAGACCCAAAAAAATACTGAAGAAAATAATAACTTAAAAAAATAGCCTAACCCAAATGGCAAAAGAGGTCCAAAAAGCCAATGAGGAGAAGAATGCCCTAAAAAGTAAAATTGACCAAATGGAAAAGGAAGTCCAAAAGCTTACTGAAGAAAATAATTCCTTAAAAATTAGAATGGAGAAATTGGAAGCTAGTGACAATTTGAGAAATTAAGGCACTCTAACACTAATCCAAAGGAATGAAAAATAGAAGAGAATATGAAATATCTCATTAGAAAAATGACTGACCTGGAAAATAGATCCAGGAGAGAGACCTTAAAAATTATTGGACTATCTGAAAGCCATGATCAAAAAGAAAGCCTAGACATCATCTTTCAAGAAATTATCAAGGAAAACTGCCCTGATATTTTAGAACTAGCAGGCAAAATAGAAATTGAAAGAATCTACCTATCATCTCCTGAAAGAGATGCCCAAAGGAAAACTCCTAGGAATGTGGTAGCCAAATTCCAGAATTCCCAGGTCAAGGAGAAGATATTGCAAGCAGCAAGAAGGAAACAATTCAAGTATTGTGGGAACACAATCAGGATAACACAAAGATTTTGCAACTTCTACATGAAGGGTCCAGAGGGGAAAGGAGTTAGGACTATAACCTAGAATCACCTACCCAACAAAACTGACTATAATCCTTCAAGGTAAAAAATGGTCATTAAGTAAAATAGAGGACTTTCAACCATTCTTCATGAAAAGTTCAGAGCTGAATAGAAAATTTGACTCTCCAATACAACACTCAAGTGGAACATGAAGAGGTAAACAGGAAAGAGAAAGCATAAGAGACTTATTAAGATTGAACTGTTTACATTCCTGCATGGAAAGATGATATTGGTGACTCATGAGCATGTTGTCAGTATTAGGGTAGTGGGAAGGGAAAAAATTGTATGTATAGATAGATAGATAGATAGATAGATAGATAGATAGATAGATAGATAGATAG